>NC_090655.1:247664222-248011722 GCF_040937935.1 Hyperolius riggenbachi | reverse complement strand
TTGACTTCCGTAATGCGTGTGTACGCACCTTTAGACCTGGTCTAACATTCAGCAATTACACAATTCACAAAGGCAAACAAGGAGTAACCAGGCCCACTTTTTTTGACGGAGATTAGACCAGCTGATTTCTGTAGGTAAAGTAATTCTGTGAGGTATTTTAGATGTGAGGATGGAACCTTTTGAATTAATTATGCAGGAGTTTAATTGTATGCAGAGGAGAGCTCATCAAAGGAGAAGGATGTCAGTCATTCATAACTACTCGTTTGTAAATTGCAACTTTTGATGATTTCCCCTGCTTTACTGACCTAATTACCAAATGTTTTAGACCAGGTCTAAAAACAGGTCTAAAACATTTGGTAATAGTGAATTCCCCTTTGTTGCAACTGACCAAACCATCAGTAGACTAAAAACCATCAGTAGACTAGTCTAAACTGCTTAGTGAATTAAGGCCATTGTCTGGTTAATTTATTCATTAGAATCCCATATCAGCTGGGTTCCGGTGCTTAGCTCTGCCCCTTGCATGAAATGGCCCTGGCCTTTTCTATAAAATAAGGCAATGACCTTTTTCTGCAAGGTGGCAGGGCTACACGCCAGAACTCAGCTGATATGGGGCTCTTGTGAATCTTCTTATATCGACATGCTGGGGCATCCACGTTGGCAATGACAGGCCAGGTAGCCAACAGGGTAGAGTGTCAGCTTCTTGGCCAGGAGTTTTTTGTTCCCAAAAGAAGATGCCATCATAATATACAGTGGGATGCAAAAGTTTGGGCAACTTTGATAATTGTCATGATTTTCCTGTATAAATTGTTGGTTGTTACGAGAAAAAATGTCAGTTAAATATATCAAATAGGAGACATATTTGAGAAGTGAAATGAAGTTTATTTGCATTTACAGAAAGTGTGCAATAATTGTTTAAATAAATGTAGGCAGGTGCATAAATTTGAGCATTTGTCATTTGTAATTTTATCGATTCCAAAACCTTTAGAACTAATTATTGGAACTCAAATTGCCTTGGCAAGCTCAGTGACCCCTGACCTACATACACAGGTGAATCAAATTATAAGAAAGAGTATTTAAGGGAGTCAATTGTAAGTTTCCCTCCTCTGTTAAATTTCTCTGAAGAGTAGCAACATGGGGGTCTCTAATCAACTCTCAAATGACCTGATGACAAACAATGTTCACCATCATGTTTTAGGGGAAGGATACAGAAAGTTGTCTCAGAGATTTCAGTTTGTTTCTACAGTTAGGAACATATTAAGGAAAAGGAAGACCACACGCTCAGTTCAAGTTAAAGAGAACAGTCCGAATCAACCCACAGGCCAGCACCAAAGACCTACAACATCATCTTGCTGCAGGTGGAGTCACTGCATCGTTCAACCATTCCCACTTCCCAGAATACAGGAATTTCTGCACAGCGGCCACAGCCTTCCACCCCCCACACACCGGATCATAGGGGGCGCCACTCACACACAGCCATCCAACCCCTACACACCGGATCACAGGGGGTCCCACCCACACATAGCCCTCCAGCCCCCACACACAGGATCACAGAGGGTCCCACCCACACATAGCTCTCCAGCCCCCACACACAGGATCACAGGGGGTCCCACACACACACAGCCTTCCAGCCCCCACACACAGGATCACAGGGGGTCCCACACACACACACAGCCCTCCAGCCCCCACACACAGGATCACAGGGGGTCCCACCCACACACAGCCCTCCAGCCCCCACACACAGGATCACAGGGGGTCCCACCCACACACATAGCCCTCCAGCCCCCACACACAGGATCACAGGGGGTCCCACCCACACACATAGCCCTCCAGCCCCCACACACAGGATCACAGGGGGTCCCACCCACACACAGCCCTCCAGCCTCCACACACAGGATCACAAGGGGTCCCACCCACACACAGCCCTCCAGCCCCCACACACAGGATCACAGGGGGTCCCACACACAAACAACCCTCCAGCCCCCACACACAGCATCACAGGGGGTCCCACCCACACACAGGATCACAGGGGTTTCCACACACACAGCCCTCCAGCCCCCACACACAGGATCACAGGGGGTCCCACCCACACACAGCCCTCTAGCCCCCACACACAAAATCACAGGGTGTCCCACCCACACACAGCCCTCCAGCCTCCACACACAGGATCACAGGGGGTCCCACCCACACACCCAGCCCCCACACACAGGATCACAGGGGGTCCCACCCACACACAGCCCTCCAGCCTCCACACACAGGATCACAGGGGGTCCCACCCACACACACAGCCCTCCAGCCCCCACACACAGGATCACAGGGGGTCCCACCCACACGCAGCCCTCCAGCCCCCACACACAGGATCACAGGGGGTCCCACCCACACACAGCCCTCCAGCCTCCACACACAGGATAACAAGGGGTCCCACCCACATACACCTCTCCAGCCTCCGCACTCAGGATCACAGGGGGTCCCACCCATACATAGCCCTCCAGCCTCCACACACAGGATCACAGGGTGTCCCACACACACACAGCCCTCCAGCCTCCACACACAGGATCACAGGGTGTCCCACCCACACATAGCCCCAATAACCTCAACCACTAAGGCCCGCTGCTTGGGGGTTATACTTGACTCAGAGCTCTCCTTTAAACCTCACATTGCCTCATTAACCACCACCTGCTATTTCCAGCTCAAAAATATATTCCGTATCCGTCCCTTCCTCACACAAGAGGCCACCAAAATGCTTGTTCATGCCTTAATCATCTCCCGCCTAGACTACTGCAACACCCTGCTCTGTGGCCTACCAAAAAACAGGCTAGCTCCTCTCCAATCCCTTCTAAATGCAGCGGCCCGCCTCATTCACCTTTCCACACGCTCTTCCGATGCAGCCCCACTGTGCCGTTCTCTCCACTGGTTACCCATTACCCAGAGGATCCAGTTCAAACTCCTGACTCTAACATACAAAGCCCTCCACGAGTTGTCTCCTCCATACATCTCCTCACTAATCTCAAGATATTGTCCCTCCCGCAACCTTCGCTCCTCCCAAGAAATTCTCCTGGCCTCTAAGCTGATCACCTCCTCTCATGCTCGCATCCAGGACTTTACACGAGCATCAGCCCTTATCTGGAACTCTCTTCCACAGCCTGTACGTCATGCTCCAAACCTGGACATCTTCAAACGCACTCTTAAAACACACCTTTTCAGACAAGCTTATAACATTCTATAGCCCTTTATTTACTTATTTGTCACAATGTAATCAGAGGCAAAGAATCACTGCCTCATCCATCCTCCACCCCCTTACCTAGTGTGTCCCCCACTACCCATTAGATTGTAAGCTCGCAAGGGCAGGGTCATCCTCCTAATGTTTACTGTCTTTGTAACAATATTTGTGCTGCTTGGAACTCTGCTGTATATTTGTTAGTTGTATCTATGTTCCCCTTGTCGTCTTATTGTGCTTTGTAAAGCGCTGCGGAATATGTTGGCGCTATATAAAAAATAATAATAATAATAGCCCTCCAGCCCCCACACACAGGATCACAGGGGGTCCCAGCCTCCACACACAGTATCACAAAGGGTCCCACCCACATACACCTCTCCAGCCTCCACACACAGGATCACAAGGGGTCACACCCACATACACCTCTCCAGTCTCCACACTCAGGGGGTCCCACCCATACACAGCCCTCCAGCCCCCACACACAGGATCACAGGGGGTCCCACCTACACACAGTCCTCCAGCCCCCACACACAGGATCACAGGGGATCCCACCTACACACAGTCCTCCAGCCCCCACACACAGGATCACAGGGTGTCCTACCCACATACACCTCTCCAGCCTCCACACACAGGATCACAAGGGGTCCCATCCACATACACCTCTCCAGCCTCCACACAGAGGATCACAGGGGGTCCCACCCACACACACAGCCCTCCAGCCCCCACACACAGGATCACAGGGGGTCCCACCTACACACAGTCCTCCAGCCCCCCACACACAGGATCACAGGGTGTCCCACACACACACAGCCCTCCAGCCTCCACACACAAGATCACAGGGGGTCCCACTCACACACAGCCCTCCAGCCCCCACACACAGGATCACAGGGGGTCCCACCCACACACCGTCCTCGAGCCCCCACACACAGGATCACAGGGTGTCCTACCCACATACACCTCTCCAGCCTCCACACACAGGATCACAGGGGGTCCCACCCATACACAGCCCTCCAGCCTCCACACTCAGGATCACAGGGGGTCCCACCCATACACATCCCTCCAGCCTCCACACACAGGATCACAGGGTGTCCCACACACACAGCCCTCCAGCCCCCGCACACAGGATCACAGGTGGTCCCACTCACACACAGCCCTCCAGCCCCCACACACAGGCTCAAAGGGGGTCCCACCCACATACACCTCTCCAGCCTCCACACACAGGATCACAGGGGTCCCACCCATACACAGCCCTCCAGCCCCCACACACAGGATCACAGGGGGTCCCAGCCTCCACACACAGGATCACAAAGGGTCCCACCCACATACACCTCTCCAGCCTCCACACACAGGATCACAAGTAGTCACACCCACATACACCTCTCCAGTCTCCACAATCAGGATCACAGGGGTCCCACCCATACACAGCCCTCCAGCCCCCACACACAGGATCACAGGGGGTCCCACCTACACACAGTCCTCCAGCCCCCACACACAGGATCACAGGGGGTCCCACCTACACACAGTCCTCCAGCCCCCACACACAGGATCACAGGGGGTCCCACCTACACACAGTCCTCCAGCCCCCACACACAGGATCACAGGGGGTCCTACCCACATACACCTCTCCAGCCTCCACACAGAGGATCACAGGGGGTCCCACCCACACACACAGCCCTCCAGCCCCCACACACAGGATCACAGGGGGTCCCACCCACACGCAGCCCTCCAGCCCCCACACACAGGATCACAGGGGGTCCCACCCACACACAGCCCTCCAGCCTCCACACACAGGATAACAAGGGGTCCCACCCACATACACCTCTCCAGCCTCCGCACTCAGGATCACAGGGGGTCCCACCCATACACAGCCCTCCAGCCCCCACACACAGGATCACAGGGGGTCCCACCTACACACAGCCCTCCAGCCCCCACACACAGGATCACAGGGGGTCCCACCCACACACAGCCCTCCAGCCTCCACACACAGGATCACAGGGTATCCCACACACACACAGCCCTCCAGCCCCCACACACAGGATCACAGGGGGTCCCACCTACACACAGCCCTCCAGCCCCCACACACAGGATCACAGGGGTCCCACTCACACACAGCCCTCCAGCCCCCACACACAGGATCACAGGGGGTCCCACCCACACACAGTCCTCCAGCCCCCACACACAGGATCACAGGGTGTCCTACCCACATACACCTCTCCAGCCCCCACACACAGACTCACAGGGGGTCCCACTCACGCACAGCCCTCCAGCCCCCACACACATGCTCACATGGGGGCCCCACTCACATACAGCGCCCCAGCCCCCACACTCAGGATCACAATAATCCCACCCACACACAGCACTCTAATCCCCACACACAGGATCGCAGGGGTTCCACACACATGATTACAGGGGGTTCCCTGCACACACAGTGCCCCAGCCCCCACACACAGGATCACAGGAGGTCCCACTCACACACACAGTTCCCACACACAAGGATCACAGGGGATCCCACCCACACACACAGCTCTCCAGCCCCCACACACAGCATTACAGGGGTACCTCCCGCACACAGTCCTTCAGACCCCCTCCTCCCACACAGAATCACAAGGGGTCCCACCCGCATACAGCTCCCACACACAGGATCACAGGAGGTTCCCTGCACACACAGTTCTTCAGCCCCCATACATAGGATCACAGGGGCCCCACCCACACACAGCCCTCCAATCCCCACACACAGGATCACAGGGGTCCCACCCACACGCAGCCCTCCAGCCCCCACACAAAGGATCACAGGGGTTACACCCATACACAGCACTCCAGCCCCCACACATAGGATCACAGGGGGTCCCACCTACACACAGCCCTCTAGCCCCCACACACAGGATCACAGAGGGTCCCACCCACACGCAGCCCTCCAGCCCCCACACAAAGGATCACAGGGGTTACACCCATACACAGCACTCCAGCCCCCACACATAGGATCACAGGGGGTCCCACCTACACACAGCCCTCAAGCCCCCACATCACAGGATCACAGGGGTTACACCCATACACAGCCCTCCAGCCCCCACACACAGGATCACAGGGGGTCCCACCTACACACAGCCCTCCAGCCCCCACATCACAGGATCACAGGGGTCCCACCCACACGCAGCCCTCCAGCCCCCACACAAAGGATCACAGGGGTTACACCCATACACAGCACTCCAGCCCCCACACATAGGATCACAGGGGGTCCCACCTACACACAGCCCTCAAGCCCCCACATCACAGGATCACAGGGGTTACACCCATACACAGCCCTCCAGCCCCCACACACAGGATCACAGGGGGTCCCACCTACACACAGCCCTCCAGCCCCCACATCACAGGATCACAGAGGGTCCCACCCACACACAGCCCTCCAGCCCCCACATCACAGGATCACAGGGGTTACACCCATACACAGCCCTCCAGCCCCCACACACAGGATCACAGGGGGTCCCACTCACACACACAGTTCCCACACACAAGGATCACAGGGGATCCCACCCACACACACAGCTCCACCTACACACAGCCCTCCAGCCACCACACACAGGTTTGCAGGGGGTCCTACCCACACACAGCCATCCAACCCCCACACACAGGATCACAGGGGATCCCACTCATACACAGCCCTCCAGACCCCACACACAGGATCACTGGAGGTCCCACCCACACACAGCCTTCCAGCCCCCACACATCAGATCACAGGAGGTCCCACTCACGCACAGCCCTCCAGCCCCCACACATAGAATTACAGAGGGTCCCACCCACACACAACCCCCACACATAGAATTACATGGGGTCCCACAGACCTCAGTGCAGAGTGTGGTCAGTACACAGAGGACTCGTCCTTCTCAAAAACAACATTTTTGCAGAAAATGTTTAAAAACGGTAACCAATAGCTTCACTGAATATCGCTGCATATTCATTTTCATTTATAAAGTTTGTTTTATACTGTCCTGTCTTTTTATTTTCATAAAGCTCGTTTTTATTCCTTCTGTATTATTTTGCTTTGTTGTTGTAGTTTTTTTGTATTAAAAAGATGAAATAATAATATAAGTGACCTATGTTCTCCATTTGTGCCTGAAATTATTTAATTGCTCTGCTGCATCCTCTGGGGAATAATCCCTCCAGGAACAGTCTCCAGTGGTCCTGCGGTCACAAGCGCCACTCCCAATAAGAAGCCCCACCCTTCCTCTGTGTCTTAACCTCCTTAGCAGTAACCCCGAGTCAGGCTCGTGACGGAAATCCGCAGCTCAGATTGGTAACTCGGAGCTGGATCCATGGGAGATGAGTAATGTGCAAGGAATGCCGCAGGGTCTACAAGCATGTTAAAAAATTGCACTGCTTTCAGACGCTAAAATTCAGAAATAATTATACCTCCAGGAAGGTTAATGGTGACCTGAGGCAAAGCTACTTAAATGAAACATCCAAAGATTAAAAGGAAAAAAAAAATCTACTTACCTTGGGCTTCCTCCAGCCCCTGGCAGCCGATCTGTCCCTTGCAGCAGTTCCGGGATCCCTTTGCCAGGTCGGCATCCCCTGAGCGAGACTCAAAACGCCAGAGCTGCAGCCACTAGGGCGAGCTCAGTAGGAAGTAGCAGTGTTGGAGAGTCTTGCCCAAGGTCTCCTTACTGAATAGGTGCTGGCTGGTCTTCGGTGCTATTTTTGGTGGGTGCCATTTTTATAGGTATACCTTGCTGGATCCACATACCTCTGTGCATTGTCTGTTCCTTTCCTCTCTCCCTCTCTGTCCCCGTATTCATTCATTTAGTGTTTATCTCTTGTGAAATCTTTCCTTACTCTGATTTACTATCTAATTTATTACAGGTGGTGACATCTATAGTGCTGTCAGGATTCTGCAGAATCATTGTTTAGTCTTTGTTCTGAAGCCAGTACAAAATATACCCAGTCTCCCAGAATGCTCTGGGGTGAGAATTCTGCATAACTAATCATAATCAGCCTAGGTTGTGACATCACTGGGAGGGCGGGGCTACATACCAATATACAGAATTAAATAGATATTGGAAGTGTTTCTGATGCTGAAACCAGGATAATTATAAGTGTTATCTTTAGTATATTCTTCTATATGCCACTACAGGGCCTCTTTCAATCTGACATTTCAGCTTTGTTCACATCTAAAATGGAAATCGCAGACACCAGCAATTTTAAATTTTTTGTGGTTCCCCCCCCCCCGGTGCTCCACTGCAGGCTACGGTTTTGTAAGCGCTTTTGCGGAGCGATTCCGTTTTTTCACTTCTTGACATCAGTCAGGAGGAAGTGAACTCTTTCACTTATGAGTTCATAAAAGTGTGAACGCAATCGCCGGATAAAGCGATTTGTGAGCGTTTTGCGCTTTTCCTATACCTTCCATTGTAGCAAAATCGCCCCGAAAATGGTATATGAACTGTCCCATAAGGAATCATTGCACTAGCGATTTCAGAGCGTTTTTAAAAATCGCCAGCGCTCAAACAAATCGCAAGGTGTGAACAAGCCCTCAGTGTTTTGCTTTTAAGCAATTCTGGATCCTGTCAAACAGGAATGTTTGGATCATCATCGGCACTTCGAGATGATCAAAAAATGTGTCAAATTGGAAAAGTTTGCGCCACATGAAGTGGAACTATCTGGGGACGAATTCCTTCCTGAGCGGGCAACTTAAATAACATGCTGCTGATTGATTAATTGGCGGCCCTAGAATCTAATAAAGTCTCCAGTACAAAATGTATGACTCAGTCCGTGGACGTTGCCCATCAATACTTGTAATTTATGGAACAGTAATGACTGAAATGGGGCAGCTGTTTCAATACCCCATAAGACCATTAAGTCTCCTGTGGAAGCTGCAGTTCCTTATATAAAACACCAGGTGGTGACATATAGCCAGAAGCAGTAAACAGGAAAAGGCGGAGCATACGAACAGGAAGTTCTGGGTTAGAGGTAACAGGAAATGAAATGCAGACATTTCTGGAACTGGCAGCAGAGGAGGTAATGAGTTTTTGCTTAATATTATTAATATTAATACATTAAAATAAATGATGACATGGCCTGTGTGCTACTGATGCATGGGGTAACTATTTTATGAACAAATAGCTAATCATCTCTAGTTACAATAGTTTAACTGTATATACCAGGCTTTCTCAACCAGGGTTCCTTGAGTACTCTGCAGGGGTTCCTTGGCATTTTCCCCCATCGTGGGGGAAGTATAATAGAGCACATTATAATAGGTGGTACTGTAACAAGAAGCTCTAAATTGGGGTATCAGGAGTCAGTATAATGAGTGGTAGTGTAATGGGGGTGGTGAAATAAACAGCCACACACCCTTTTAAAGATCATGCCTCCTGCAAAATATATGCAGGGGTTCCTCGGGACAAAAAAATTGTTTGCAGGGGTTCCTTGAGATCCAAAAGTTATTTGCAGGGTTCCTCCATGATAGAAAGGTTGAGAAAGGCTGGTATATACTGTGATTACTCTGTAACTTTCCCTGAATACTGGAGAAGGGTAACCCCTTCCCGATCATCTGACAATAGACTGCCCCCAGCACCTGATGTCAGACTGGAAAAATATGTCTGTCGCTGGAGGTGCACCCACCAGATGTAGTCCAGCCCAGCATTTGCCATTAACTCCCTCACTTTAAACCATTTCGACTGCCGCTGCGCCACGTGATATAAATATTACGTTGGCGCATTTTGGGGACCCAGCAAAAATCCTCATGTGTAAATTTAGCTAATGTGATTGGCTGAATGGCACACTCTTAACCACTTGCCGACCGCGCACTCATACCGCGCGTCGGCAAAGTGGCAGCTGCAGGACCAGCGACGCAGTTCTGCGTCGCCGGCTGCAGGCTAATTAATCAGGAAGCAGCCGCTCGCGCGAGCGGCTGCTTCCTGTCAATTCACGGTGGGGGGCTCCGTGAATAGCCTGCGGGCCGCCGATTGCGGCTCGCAGGCTAAATGTAAACACAAGCGGAAATAATCCGCTTTGTTTACATTGTACGGCGCTGCTGCGCAGCAGCGCCGTAAGGCAGATCGGCGATCCCCGGCCAATCAGCGGCCGGGGATCGCCGCCATGTGACAGGGGACAGCCTGTCACTGGCTGCACAGGACGGATAGCGAGGGAGGGGAGGAATTCCGCAGCGGAGGGGGGCTTTGAGGTGCCCCCCCCCGCAACACCCATCAGGCAGGAGCGATCAGACCCCCCCAGCACATCATCCCCCTAGTGGGGAAAAAGGGGGGGCGATCTGGTCGCTCTGCCTGCCAGCTGATCTGTGCTGGGGGCTGCAGAGCCCACCCAGCACAGATCAGCTAAAACAGCGCTGGTCCTTAAGGGGGGGTAAAGGGTGGGTCCTCAAGTGGTTAAACTGATAGGTTTACAATTGGTAGAAGTAAATTCCGCCACGCTGTTTAGCCAATCACAAGACTTTGTGCTGTAAGAGGGTGCTATGATTAAAAAACTTTTACCTTTGAGGTTTTTCGCAGGGTCCCCTAAGGTAGACTGTTGCCTGCAGCAGCTCTCAGAGATCACCCACGTTCCCCCCACACAGCCATGTAAAATTAAGAGATAGGGAGACCGTGTGTGATCATAAAAAGCGGATTGGAAAGGGTTAATGACTTCCTGGTGATTCCGGGTTCCATGCAAATCTTATGCTGATTGGAACTGATCCAAATGAACTGGAAATGCACTTGATTGGCCCGGGATCCAAGCACAGGTTGCTGCCCCGGGAATATTCTATCCTGGCAGGGATCAGCAATGGATAGTGTGAGGTAAATCTTATGTAGCTGGCTTTTCAGCTGTTGCCAATCCCTGCAGCTTCTGACAGCCTGTGAGGACTCTGGGGCAGTTACTGCAAGTGTAATCTGACACAAAAGTAGATGTGAAGTTCATAGCTAGATCTTTATCAGACACTCAGTGGTCCCTCATGTGCCTGGCCTCCCCTCCATACTGCTGCTCAGGGCCGGATTTAACCCAAGGCCTCATAGGCCATGGCCTAGGGCACCACAGGATCAAGTGCGGTTGGGCAGCAAGCTATATTAGGGGGGCAAAGGGTCTGGCATGTTATACTAGAGGAAGTCATCTGGCTACTTATTCTAAAGGGGGGTGGCTGCTGGCAGTGGCCTTGGGCAGTAAAGAGTACAAATCTGGCCTTGTTGCTGCTGCTGTAGCCCCCCCCCCCTTCCCCCCGACCATCTCTGACTGGTTCCAGCTGGAGCGAGGTGCATGCGCTGTCCATGTGGATAGCGCTTTCAAATGGCTGTGCACAGCGCCCACAGGTGGGGATGAGGCCTTGATATGCATGGTTCAGAAACAGTAGTAACAGTGCATGGCCAGTACACAGCTGTGCAGGAGTGCACAGAGGACGCAGAGTGGGCAGAATGGGAGGAGAAGACTGGCCTCAAGAAGGGGCCTGACAACCTAAGGAAGGAGCAGGAAGCAATGTTTTTTACATTTATTTTCACTTAAGATTAACTTTCAGTTTTGTGACTCACTGTCATACTTTACGGGGGACATACAAAGTCCTGGATACTGAAAGTGAACCTTACTGCGGATATAAATGTGCGTGGCCAGGGCCGTGCAGGCACAGTGGCTCAGCGACTGGCCACTGCAGCCACTGCGGGGTACCGGAGGATCGTTCCGTGAAGGCGAGGGCACAGGACTTCTGCAGGGGGCTGGTAAAACATTAAACTCTGTTTTTTTTTATCCACAGTTAAGGTTCACTTTAATAGCAGGGAGTAGGGGAAGAACAAGGACTTGTATACTTTATAGGATACATGCAGACTGTATACTTGCTTAGATACACGAGGACTTGCATACTTTTTGTGGAAGTTAAAGGACAACTGTAGCGAGAGGCATATGGAGGCTGCCATATTTATTTCATTTAAAGCAATACCAGTTTCCAGGCTGCCCTGCTGATCCTCTGCCTCTAATACTTTTAGCCACAGACCCTGAACAAGCATGCAGCAGATCAGGTGTTTCTGACATTATTGTCAGATCTGACAAGATTAGCTGCATGCTTGTTTCTGGTGAGATTCAGACACTACTGCAGCCAAATAGATCAGCAGGACTGCCAGGCAACTGGTATTGTTTAAAAGGAAAAAAAAAGGCAGCATCCATATTCTTCTTACTTCAGTTGACCTTTAAGTAATTATTCATTTCTGAATATCATTGGTCCCATGGAAAGTTCCAGATAAAGCAAATCTTTAGTAATTAATCCTATTGAGACTTTCCTGTCCCCTCTCAGCGTTCTCGTTCCCCCGCTGTCCCCAAGTGAAGTAACACCGCTTCTGGGAGCCCTCAGGAGGCTTTGGAAGATATCCTGTCCCTGAGTGCTCCTGAAGTCTCTCACAGTATGGAGTCTGATTTTTATTTTTTTTCCTTTATACTGAGCCAGGCCTATAGAAACATTGGCCCTGACTCAATAAGCCTTTCTCTCCAGCTTTCTCACATGAGATATTTCCACACCGTATCACTGAGATGCCTCTTCAGAACCCAACAAAAAAGTACTCGAAGTTTGTACCAAATTTTCCATACTTTTATTTTTCTTACCCATGTTTCAGTGCTTTTCCCTTGCTGGGTGTTGCACAAGTATTATGTTAGTGAGCTGAGGAAACCTCTGTGAGAAAACTCTGAGAATTGTTTGTTGCCTTGTCCCCTCATATTCAGTCAGTGTGTGTGTGTTCCCTAGGGGTATATCCAGTATGACAAACCCACCAGAGAGATGTACAGGTCCTCTTTATTACCAGGATTGTCCACAGGAAGATCTCACCATCCCCCACCATTATCAGGTATGTGGAACTAGGAATGAGCAGTAACTATGACTATTTTATATTTGTAGTCTCAGTCCTTCAATGCTAAAATGTTTTGTATTTTTTTTTAAGGATGAAGATAAGTTTATTTTAAAAACAAAGGTTAAAGAGGAAACAAAAAAGAAGTATGTGAGGAGTGATCAGCAGTCTATGGAGGAGGGTGACATGATGAGGACAATTAAAGAGGAAGAAGAGGAGACGAATGTGAGAAATGATCATCAATCTATGGAGGAGGGTGAAACAAGGAGAACAATTAAAGAGGAAGAAGAAGAGACATATGTGAGGAGTGATCAGCAGTCTATGGGGGAGGGTGTCATGATGAGGACAATTAAAGAGGAAGAAGAAACATATGTGAGGGGTGATCAGTGGTCTATGGAGAAGGCTGACATGATTAGGACAATTAAAGAGGAGGAAGAAGAGACGTATGTGAAGAGTGATCAGCAGTCTATGGAGGAGGGTGACATGATGAGGACAAGTAAAGAGGAAGAAGAAAAGATGGATGTGAGGAGTGATCAGCAGATTATGGGGGAGGGTGACATGATGAGGACAGTCAAAGAGGAGGAAGAAGAGACATATGTGTGGAGTGATCAGCAGTCTATGGAGGAGGGTGGCATGAGGATAATGAAAGAGGAAGAAGATGAGATGTATGTGAGGAGTGATCAGCGGTCTACCGAGGAGGGTGGCATGATGAGGACAATTAAAAAGGAGGAAGAAGAGAACTATGTGAGGAGTGATCAGCAATCTTTGGAAGAGGGTGACATGATGAGGACTATTAAAGTGGAGAAAGAAGAGACCTATGTGAGGAGTAATCAGTACTCTTTTGAGGAGGTGGACATGATGAGGACAAGTAAAGAGGAGGAAGAAGAGATGTATATGAGGAGTGATCAGCACTTTACCGAGGAGGGTGACATAAGGAGGACAAGTAAGGAGGAGGGATGTTCTCTAGATATCAGTGAAAGTAAGTAAGAAACAAATTAGAAATATTTCACATATTGATTTTATGTCTGGGAGTGTAACATAAACAGAATTATCTTCACATGATTTCATAAAATATGCAGGGGCGTAACAATAGACCCTGCAAGGGATGCAGCTGCAGGGGGGCCCAGTAGCCTCAGGGGACCCCGTGGGGGTAGAAGTTTCTCTTCCCTGTTCTGAGAGACTGACAACTGAGGTAATGGAGAGAAAAAATGTTCTGCTCTTTGCACAATTGTTCTAATTACCACATCTGCTCAGCCACTGATGAGGAATCATACAAAGTTTTGTAGACAAAGATTTGTAGACCGTCCCTATTCAGTGTTCAGCAGGGTCTTGTTTACAGTGCTGCTCTACCTCCTCCCCAAATGCTGTGTACTGTAGTGATGCTTGAGGAGTCTGGGCATGGAGATAAAAAAGCTTTCTGCTCACTGCACATCTGTTCTAATGACTGCATCTACTCAGCCACTGATAACAAATCATACAAAGTTTTGTAGACTAAGATTTGTAGACAGTCCCTATTCAGTGTGCAGTAGAGTCTTCTGTACAACGCCCCGCCCCCAGCCTCTCCCTCCCCTCCCCTCTCCAAGTGTTCTGCACCGTAGTGATGCTGGAGAAGTCTGCAGAGCCTCTTCTGCTCCATCAGAGGAGGACAGAGTGAGTAGAATATGCTGAGGCTGGGGGCATACTCGCCTGGCGGTTTTCTGTATGTGTTTTCTGCACACCATGTGTGTCTGTATGTGTGAAAACATGCAGGTTTTATCACAGATGCTAATGTTACTGATAGAGAAAATGTGTGCAGTCCCTTACTGCTGTCTGGTTTTATCTGCATGGGGAAAACACATTCAAGTTGGCGCATAGGAAAAACACATTGGCGCCAGCTAATTGATTCACTTTGGTTCTTAGTTTACCTATCAGTGTTCTCCCCAGGTTCTTTTAGCCGGGTGCGCCACCCGGCTAGTTTTGGTGAGCACCCGTCTGTCATCGGCTCACCACCTCCTATGCTGTGAGCAGGGTTGTGCAGAGAAGCACTGGCCCTGCATTATCATTATCGCCCCACCCGGCTATTTTTTCATGCCACCCGGCTGGAAAAAAATTCTGGGGAGAACACTGCCTATGCAGAAAGCAAAGGGGGAGGGGGCCTCATCCAAAGTTTGGCAGGGGGACCCAGTGATTCATAGCTATGCCCTTGAAGATAAGGATGGAGTTTGTAAGGCAGATTACAAAACTAAAGATACCTCTTGCAGTTATTTTAGCGGGAAATTCCAGGTTTATGCATTCATTCTAAGTGATACTGTTCATTATATGAAAGGCCCATCTCCATTTCTCAGTATAACATCAAAGCACCAACAAATGAGGAGGAGATACTGTACACCATATGAAAGGCCCATCTCCATTCCTCAGTATAACTTCATAGCACCAACAAATGAGGAGATACTGTACACCATATGAAAGGTCCATCTCCATTCCTCAGTATAACATCATAGCACCAACAAATGAGGAGGAGATACTGTACACCATATGAAAGGCTCATCTCCATTCCTCAGTATAACATCATAGTACCAACAAATGAGGAGGAGATACTGTACACCATATGAAAGGCCCATCTCCATTTCTCAGTGCGACATCATAGTGCCAACAAATGAGGAGGAGAAACTGTACACCATATGAAAGGCCCATCTCCATTCCTCAGTATAACATCATAGCACCAACAAATGGAGGAGATACTGTACACCATATGAAAGGCCCATCTCCATTCCTCAGTATAACATCATAGCACCAACAAATGAGGAGGAGATACTGTACACCATATGAAAGGCCCATCTCCATTCCTCAGTATAACATCATAGTACCAACAAATGAGGAGGAGATACTGTACACCATATGAATGGCCCATCTCCATTCCTCAGTATAACATCATAGTACCAACAAATGAGGAGGAGATACTGTACACCATATGAAAGGCCCATCTCCATTCCTCAGTATAACATCACAGCACCTGCAAATGAGGAGGAGATACTGTACACAATATGAAAGGCCCATCTCCATTCCTCAGTATAACATCATAGCACCTGCAAATGAGGAGAAGATACTGTACACAATATGAAAGGCCCATCTCCATTCCTCAGTATAACATCATAGCACCTGCAAATGAGGAGGAGATACTGTACACCATATGAAAGGCCCATCTCCATTCCTCAGTATAACATCATAGTACCAACAAATGAGGAGGAGATACTGTACACCATATGAAAGGCCCATCTCCATTCCTCAGTATGACTTCATAGTACCAACAAATGAGGAGGAGATACTGTACACCATATGAAAGGCCTATCTCCATTCCTCAGTACAACATCATAGTACCAACAAATGAGGATGGGATACTGTACACCATATGAAAGGCCCCTCTCCATTCCTCAGTGTAACATCATCGTACCAACAAATGAGGATGGGATACTGTACACCATATGAAAGGCCCGTCTCCATTCCTCAGTATAACACCATAGTACCAACAAATGAGGAGGAGATACTGTACACCATATGAAAGGCCCATCTCCATTCCTCAGTATAACATCATAGTACCAACAAATGAGGAGGAGATACTGTACACCATATGAAAGGCCCCTCTCTATTCCTCAGTGTAACATCATAGTACCAACAAATGAGGAGGAGATACTGTACACCATATGAAAGGCCCATCTCCATTCCTCAGTATAACATCATAGTACCAACAAATGAGGAGGAGATACTGTACACCATATGAAAGGCCCATCTCCATTCCTCAGTATGACTTCATAGTACCAACAAATGAGGAGGAGATACTGTACACCATATGAAAGGTCCATTTTCATTCCTCAGTATAACATCATAGCACCAACAAATGAGGATGGGATACTGTACACCATATGAAAGGCCCGTCTCCATTCCTCAGTATAACACCATAGTACCAACAAATGAGGAGGAGATACTGTACATCATATGAAAGGCCCATCTCCATTCCTCAGTATAGCATCATAGCACCAACAAATGAGGAGGAGATACTGTACACCATATGAAAGGCCCATCTCCATTCCTCAGTATAGCATCATAGCACCAACAAATGAGGAGAAGATACTGTACTCCATATGAAAGGCCCATCTCCATTCCTCAGTATAACATCATAGTACCAACAAATGAGGAGGAGATGCTGTACACCATATGAAAGGCCTATCTCCATTCCTCAGTGTAACATTATGTTTCCAACAAACAAGGGTTTTTTGCCTCATGTCTTATCCCTCAGTGTGTTACAGTTATAGTATTGTATTCCTATATTGGTGATTTTCATTCTTTTGCTGTAACTCTGGAGTTGAATCACTAAGAAATAGCGTGAGTAAACTCCTGTTACTAGCGCTAGTTAACCTTGTGCACTTTAATGCATGCTATGTGCACTATTAGCAGCATAGCGTGCATTATTACCTTTAGTCAGAGGAGCACTCGCATAGCGAGAGATTAGCCAATAGCAGGCGGTCCATTCATCCCCCCCTGGACCCCTTCGGGTCTAGTAACTTCATGGACTGTCATGACAGGCAGCCTATTGGGCCAATAAAAGTGCAGCGATCACTTCCTTTAAAGTTACGGGATCCGAAGGGGTCATGGGCAGGATGACGTTATTGGCTAAGCGCTCGCTATGCTGTGCATAGCGAGTGTTCCTCTGACTGAAGGTAATAATGCATGCTATGCTGCCAATAGTGCCCGTAGTCAGCATTAGGTGCGCTATTTACTTAGTGCATCAACCCCTATGTGAGGTTTATTCTGCGAGATGAACATACATGACCTCTGAGTACAGAATATGGAGGTTTCTTTTCATGTTCCTGTTATTTCCCAGCAGATGGGCACAGTGTTGAAAATATCTTGAAGAGGAGTTTTCCTGTATCGGCAGGAGATAATGGCATTACCCAGCATCCTCCAGGAGTAAGGCACATTATTCCAAATACACATCACAGACTTTACGCTGCAGATAGACCACCAGATCCTTGTAATTCTGAGGAATCTTCTGATAGGTCACATCCAGTGGGCCTAAATACCCATCCGGGAGGTCACTGTGAGGAGAAGTCACATGACCCATCTGATTCTGAGGAATCTTCTGGTAAATCTCGTAGTGTCAGACATGGAGGTGAGAAAATATTTGTATGTACTGAATGTGATAAATATTTCACAAGGAAGTCGCGTCTTGTTATGCATCAGAGAAGCCACACTGGTGAGCGTCCTTTTTCATGTTCAGAGTGTGGGAAATGCTTTAGTTTTAAACAAAGCCTTGAGAGACATCACAAAAGTCACACAGATGAGCAGCCATTTTCATGTTCAGAGTGTGGGAAAGGTTTTGCTTCGAAAGTAAGCCTCCTTGCACATCAAAATACTCACACAGGTGTGTTTCCTTTATCATGTTCAGAGTGTGGGAAAGGGTTTACTCTGAAAGGAAAACTTCTTAAACACCAGAAAATTCATATAAGAGGGCGTCCTTTTTCATGTTCAGAGTGCGGGAAAAGTTTTATTCGGAATGAACGTTTTCTTGCCCATCAAAGAAGTCACACAGGCGAGCGGCCCTTTTCATGCTCAGTATGTGGGAAATGCTTTACTACCAAAGAAAACTATTTTATGCACCAGAAGATTCACACAGGTGAGCGTCCTTTTTCATGTTCAGAGTGTGGGAAGTGTTTCATTCGGAAAAGAAAATTAACTGATCATCTGAAAATTCACACTGGTGAGCGTCCTTTTTCATGTTCAGAGTGTGGGAAAAGTTTTATTCGTAAAAATAAATTAATTGATCATCAGAGAAGTCACACAGGCGAGCAGCCATTTTCATGTTCAGATTGTGGAAGAAGATTCAGTATGAAAGGTAACCTACTCACACACCAGACAACACACACTGGCGAGCGGCCGTTTGTGTGTTCAGAGTGTGGGAAAGGCTTCAGTCAGAAAGGAAGCCTGCTTAAGCACCAGAGAATTCACAGAGGAGAGCGTCCCTTTTCTTGTCCTGAGTGTGGGAAAAGCTTTACGGCTAAAGCAAATCTAAGCAGACATCAAAAGACTTACGCCCACTGATACAGCTGACATATACACCATGGAACATAATTATCAATCAAGGAGACCTGCCGCAAACCATTTTGGGTGCTGGGCTGCCCCCATCCCTATCCAGATATATCTGGATTTAGAGTTTTATACCCGTAATCTGAGTCGTACTGAAATGCTCTGACTCCAACTCCTACTGCATTTAAACTGTAATTAACCACTTGAGGACCGCGGTGTTAACCCCCCCATAGTGACCAGGACATATATACATAGTGTGTATAATAGCATCTTGGCTGTAAGATGGCCAATGAGATGCAAATAATTCTGTGTTGATGCAGGTTTATGCAAATTTGGTATGCAAATGTGTGCAGCTTGCAGGAGTTGATTGGTCCTTTTTCAAGCTGCATACATTTCCATGCAAAATTTGCATGCTCCTGCATCAACTCAGAATTGTTTGCATTTTATTGACCTTCTCTAGTCACTATAGCGACATCCATCTGGGCTATTTTGCAAACTGAACTTCATATGTCATTTTAATATGTATTTCAGTTCATTACAAGAGAGTAATTATTTTTTATATCAGCTGTTATTTTTTTTAAACAAGTGCATTTGGGTGTTGGCTAAACACGTAACTATTGTCAGCTCCTGTACCAATTCTACATGTTTTTCAAACTCCATTTGCTCATGAAATCAATACATTTGATATGTTATTATATTTGAGTCATAAAGTAGTGCTATACTCTACATATGCACTCCCTGCAGGGCTGCTGTGAATCCACTGATAATATTGTGCACATTGAACACAGAGTATATTGGTATCACCCATAAACCTGGTTCAGATTGTGCATGAAGAATGTGTAGTACAGGAAGAATTCCCTCATTCTCCTGCAGAGTACCTGCACATCACTCTTACATGTACCCACAGTCATATTGCCTAGGGCCTGGTCCATGTTCAGATTGTGCATGAAGAATGTGTAGTAGAGGAAGAATCCCCTCATTCCCCTGCAGAGTACCTGCACATCACTCTTACATGTACCCACAGTTAGATTGCTTAGGGCCCATTGGATGTTTTATTTCTATTTAACAGCTACTCTACAGCTATTTCCTAATTTTAGTTAAATTACATCTCTGGTGTACAGCAAAAAAACACAGAGGTACGCTAATGCTTAAAAGTTGGAATGTCCTAACACATTGGCCTCAATTCACTAAGCAGTTTAGACTAGTCTACAGATATTTTTTGTCTACTGATGGTTTGATGTAATGTTTAAAGGTGCGTACACACGCACTACCGAAGCCAATGACGGGTCCATCAGACCCTCCCGCTGGGCGGACTTTCAGACGACAGTAGTGCGTGTGTACGCACTGTCGGCGGACTGATAAGGCTTTTCCTGAATGATCCACTCAAGTCCGCCCATCGGGAGGGTTTGACGGACCCGTCGTTGACTTCCGTAGTGCGTGTGTACGCACCTTTAGACCTGGTCTAACATTCAGCAATTACACAATTCACAAAGGCAACCAGTAACCACGCCCACTTTTTCTGACAGAGATTAGACCAGCTGATTTCTGTAGGTAAAGTAATTCTGTGAGGTATTTTAGATATGAGGATGGAACCTTTTGAATTAATTATGCAGGAGTTTAATTGTATGCAGAGGAGAGCTTATCAAAGGAGAAGGATGTCAGTCATTCATAGCTACTCGTTTGTGAATTGCATCTTTTGATAATTTCCCCTGCTTTACTGACCTAATTACCAAATGTTTTAGACCAGGTCTAAAAACAGGTCGAAAACATTTGGTAATAGTAAATTCCCGTTTGATGCAACTGACCAAACCATCAGTAGACTAGTCTAAACTGCTTAGTGAATTGAGGCCATTGTCTGGTTAATTTATTTATTAGAATCCCATATCAGCTGGGTTCCAGTGCTTAGCTCTGCCCCTTGCATGAAATGGCCCTGGCCTTTTCTATAAAATATGGCAATGGCCTTTTTCTGCAAGGTGGCAGGGCTACACGCTAGAACTCAGCTGATATGGGGCTCCTGTGAATCTTCTTATATCGACGCCATGCTGTGGCATCCACGTTAGCAATGACAGGCCGGGTAGCTGACAGGGTAGAATGTCAGCTTCCTGGCCAGGAGTTTTTTGTTCCCAAAAGAAGATGCCATCATAATATACAGTCGGATGCAAAAAGTTTGTCCAACCTTGATAATTGTCATGATTTTCCCGTATAAATTGTTGGTTGTTATGATAAAAAATGTCAGTTAACCTCCCTAGCGTTCTGGATGAGCTCAGCTCATCCAGTGACAGCGGAGGGCACCGCTCAGGCCCTGGTGGGCCGATTTGAATCATTTTTTTTTTAAACACGCAGCAAGCACTTTGGAGACACACACAGTGATATTTGAGATGTGAAATGAAGTTTATTGCATTTACAGAAAGTATGCAATAAATGTTTAAATAAAATTAGGCAGGTGCATAAATTTGGGCATTTGTCATTTTATTGATTCCAAAACCTTTAGAACTAATTATTGGAACTCAAATTGGCTTGGTAAGCTCAGTGACCCCTGACCTACATACACAGGTGAATTAAATTATAAGAAAGAGTATATAAGGGAGTCAATTGTAAGTTTCCCTCCTCTGTTAAATTTCTCTGAAGCGTAGCAACATGGGGGTCTCAAAACAACTCTCAAATCACCTGATGACAAACAATGTTCACCATCATGGTTTAGGGGAAGGATACAGAAAGTTGTCTCAGAGATTTCAGCTGTCTGTTTCTACAGTTAGGAACATATTGAGGAAATGGAAGACCACAGGCTCAGTTCAAGTTAAGGCTCCAAGTGGCAGACCTAGAAAAGAGAACAGTCAGAGTCAACCCACAGACCAGCACCAAAGACCTACAACATCATCTTGCTGCAGATGGAGTCACTGTGCATCGTTCAACCATTCGGCGTACTTTACACAAGGAGATGCTGTATGCAGAGGAAGCCTTTTCTCCGCCCACAGCACAAACAGAGCCGCTTGAGGAATGCTACAGCACATTTGGACAAGCCAGCTTCATTTTGGAATAAGGTGCTGTGCACTGCTCAATCTAAAATTGAGTTATTTTGGCAAAACAAGGAGCGTTATGCATGGAGGAAAAACAACACAGTATTCCAAGAAAAACACCTGCTACCTACAGTAAAATATGGTGGTGGTTCCATCATGCTGTGGGGCTGTGTGGCCAGTGCAGGGACTGGGAATCTTGTCAAAGTTGAGGGATGCATAGATTCCACTCAGTATCAGCAGATTCTGGAGACCAATGTCCAGGAATCAGTGACAAAGCTGAAGCTGCGCCGGGGCTGGATCTTTCAACAAGACAACGACCCAAAACACTGCTCAAAATCCACTAAGGCATTCATGCAGAGGAACAAGTACAACGTTCTGGAATGGCCATCTCCGTCCCCAGACCTGAATATAATTGAAAATCTGTGGTGTGAGTTAAGGAAAGCTGTCCATGCTCGGAAGCCATGAAACCTAAATGAACTAGAGATGTTTTGTAAAGAGGAATGGTCCAAAATACCTTCAACCGGAATCCAGACTCTCATTGGAAACTACAGGAAGCGTTTAGAGGCTGTAATTTCTGCAAAAGGAGGATCTACTAAACGTTGATTTCATTTCTTTTTTGTGGTGTCCACATTTATGCACCTGGCTAATTTTGTTTAAGCAATTATTGCACACTTTCTGTAAATCCAATAAATTTAATTTCACGTCTCAAATATCACTGTGTGTGTCTCCTATATGATATATTTAACTGACATTTTTTATCATAACAACCAACAATTTATACAGGAAAATCATGATGATTAACAACGTTGCCCAAACCTTCGCTTCCCACTGTAACTTTGAAATTCCTAAGCGTTTGCAGCAATGAAATGCCTTTTATGTTACATCCTTGAGAGCTGGTGAGGTTACAGTTTCACATTTGGAAAGTATGAATTGTTCTATCAATAGTAAGAGCTGTATGAGAACGTAGTGGAGACCCTGCAGAGAACATAAATGTGAAGGCTGCTGGGCGGAGTGGAGCCTTCTCATCAATATTCAATAGAAAAAAGAGCTGGCACAGCCAAAGTAAATCTTTATTGGTTCCATGTAAAAGCATACAGCCAACGTTCCAGAGCCTGGTAGGGCCCCTTCATGAAGGTAATTGCTCAGAGGCAAAAATCTGTCTGCCGCTGTGCAGAAATACCTGTATTCTTGGACGTGGGAGAAAGGCTCCTCTAAACACTCATACGCAGCGATGTGTACTCATCTGGGATCAGCAGTAGCTGCATCGTAGTACAGCAGTAGTACACATCGCTGCATAAGAGTGGTTAGAGGAGTCTGACTCCCACTTCCCAGAGCACAGGAATTTCTGCACAGCGGCCACATCCTTCCAGTCCCCACACACCAGATCACAGGGGGTCCCACTCACACACAGCCCTCCAGCCCCCACACACAGCATCACAGGGGGTCCTACTCACACACAGCCCTCCAGCCCCCCCACACAGGCTCACAGGGGGTCCCACCCACACACAGCCCTCCAGCCTCCACACACAGGACTACAGGGGGTCCCACTCACACACAGCCCTCCAGCCCCCACACACAGCATCACAGGGGGTCCCACCCACACACTGCACTCCAGCCCCCCCACACAGGCTCACAGGGGGTCCCACCCACACACAGCCCTCCAGCCTCCACACACAGGACTACAGGGGGTCCCACTCACACACAGCCCTCCAGCCCCCACACACAGGATCACAGGGGGTCCCACCCACACACTGCCCTCCAGCCCCCACACACAGGATCACAGGGGGTCCTACCCACACACAGCCCTCCAGCCCCCCCACACACAGGATCACAGGGGGTCCCACTCACACACAGCCCTCCAGCCCCCCACACACAGGATCACAGGGGGTCCTATTCACACACAGCCCTCCAGCCCCCACACATCAGATCACAGGGGGTCCCACTCACACACAGCGCCCCAGCCTCCACACACAGAATCACAGGGGGTCCCACTCACACACAGCCTTCCAGCCCCCCCCACATCAGATCACAGGGGGTCCCACTCACACACAGCCCTCCAGCCTCCACACACAGGCTCACAGGGGGTCCTAGCCACACACAGCCCTCCAGCCCCCACACACAGGATCACAGGGGGTCCCACCCACACACAGCCCCCACACACAGGATCACAGGGGGTCCTACCCACACACAGCCCTCCAGCCCCCACACACAGGCTCACAGGGGGTCCCCCCTACACACAACCCTCCAGCCCCCACACACAGGATCACAGGGGGTCCCCCCTACACACAGCCCTCCAGCCCCCACACACAGGCTCACAGGGGGTCCCCCCTACACACAAACCTCCAGCCCCCCCACACACAGGATCACAGGGTCCCACCCACACACAGCCCTCCAGCCCCCACACACAGGCTCACAGGGGGTCCCACCCACACACAGCCCTCCAGCCTCCACACACAGGATCACAGGGTCCCACCCACACACAGCCCTCCAGCCCCCACACACAGGCTCACAGGGGGTCCCACACACGCACAGCCCTCCAGCCTCCACACACAGCCCCCACACATAGAATTACAGGACGTCCCACCTACTCACAGACCTCAGTGCAGAATGTGATCAGTACACAGAGGACTCATTTTCTCAAAAACACAACATTTTTGCAGAAAATGTTTAAACACGGTAACCAATAGTTTCACTGAATATTGCTGCATATTGATTTTTATTTGTAAAGTTTGTTTTATACTGTCCTGTCTTTTTGTTTTCATAAAGCTCGTTTTTATTACTTCTGTATTATTTTGCTTTGTTGTTGTAGTTTTTTTGTATTAAAAAGATGAAATAATATGTGATCTATGTTCTCCATTTGTGCCTGAAATTATTTAATTGCTCTGCTGCATCCTGAGTCTGGGAAATAATCCCACCAGGAACAGTCTCCAGTGGTCCTGCGGTCACAAGCGCCACTCCCAGTAAGAAGCCCCACCCCTTCCTCTGTGTCTTAACCTCCTTAGCATTAACCCCGAGTCAGGCTAGTGACGGAAATCCGCAGCTCAGATTGGTAACTCGGAGCTGGATCCATGGGAGATGAGTAATGTGCAAGGAATGCCGCAGGGTCTAAAAGCAGGTTAAAAAATTGCACTGTTTTCAGACGCTAAAATTCATAAATAATTATACCTCCAGGAAGGTTAATGGTGACCTGAGGCAAAGCTACTTAAAGGAAACATCCAAAGATGAAAAAAAAATCTACTTACCTTGGGCTTCCTCCAGCCCCTGGCAGCCGATCTGTCCTTCGCAGCAGCTCCGGAATACCCTTGCCAGGTCGGCATACCCTGAGCGAGACTCAAAACGCCAGAGCTGCAGCCACTAGGGCGAGCTCAGTAGGAAGTAGCAGTGTTAGAGAGTCTTGCCCAAGGTCTCCTTACTGAATAGGTGCTGGCTGGTCTTCGGTGCTATTTTTAGTGGGCGCCATTTTTGTAGGTATACCTTGCTGGATCCACATACCTCTGTGCATTGTATGTTCCTTTCCCCTTTCCCTCTCGGTCCCCGTATTCATTAATTTAGTGTTTATCACTTCTGAAATCTTTCCTTACCCTGATTTACTATCTGAAATTTATCACAGGTGGTACATCTTTAGTGCTGTCAGGATTCTGCAGAATCATTGTTTAGTCTTTGTTCTGAAGCCAGTACAAAATATACTCAATCTCCCAGAATGCTATGGAGTGAGAATTCTGCATAACTAATCAGCCTAGGTTGTGACATCACTGGGAAGGCGGGGCTACATACCAATAGACAGAATTAAATAGATATTGGAAGTGTTTGTGATGCTGAAACCAGGATAATTGAAAGTGTTATCTTTAGTATATTCTTCTGTATGCCACTACAGTGCCTCTTTCAATCTGACATTTCAGCTTTGTTCACATCTAAAATGGAAATCGCAGACGCCAGAGATTTTAAATTTTTTGCATGTTTTTCTCTCCCTCCCGGTGCTCCACTGCACACTATGGTTTTGTACAAAGCGCTTTTGTAAGCGCTTTTGTGGAGCGATTCCGTTTTTTTCACTTCTTGACATCAGTCAGGAAGTGAACTCTTTCACTTATGAATTCATAAAAGCATTTTTAAAAATCGCCGGCGCTCAAACAAAACGCAAGGTGTGAACAAGCCCTCAGTGTTTTCCTTTTAAGCAATTCTGGATCCTGTCAAACAGGAATGTTTGGATCATCAATGGCACAATTAGTGGTGAGCAAAAAATTTGTCAAATTGGAAAAGTTTGTGCCATATGAAGTGACACTATCTGGGGACGAATTCCTTCCTGAGCGGGCAACTTAAATAACATGCTGCTGATTGATTAATTGGCGGCTCTAGAATCTAATAAAGTCTCCAGATTTCTGACTCAATTTCTGACTCAGTCAGTAGACGTTGCCCATCAATACTTCATTCAATACCCAGTAAGACCATTAAGTCTCCTGTGGAAGCTGCAGTTCCTTATATGAAACACCAGGTGGTGACATATAGCCAGAAACAGTAAACAGGAAAAGGCGGAGCATACGAACAGGAAGTTCTGGGTTAGATGTAACAGGAAATGAAATGCAGACATTTCTGGAACTGGCAGCAGAGGAGGTAATGAGTTTTTGCTTAATATTAATAATAACAATACATTAAAATAAAGGATGACATGGCCTATGTGCTACTAATGCATGGGGTAACTTTTTTTGAACAAATAGCTAATCATCTCTAGTTAAAATAGTTTAACTGTATATACTGTGATTACTCTGTAACTTTCCCTGAATACTGGAGAAGGGTAACTCCTTCCCGATCATCTGACAGTAGACTGCCCCCCCCCCCCCCCCCCCAGCGCTTGATGTCAGACTGGAAAAATATGTCTGTCGCTGGAGGTGTAGTCCGGCCCAGCATCTGCCACTAACTCCCACACTTTGAACCCCTTCCGACTGCCGCTGCGCCATGTGATATAAATATTACGTTGGCGCATTTTGGGGACCCAGCAAAAATCCTCATGGGTAAATTTAGCTAATGTGATTGGCTGAATGGCACACTCTCAAACTGATAGGTTTCCAATTGGTAGGAGTAAATTACACCCACGCTGTTCAGCCAATCACAAGACTTTGCGCTGTAAGAGGGTGCTATGATTAACCACCCTGGCGTTCGATTAATTGCGGCCATGGGTGGCTTTTTAAAAAAAAATGTGTCTATGTTGGTGTAGCTAGCACTAGGCTAGCTACACTTTGCCACCAAGTCCCCCGGCACTGTCCTCCCTCCGCTCGCCCCCAGAGATATTTACCTGGCCACGATCCCGCCATGGCCGAGACTTCCGGCATAGCTTCAGGCGTTGCTATGGCAAAGATTGGGCATGCCGTCTGGAGGCTATGGAGAGGCTGCGCTGGCGCGGGCTCCTGGGGAGGGTTTAGGGGGTATGTATAAAACAGCGCGATCGGGGGAATCAGAGCGTGCCGGCGGCGATCGGAGGGGTGATGTAGCTAGCCAAGTGCTAGCTACACCCCCTCCGAAAATTTGGTGTAAAGAGACCCTCCAGGGGTTGAGAAATCCACCGCAGCGGTAATGGACGAGCTGTGCTCGTGATTACCGCCAAGGTAGAACTTTTCCCTATGAGGTTTACCGCTGGGTCCCCTAAAGTAGACTGTTGCCTGCACTGCGGTGGGATACAGTTCAACCCGGCATCAGGCTGCTCAGACTATTACTAAGCCTGACACTTTGTCGCACTTCTGCACCACGCCACGCTGTGTAATTGCATATTACACTGGCGAGCATGCTATGCGATGCGGAGCTACAGCGCAAGAGCTGGCATGGTTCTCAACCCCCAGATAGACAGGTTGCCTCCTCGTGTACAAACTCCACCGGTACCCACTGCAGCAGCTCTCAGAGATCACCCACGTTCCCCCCACACAGCCATGTAAAATTAAGAGATAGGGAGACCGTGTGTGATCATAAAAAGCGGATTGGAATTGGAAAGGGTTAATGACTTCCTGGTGATTCTGGGTCCCATGCAAATCTTATGCTGATTGGAACTGATCCAAATGACCTGGAAATGCATTTGATTGGCCCGGGATCCAAGCACAGGTTGCTGCCCCGGAATATCCTATCCTGGCAGGGATCGGCAATGAATAGTGTGAGGTAAATCTTATTTAGCTGACTTTTCAGCTGTTGCCAATCCCTGCAGCTTCTGACAGCCTGTGAACACTCTGGGGCAGTTACTGCAAGTGTAACCTGACACAAAAGTAGATGTAACGTTCATAGCTAGATCTTTATCAGACACTCAGTGGCCCCTCATGTGCCTGGCCTCCCCTCCATACTGCTGCTCAGGGCCAGATTTAAGCCAAGGTCACATATGCCATGGCCTAGGGGACCACAGGTGCGGTTGGGCAGCAAGCTATATTAGGGGGGCAAAGGGTCTGGCATCTTATACTAGAGGAAGTCATCTGGCTACCTATGCTGAAGGGGGGTGGCTGCTGGCAGTTGGCTTGGGCGGTAGAGAGTACAAATCTGGCCTTTTTGCTGCTGATGTAGCACCCCCTTCCCCCCGACCATCTCAGACTGGTTACAACTGGATCGGGGTGCATGCGCTGTCCATGTGGATAGCGCTTTCAAATGGCTGTGCACAGCCCCCACAGGTGAGGATGCAGCCTTGACATGCATGGTTCACAAACAGTAGTAACAGTGCATGGCCAGTACACAGCTGTGCAGGAGCGCACAAACAGAGGATGCAGAGTGGACAGAATTGGGAGAAGACTGGCCTCAAGAAGGTGCCTGATAACCAAAGGAAGGAGCAGGAGGCAATGTTTTTTACATTTATTTTTACTTAAGATTCACTTTCAGTCTTGTGACTCAATGTCATACTTTACGGTGGACATACAAAGTCCTGGGTACTGAAAGTGAACCTTACTGCGGATAAAAAAAGAGTTTAACATGAGCAGGGTGACAACGTGAGCGAGGATGTGCGTGGCCTGGGCCGTGCAGGCGCAGTGGCTCAGTGACTGGCCACTGCGGGGACCGGAGGATCGTTCCATGAAGGCGTGGGCACAGGACTTCTGCAGGGGGCCGGTAGAAGCCCCAGGTACATTAACCATTTCAGCCCGCGGGGATTTTTCACCTTATGCATCGGAGCAATTTCATCTCCCATTAATTCGCTAATAACTTTATCACTACTTATCACAATTTATTGATCTATATCTTGTTTTTTCCGCCACTAATTGGGCTTTCTGTGGGTGGTACATTTTGCTGAGAGCCACTTTACTGTAAATGCATTTTAACAGGATTAATAAGAAAAAAAAAGGAAAAAATTCATTATTTCTCAGTTTTCGGCCATTATAGCTTTAAAATAATCCATGCTACCATAATTAAAACCTATGTATTTTATTTGCCTGTATGTCTCGGTTATTATACCATTTAAATTTTGTCCCTATCACAATGTATGGTGCCAATATTTTATTTGGAAATAAAGGTGCATTGTTTCTGTTTTGCGTCCATCACTATTTACAAGCTTGTAATTTTAAAATGTTTGTAGTGTACCCCCTTCAAATGCATATTTAAAAAGTTCAGACCCTTAGGTAACTATTTATGTCTTTTTTTTTTTTTGTTTATTTGAAATTTTTTTTTTTTTCCATTAAAAATTTTATTTGGGGAATATTTTGGTGTGGGACATAAACAGTTATTTTTTAATGTTGTTGGATGTGTAAATTTTAATGTAGAAAATGTGTTGATGTAGTTTTACTATTTGGCCACAAGATGGCCACCTTCATTTTTGGTTTCCCTCCCTGTACTTCTCACTATGCGGAAGTACAAGGGGGATGCGTACATTTTTCCGGGCAGAAGAGTCGAAGCCTCACGGGTGAGCGCTTCGGTTTTTCTGCAGGGGACAGGGATCGGTGATCGGGAACCATGTTCCCTTTCACTGATCCCAGGGCTACCGGGGGACACAATGGGGACACGGGGACTTGCATACTTTTTGTGGAAGTTAAAGGACAACTGTAATTTAAAGCAATACCAGTTTCCTGGCTGCCCTGCCGATCCTCTGCGGCTCTGCCTCTAATACTTTCAAGCACAGACCCTGAACAAGCATGCAGCAGATCAGGTGTTTCTGACATTATTGTCAAATCTGACAAGATTATCTGCATGCTTGTTTTTGGTGTGATTCAGACACTAGTGCAGCCAAATAGATCAGCAGGACTGCCAGGCAACTGGTATTGTTTAAAAGGAAAAAAAAGGCAGCATCCATATTCTTCTTACTTCAGTTGACCTTTAAGTAATCATTCATTTCTGAATATCATTGGTCCCATGGAAAGTTCCAGATAAAGCAAATCTTTAGTAATTAATCCTATTGAGACTTTCCTGTCCCCTCTCAGCGTTCTCCTTCCCCCGCTGTCCCCAAGTGAAGTAACACCGCTTCTGGGAGCTCTCAGGAGGCTTTGGAAGATATCCTGTCCCTGAGTGCTCCCGAAGTTCCTCACAGTATGGAGTCTGATTTTATTTTTTTTCCTTTATACTGAGTCAGGCCCATAGAAACTTTGGTCCTAATTCACTAAGCCTTTCTCTCCAGCTTTCTCACATGAGATGTTTCCACACCGTATCACTGAGATGTCTCTTCTGAACCCAACAAAAAAGTTCTCAAAGTTTGTACCAAATTTTCCATACTGTCATTTTCCGTACCCATGTTTCAGTGCTTTTCCCTTGCTGGGTGTTAACAAGTATTATGTTATTGAGCTGAGGAAACATCTGTGAGAAAACTCTGAGAATTGTTTGTTGCCGTGTCCCCTCATATTCAGTCAGTGTGTGTGTTTCCTACAGGTAGATCCCGTCTGACAAACCCACCAGAGAGATGTACCGGTCCTCTTTATTCCCAGGATTGTCCACAGGAATATCTCACCACCCCTCACCATTATCAGGTATGTGGAACTAGGAATGAGCAGTAACTATGACTATTTTATATTTGTAGTCTCAGTCCTTCAATGCTAAAATGTTTTGTATTTTTTTTTAAGGATGAAGACCAGTTTATTTTAAAAACAAAGGTTAAAGAGGAAACAAAAGAGAAGTATGTGAGGAGTGACTACTAGTCTATGGAGGAGGGTGACATGAGGAGGACAATTAAAGAGGAAGAAGAAACATATGTGAGGGGTGATCAGTGGTCTATGGAGAAGGATGACATGATTAGGACAATTAAAGAGGAGGAAGAAGAGATGTATGTGAAGAGTGATCAGCAGTCTATGGAGGAGGGTGACATGATGAGGACAAGTAAAGAGGAAGAAGAAAAGATATATGTGAGGAGTGATCAGCAGATTATGGAGGAGGGTGATATGATGAGGACAGTCAAAGAGGAGGAAGAAGAGACATATGTGAGGAGTGATCAGCAGTCTATGGAGGAGGGTGACACGAGGATAATGAAAGAGGAAGAAGATGAGATGTATGTGAGGAGTGATCAGCGATCTACCAAGGAGGGTGGCATAATGAGGACAATTAAAAAGGAGGAAGAAGAGAACTATGTGAGGAGTGATCAGCAGTCTATGGAGGAGGGTGTCATGATGAGGACAATTAAAAAGGAGGAAGAAGAGAACTATGTGAGGAGTGATCAACAATCTTTGGAAGAGGGTGACATGATGAGGACTATTAAAGTGGAGAAAGAAGAGACCTATGTGAGGAGTAATCAGTACTCTTTTGAGGAGGTGGACATGACGAGGACAAGTAAAGAGGAGGAAGAAGAGATGTATATGAGAAGTGATCAGCACTTTACCGAGGAGGGTGACATAAGGAGGACAAGTAAAGAGGAAGAAGAAAAGATAGATGTGAGGAGTGATCAGCAGTCTATGGAAGAGGGTGACATGATGAGGACAAGTAAAGAGGAAGAAGAAAAGATAGATGTGAGGAGTGATCAGCAGATTATGGAGGAGGGTGACATGAGGATAATGAAAGAGGAAGAAGAAGAGACCTATGTGAGGAGTAATCAGTACTCTTTTGAGGAGGTGGACATGATGAGTAAAGAGGAGGAAGAAGAGATGTATATGAGGAGTGATCAGCAGTCTACCGAGGAGGGTGACTTAATGAGGACAAGTAAGGAGGAGGGATGTTCTCTAGATATCAGTGAAAGTAAGTAAGAAACAAATTAGAAATATTTCACATATTGATTTTATGTCTGGGAGTGTAACATAAGCAGAATTATCCTCACATGATTTCATAAAATAAGCTGGGGCGTAACAATAGACCCTGCAAGGGATGCAGCTGCAGGGGGGCCAGAAGCCTCAGGGGACCCCGTGGGGGTAGAAGTTTCTCTTCCCTGTCCCGAGAGACTGACAACTGAGGGAATGGAGAGAAAAAACGTTCTGCTCTTTGCACAATTGTTCTAATTACTACATCTGCTCAGCCACTGGTAAGGAATCATACAAAGTTTTGTAGACAAAGATTTGTAGACAGTCCCTATTCAGTGTTCAGCACGGTCTTGTTTACAGTGCTGCTCTACCCCAAGCCTCTCTTCCCCTCCCCAAATGCTGTGTACTGTAGTGATGCTTGAGGAGTCTGGGCATGGAGAGAAAAAGCTTTCTGCTCACTGCACATCTGTTCTAATGACTGCCTCTACTCAGCCACTGATAACAAATAATACAAAGTTTTGTAGACTAAGATTTGTAGACAGTCCCTATTCAGTGTGCAGTAGAGTCTTCTGTACAACGCCCCGCCCCCAGCCTCTCCCTCCCCTCCCCTCTCCAAGTGTTCTGTACTGTAGTGATGCTGAAGAAGTCTTCAGAGCCCCTTCTGCTCCATCAGAGGAGGACAGAGTGAGTGTAGTATGCTGAGGCTGGGAGCATACTCGTTTGTCGGTTTTCTGTATGTGTTTTCTGCACACCATGTGTGTCTGTATGTGTGAAAACATGCAGGTTTTATCACAGAAGCTAATTTTACTGATAGAGAAAATGCGTGCAGTGCCTTACTGCTGTCTGATGTTATCTGTATGGGGAAAACACATTCAAGTTGGCGCATGGGAAAAACACATTGGCGCTAGCCAATTGAATACATTTGGTTCTTAGTTTATCTGTGCAGAAAGCAAAGGGGGGAGGGGGGCCTCATCCAAAGTTTCGCAGAGGGATCCAGTGATTCCTAGTTATTCCCTTGAAGATAAGGCTGGAGATTGTAAGGCAGATTACAAAACTAAAGATACCTCTTGCAGTTATTTTAGTGGGAAATTCCAGGTTTATTCATTCATTCATTCATTCTAAGTGATACTGTTCATTATATGAAAGGCCCATCTCCATTTCTCAGTATAACATCAAAGCACCAACAAATGAGGAGGAGATACTGTACACCATATGAAAGGTCCATCTCCATTCCTCAGTATAACATCATAGTACCAACAAATGAGGAGGAGACACTGTACACCATATGAAAGGCCCATCTCCATTCCTCAGTATAACATCATAGTACCAACAAATGAGGAGGAGACACTGTACACCATATGAAAGGCCCATCTCCATTCCTCAGTATAACATCATAGTACCAACAAATGAGGAGGAGATACTGTACACCATATGAAAGGCGCATCTCCATTCCTCAGTATAACATCATAGCACCAACAAATGATGAGGAGATACTGTACACTATATGAAAGGTCCATCCCCATTCCTCAATATAACATCATAGTGCCAACAAATGAGGAGGAGATACTGTACACCATATGAAAGGCCCATCTCCATTCCTCAGTATAACATTATGTTTCCAACAAATAAGGATTTTTTGCCTCATGTCTTAACCCTCAGTGTGTTACAGTTATAGTATTTTATTCCTATATTGAGGATTTTCATTCTTTTGCTGTAACTATGGGGTTGAATCACTAAGAAATAGCGTGAGCAAACTCCTGTTACTAGCGCTAGTTAACCTTATGCACTTTAATGCATGCTACGTGCACTATTGGCAGCATAGCGTGCATTATTACCTTTAGTCAGAGGAGCACTCGCATAGCGAGAGCTTAGCCAATAGCGGGCGATCCATTCGTCCCGCCCTGGACCCCTTCGGGACTAGTAACTTCATGGACTGTCATGACCAGCAGCCTATTGGGCCAATCAAAGTGCAGCGATCACTTCCTTTAAAGTTACGGGATCCGAAAAGGTCCAAGGCAGGATGAAGTTATTGGCTAAGCGCTCGCTATTCTGTGCATAGCGAGCATTCCTCTGACTGAAGGTAATAATGCATGCTATGCTGCCAATAGTGCCCATAGCGTGCATTAGGTGCGCTATTTACTTAATGAATCAACCCTGATGTGAGGTTTATTCTGCGAGATGAACATACATGACCTCTGAGTACAGAATATGGATGTTTCTTTTCATGTTCTTGTTATTTCCCAGCAGATGGGCACAATGTTGAAAATATCTTGAAGAGGAGTTTTCCTGTATCGGCAGGAAATAATGGCATTACCCAGCATCCTCCAGGAGTAAGGCACATTGTAGCAAATATGCATCACACACGCTACAGTGCAGATAGACCACCAGATCCTTGTAATCCTGAGGAATCTTCTGATAGGTCACATCCAGTGGGCCTAAATACCCCTCCTGGAGGTCACTGTGAGGAGAGGTCACATGACCTGTCTGATTCTGAGGAATCTTCTGGTAAATCTCGTAGTGTCAGACATGGAGGAGAGGAGATGTTTCCATGTTCTGAATGTGATAAATTTTTCACAAGGAAGTCGCGTCTTGTTATCCATCAGAGAAGCCACACTGGTGAGCGTCCTTTTTCATGTTCAGAGTGTGGGAAATGCTTTAGTTTGAAACAAAGCCTTGAGAGACATCAGAAAAGTCACATAGATGAGCGGCCATTTTTATGTTCAGAGTGTGGGAAAGGTTTTGCTTCAAAAGGAAGCCTCCTAGCACATCAAAGTACTCATACAGTTGTGTTTCCTTTATCATGTTCAGAGTGTGGGAAGGGGTTTACTCTGAAAGGAAAACTTCTTAAACACCTGAAAATTCATATAAGAGGGCGTCCTTTTTCATGTTCAGAGTGCGGGAAGAGTTTTATTCGGAAGGAACGTTTTCTTGCCCATCAAAGAAGTCACACAGGCGAGCGGCCCTTTTCATGTTCAGTGTGTGGGAAATGCTTTACTACCAAAGAAAACTATTTTATGCACCAGAAGATTCACACAGGTGAGCGTCCTTTTTCATGTTCAGAGTGTGGGAAGTGTTTCATTAGGAAAAGGAAATTAACTGATCATCTGAAAATTCACACTGGTGAGCGTCCTTTTTCATGTTCAGAGTGTGGGAAAGGTTTTATTCGTAAAAATAAATTAATTGATCATCAGAGAAGTCACACAGGAGAGCGGCCCTTTTCATGTTCAGATTGTGGAAGAAGATTCAGTATGAAAGGTAACCTACTCACACACCAGACAACACACACTGGCGAGCGGCCGTTTGTGTGTTCAGAGTGTGGGAAAGGCTTCAGTCAGAAAGGAAGCCTGCTTAAGCACCAGAGAACTCACAGAGGAGAGCGTCCCTTTTCTTGTTCTGAGTGTGGGAAAAGCTTTACGGCTAAAGCAAATCTAAGCAGACATCAAAAGACTTACGCCCACTGATACTGCTGTCATACAGTATACACCATGGGACAAAATTATCAATCAAGGCGACCTACTGCAAACCATTCTGGGTGCCGGTCTGCCCTCTCCCCCTCTGCTTTTTTTCCCCCAGATATACAGTGGCTTGCAAAAGTATTTGGCCCCCTTGAAGTTTTCCACATTTTGTCACATTACTGCCTCAAACATGAATCGATTTTATTGGAATTCCACGTGAAAGACCAATACAAAGTGGTGTACATGTGAGAAGTGGAACGAAAATCATACATGATTCCAAACATTTTTTACACATAAATAACTGCAAAGTGGGGTGTGCATAATTATTCAGCCCCCTGAGTCAATACTTTGTAGAACCATTTTTTTTGCTGCAATTACAGCTGTCAGTCTTTTAGGGTATGTCTCTACCAGCTTTGCACATCTAGAGACTGAAATCCCTGCCTATTCTCCTTTGCAAAACACCTCCAGCTCAGTCAGATTAGATGGACAGCGTTTGTTAACAGCAGTTTTCAGATCTTGCCACAGATTCTCGGTTGGATTTAGATCTGGACTTTGACTGGGCCATTCTATCACATGAATGTTTTGTTTTAATCCATTCCATTGTTGCCCTGGCTTTATGTTTAGGGTCGTTGTCCTGATGGAAAGTGAACCTCCGCCCCAGTCTCAAGTCTTTTGCAAACTCCAAGAGGTTTTCTTCCAAGATTGCCCTGTATTTGGCTCCATCCATCTTCCTATCTACTCTGACCAGCTTCCCTGTCCCTGCTGAATGGAAGCACCCCCAGAGCATGATGCTGCCACCACTATATTTGACAGTGGGGATGGTGTGTTCAGAGTGATGTGCAGTGTTAATTTTTTGCCACACATAATATTTTGCATTTTGGCCAAAAAGTTCCATTTTGGTCTCATCCGACCAGAGCACCTTCTGCCACATGTTTGCTGTGTCCCCCACATGGCTTGTGGCAAACTGCAAATGGGACTTCTTATGCTTTTCTGTTAACAATGGCTTTCTTCTTGCCACTCTTCCATAAAGGCCAACTTTGTGCAGTGCACGACTAATAGTTGTCGTATAGACAAATTCCCCCACCTGAACTGTAGATCTCTGCAGCTCGTCCAGAGTCACCATGGGCCTCTTGACTGCATTTCTGATCAGCGCTCTCCTTTTTCGGCCTGTGAGTTTAGGTGGACGGCCTTGTCTTGGTAGGCTTACAGTTGTGCCACACTCCTTCCATTTCTGAATGATCGCTTGAACAGTGCTCCGTGGGATGTTCAAGGCTTTGGAAATCTTTTTGTAGCCTAAGTCTGCTTTAAATTTCTCAGTGACTTTATCCCTGACCTGTCTGGTGTGTTCTGTGGACTGCATGGTGTTGTTGCTCTCAAGATTCTCTTAGACAACCTCTGAGGCCATCACAGAAAAGCTGTGTTTGTACTGACATTAGATTACACACAGGCGCACTCTATTTAGTCATTAGCACTCATCAGGCAATGTCTACTGGCAACTGACTGCATTTAGACCAAAGGGGGCTGAATAATTACGTACATCCCACTTTGCAGTTATTTATTTGTAAAAAATGTTTGGAATCATGTATGATTTTTGTTCAACTTCTCTCATGTACACCACTTTGTGTTGGTCTTTCACGTGGAATTCCAATAAAATTGATTCATGTTTGTGGCAGTAATATGACAAAATGTGGAAAACTTCAAGGGGGCCAAATACTTTTGCAAGCCACTGTACCTGGAGTTGAAGTCATACTAAAACATCTCGGCTGTAAGAATAAAGCCGGATGAGTAGATGTGTCACTAGCAAGGCTGGTGAATAAGATGCAAATAATTCTGTGTTGATGCAGGTTTATGCAAATTTTGTATGCAAATGTGTGCAGCTAACAGGAGTTGATTGGTCATTTTTCAAGATGCGTACACTTTTATACAAATTTACATATTCCTGCATCAATTATTTGCATCTTTTTGACCTTCTCTAGTCACTATAACTGACCTTCATACGTCATTTTAATATGTATTTTAGTACATTACAAAAGAGCAATCCTTTTTTATATGAGCTGTCATTTGCTGAAACAAGTGCATTTGGGTGTTAGTTTGAGGCCAGTTTCACACTGGAAACCGTCATTATGGGAACGTTGTGGGGCAAGGATCGCATTCACACCCCAACGCTAAAAATAGCATTTGGGGATTACCATGGCAATGCGCGGTAATCTCCCTTCTGGCTGAAAGCCAAGCAGGAAGTGAGGCTCTCCAGCGCTCTTTCCTTTCGGTCACTTCCTGTGGCCGAAAATTGAATTGCCCGGAAGTGTATTAAAAAAAATATTCTTCTGCGCATACGCGCCGCAATGTGAACACGGGAAAATATTAAAAAAGCTGCATCGCCATAGACTTACATGACTTCCGGTTCCCCACATGTCGCTGCACATGTGGATCTACAATGCAGGTGTTGCTTTTGTGGAGAATTGGGCGGATCGCATCGCACCGCGTCAGGTATGAAATGCCCCATAGACTTTGATGTAGCGTTACCCTTCAGCCAAAGAGGGTAACGCACCGCTTCAGTGTGAAAGGAGCCTGACACATGTAACTGTTGTCAGCTCCTGTACCAATTCTACATGATTTTCAAACTCCCTTTGCTCATGAAATCAATTCATTTGATATATTATTACATTTGGGGTTGGTGACTGTTGAAGCAATACAGTGGTGCTGTACTCTACATATGCACTCCCAGCAGTGCTTTTGTGAATCCACTGAGAATGTTGTGCACACAGATCTTCTTGTCTATCACCATAAACATGGTTCAGATTGTGCATGAAGAATAATAGAGTAAGAATCCGCTTATTCTCCTGCAGAGTACCTGCACATTGCACTGTACCCACAGTTACCGGTATATTGCTTAGGGCCTGTTTGGATGTTCTTTGTTCTTGTCTGCATTCTCTAAATGTACTCCTATCAAGGACTAGTTTTGATTTCTATTTAACAGCTACTCTACATCTATGTCCTAAGTTTGGTTAAATTGCGTCTCTGGTGTACAGAAAAAACACAGAGGTACGCTAATGCTTAAAAGTTGGAATGTACCAACACATTGTCTGTTTAATTTATTCAGTAGAACCCCATATCAGCTGGGTTCCTGTGCATAGCTCTGCCCCTTTACAGAAAATGGCCTTGGCCTTTTATGTATCAGATAAAGGAAAAGCAGAGGCCTTTTTTGGCAAGGTGGCCGGTCTACACACCAGAATCCAGCTGATTTGGGGCTTCTGTGAATCTTATTATATGGATGACATGCTGGGGCAGGGGTAGGGAACCTATGGTTTGGGAGCCAGATGTGGCTCCTTTGATGGCTACATCTGGCTCACAATTAGGGGTTGATTCACTAAGCTACACTGCTCAAGCAGCACAGCTTAGTGTGGCAGCGCAAGTAACATTTTCAAAGTAGGCACGGTACTGCTGTAGCATGCGCTACTAACTTACTTGGGCTACCCCAAAACGAATGGCTGCTCCAATTGTCCCACTCTGGACCCTGTCAGGTCCAGTGACTTTGTAGGAAGAGATCCCCATACTTTGATTGGCCTAATAGGCTGCCTGTCACTTGACAGGCAGCCTATTGGACCAAAGTGGGGTGATCTCGTCCTACAATGTGAATCAACCCCCAAGTCAGCTAGCTAATTGTACAAGCTGTTAGTTGGTATTTCTCCTGTCTGGCTCTCATGGAAAATGCTGATGTTGCTGAACCCCAAGAAAAGCTGAAGACGTGTCTGACACTTCTGCTGCCCGCCGGATCAACTGTGTACACATCACTATGGCAACATGGCCCTCTGCTGCGCATGCGCACTGTCCCAGTTTGAAACATATTGTATGGCTCTCACAGAATTACATTTTAAAATATGTGGCATTTCTGGCTCTCTCAGCCAAAAGGGTTCCTGACCCCTGTGCTGGGGCATTCACTTGAGCAATGAAAGGCCGAGATAGCTGACAGGGTAATGTCAGCTTCCTGGCCAGAAGTTTTTTGTTCCCAAAAGCAGATGCCATCTTCATATAGCTTTAAAATTCCTAAGCTTTGGCAGTAAATACATTTTATGTTACATACTTTCAATCAACAAGTTTGTTATGTAAATTAGAGAAGCCGGAGTCAGTGGAATCCTAAACTGAGGAGTTGGAGTCGGATTATTTTTTGTACCTATTCAACAGACATGCTTGAGAGCTGGTGAGGTTACAGTTTCACACCTGGATGGGATGAATTGTTCTATCATTAGTAAGAGCTGTATGAGAGCATAGAGGAGACCCAACAGAGAACATAAACGTGGAGTCTGCTGAGCGGAGTCACCTGCTCATCATTGTCTGAGTCGTGGGGTCTTGTCAGATATCTTATAGATATCTGCCTTAAAATAATTATTAACTCCTTAAAGGAACCAACCGATAAGGTGCCATAATCATCAATCGGAAGGAGCAGATTCTTAGTCTCACTATAAACAGAATATTTTATAGGTTAACATGTCCCTCTGGATAAAGAACACAACACTCTTCATTTGGATTTTAGATAGATATATTGATTTTATATAGATAATGTGTATGTACAGAAATATACATGTCTTCAGTTGTTATCCATCATTTAATGTACAGTGTGCTTGATTCATTAAGCAAGTGACAGGCAATTTATTGGGCCAATCAAAGCACAGAATGAAGCCACTGGTCCCGACGGGGCTCATGGCGGGATTAAAGGAGCGGCCGTCATTTAAAAGGAGCGCGCATAAAATACCAGCAGCACTATCACTTGTCGTGTGTACACTAATGTTTTAATTCGCACTGATCAATTTAAGCTGCGCTGCTTAAGCAGTTTAAAGGGAACCTAAACTGAGAATGACATGTATTTTTCCTTTTTAAATAATACCAGTTGCCTGACTCTCCTGCTGATCCTGTGTCTCTAATACTTTCATTCACAGCCCCTGAACAAGCATGCAGGTCAGGTGCTCTGACTGAAGTCAGACTGGATTAGCTGCATGCTTGTTTCAGGTGTGTGATTCAGCCACCACTACAGCAAATAGATCAGCAGGACTGCCAGGCAACTGGTATTATTTAAAAGGAAAACATCCATATCCCTCTCGGTTTAGGTCCCCTTTAATGAATCAAGCCCATTGTCAAAGTTCTATTTGCAAAATAAATCCATATCAACACAGTAACTCTTTTTCTGCAGGTGTTAACCTCCATCAATAATTGTTGCGTTTGAGATTGTTCAATGTATGGTGCACAAGAAATAAAGCTTTATACTTATCAGTAGTATATAGAGTCCTATTCTGTAACAAAGTAAATGGCCCATATGCAATTAACTTGTTCTCCTCAGTTTTCTCCTAGGAGAATTTTTTTCATCTTCTGTTTAAAATAACTTTGCAATTTAAAAAGTACCAAAAAGTAGGTGAAAAAAATACTATCAAAAATAATTTTGAGTATCTACTTGCTTGCTGGTGGTTCAACCTCCCTGGCGGTAACCCCGAGCAGAGCTTGGGGTAGGAACAAACAGCTGCGAGTAGTAATCCCGAGCTCAGCTCGGGGCAGTGAAATACCTGTGTTTGCTGCAGTTTTGGAGTCCCACACGCGATCAGCGCTGCATAGCGGGACTCCAGACTCTCTCCCCGGCATCCAGCATCTTTCTCCAGCCACCAGGATCCCCATATCCTCACTCTTCTTCAGCTCCCACACACAGGATCACATGGGATCCCATTTACACACAGTTTCTCTAGCCCTCACACAGGATCACAGGGGGCCCCAACCACACACACAGCTATCCAGCCCCCCACACACAGGATCACAGGGGGGTCCCAACCACACACACAGCTACCTAGCCCCCACACATCAGATCACAGGGGGTCCCACCCACACACAGCTATCCAGCCCCCACACACAGGAGCACAGGGGATCCCACCTACACACAGCTCTCTAGCCCCTCACACAGGATCACGGGGTCCCAACTACACACACAGCTATCCAGCCCCCACACACAGGATCACAGGGGCCTCAACCACACACAGCTCTCTCACCCCCTCACACAGGATCACAGGGGATCTCAACCACACACACAGCCCCCCCCCCCCCAGCCCCCACACACAGGATCACAGGGGATCCCACCCTACACACAGCTCTCTAGCCCCCTCACACAGGATCACAGGGGGTCCCAACCACACACATAGCTATCCAGCCCCCACACACAGGATAACAGGGGATTCCAACCACACACACAGCTATCCAGCCCCCACACACAGAATCACAGGGGATCCCACCTACACACAGCTCTCTAGCCCCCTCACACAGGATCACAGGGGGTCCCAACCACATACAGCTCTCTCACACAGGATCACAGGGGGTCGCACCTACACACAGCCCTCCAGCCCCCACACACAGGATCACAGGTGATCCCACTACACACAGCTCTCTAGCCCCCTCACACAGGATCACAGGGGGTCCCAACCACACACCCAGCTATCCAGGCCCCCACACACAGGATCACAGGGGATCCCACCCACACACTGCTCTCTCACCCTCTCACACAGGATCACAGGGGATCCCAACCACACACACAGCCCTCCAGCCCCCACACACAGGATCACAGGGGATCCCACTTACACACAGCTCTCTAGAAACCTCACACAGGATCACAGGGGGTCCCAACCGCACACACAGCTATCCAGCCCCCACACACAGGATCACAGGGGATCCCACCCACACACAGCTCTCTCACCCCCTCATACAGGATCACAGGGGATCCCAACCACACACACAGCCCTCCAGCCCCCACACACAGGATCACAGGGGATCCCACCTACACAACAGCTCTAGCCCCCTCACACTGGATCACAGGGGGTCCCAACCACACACACAGCCATCCAGCCCCCACACACAGGATCACAGGGGGTCCCACCCACACACAGCTCTCTCACCCCCTCACACAGGATCACAAGGGATCCCAACCACACACACAGCCGCCCCCAGCCCCCCCCTGGGGCTGGGGCCCCCCTCACACAAGATCACAGGGGATCCCATATACACACAATTCTCTAGCCCCTCACACAGGTTCACAGGGGATCCCACTTACACACAGCTCTCTAGCTCCCTCACACAGGATCACAGGGGATCCCAACCACACACACAGCCCTCCAGCCCCCACACACAGGATCACAGGGGATCCCACCTACACACAGCTCTAGCCCCCTCACGCAGGATCGCAGGGGGTCCCAACCACACACACAGCCATCCAGCCCCCACACACAGGATCACAGGGGGTCCCACCCACACACAGCTCTCTCACCCCCTCACACAGGATCACAGGGGGTCCCAACCACACACACAGCTATCCAGCCCCACACACAGAATCACAGGGGATCCCACCCACACACAGCTCTCTCACACAGGATCACAGGGGATCCCAACCACACACACAGCCCTCCAGCCCCCACACACAGGATCACAGGGGATCCCACCTACACACAGCTCTAGCCCCCTCACACTGGATCACAGGGGGTCCCAACCACACACACAGCCATCCAGCCCCCACACACAGGATCACAGGGGGTCCCACCCACACACAGCTCTCTCACCCCCTCACACAGGATCACAAGGGATCCCAACCACACACACAGCCGCCCCCAGCCCCCCCTGGGATGGGGGCCCCCTCACACAAGATCACAGGGGATCCCATATACACACAATTCTCTAGCCCCTCACACAGGTTCACAGGGGATCCCACTTACACACAGCTCTCTAGCCCCCTCACACAGGATCACAGGGGATCCCAACCACACACACAGCCCTCCAGCCCCCACACACAGGATCACAGGGGATCCCACCTACACACAGCTCTAGCCCCCTCACGCAGGATCGCAGGGGGTCCCAACCACACACACAGCCATCCAGCCCCCACACACAGGATCACAGGGGGTCCCACCCACACACAGCTCTCTCACCCCCTCACACAGGATCACAGGGGATCCCAACCACACACACAGCCACCGCAAGCCCCCCCTCCCCCCCCCCAGCCCCCTCACACAAGATCACAGGGGATCCCATATACACACAATTCTCTAGCCCCTCACACAGGTTCACAGGGGATCCCACTTACACATAGCTCTCTAGCCCCCTCACACAGGATCACAGGGGATCCCAACCACACACACAGCCCTCCAGCCCCCTCACACAGGATCACAGGGGATCCCACCTACACTCAGCTCTAGCCCCCTCACACAGGATCGCAGGGGGTCCCAACCACACACACAGCCATCCAGCCCCCACACACAGGATCACAGGGGGTCCCACCCACACACAGCTCTCTCACCCCCTCACACAGGATCACAGGGGATCCCAACCACACACACAGCTGCCCCAAGCCCCCCCCCCCCCCAGCCCTTTCACACAAGATCACAGGGGATCCCATATACACACAATTCTCTAGCCCCTCACACAGGTTCACAGGGGATCCCACTTACACACAGCTCTCTAGCCCCCTCACACAGGTTCACAGGGGATCCCAACCACACACACAGCCCTCCAGCCCCCCCCCACATCAGATCACAGGGGATCCCACCTACACACAGCCCTCCAGCCTCCACACACAGGATCACAGGGGGTCTCAACCACACACACAGCTATCCAGCCGCCACACACAGGATCACAGGGGATCCCACCTACACACAGTTCTCTCACCCCCTCACACAGGTTCACAGGGGATCCCAACCACACACACAGCCCTCCAGCCCCCACACACAGGATCACAGGGGATCCCACCTACACACAGCCCTCCAGCCTCCACACACAGGATCACAGGGGGTCTCAACCACACACACAGCTATCCAGCCCCCACACACCGCATCACAGGGATACCACTGTAACCCTCTAAAAGAGAATAATATACTGTGTTGATGCATTTCCATGTGTGGAGTGAACTTCGCATCTAAGGCGGAAATTTGCTTTAGAGATTAGCCTGGTGGAACTAAAACGGCGCATGGAGAGAGAAGTCTAAGCGCTCAGATGGTCTTATATAGGCTGGTTGCTAAGGCGACCATGTATACAAAACAGTGGAATCTTCTGGAAGCTCCGCGCGGCCAGTCCGAGAGCACAGCACAGGCGCGAGACATAGCCAGAGAGAACTGGTTTAAGCCAGTTTCCCTCAGCACGCCTGGGAGTCAGGAGGCAGCGGTGAGAGGGAGAGGAGGCTGGGGAGAGAACGTCCGCAGCAGTCACCCCATGAGGAAAAGAGGGGATCCGGCGGCGACCTAAAGACCACCAGCAGAGAGATATGCTGGTGTGCGCCCACTGCACACTGTCTAACGCCCGCTGGGACCTGCCACGCTGCCATCCCAGGGCCCAGGGGCTCAGCTGCCCTGCATGCAGGTGGGCTCCTTGTCAGTGTGTGTTGGGGGGACGGGGTCGGGGAGGGGAGGAGGCTGCCATGCTGCCAGCCCAGGGCCCAGCCAGGGGCTCAGCTCAGCTGCCCTGCACACAGGTGGGCTCCTTGTCAGTGTCTGTGTTGGGGGGGGACAGGGGAGGGAAGGAGGAGGCTGCCACGCTGGCAGCCCAGGGCCCAGGGGCTCACTGTGACCTATAGTCCTGGGTATATCTCTATACTGGGGACACCTATATACCTGCCTACCTAAACTGGGAAATCTGCTGGCTGCCACCAATCTGATTGCATTTTGTGGGGGTATCTGCTGCCAATATGATTGCATTTTGTGGGGACATCCTGAAAGGTCTCCCTCAGCCACGCACAATACAGTACAATATGGTAGGACATCATGCTGGGTACACATAATGCAATTTCCCATCCGAAAAACGGGGTCTGACAATTTCCTAAATGTCCAATCTTCTGAATGACAAGGGGATTGATCAGGAGCAGTTTGGACACAGATGATAATGAGGACACTGCTAATGAAGGGGAAAGTGAAGCATTCACACACCAGGACACAGGGCTGTGCTCATACCTGACTCTGTTAAGTTCCTCAAAGCTGCCTCATGCTCTATACACACGCTGCTGCTCCATGTTCTGTATGCACACTGCTGCGCCACACACTGCTGCTCCATGCTCTGTACATACACTGCTGCTCCATGCTCTGTACACACGCTGCTGCTCCATACTCTGTACACACAATGTTGCTCCATGCTCTGTACATACACTGCTGCTCCATGCTCTGTACACACAATGTTGCTCCATGCTCTGTACACATGCTGCTGTTACATGCTCTGTACACATGCTGCTGCTCCATGCTCTGTACATACACTGCTGCTCCATGCTCTGTACACACACTGCCGCTCCATGCTCTGTACATACACTGCTTCTCCATGCTCTGTACATACACTGCTTCTCCATGCTCTGTACATACACTGTTTCATGCTCTGTACATACACTGCTTCTCCATGCTCTGTACATACACTGCTTCTCCATGCTCTGTACACACGCTGCTGCTCCATGCTCTATACACACGCTGCTGCTCCATGTTCTGTATTCACACAGCAGCAGCCATCTGTTTCACTCATTTCTCCGCTCGTCTCCAGTGCAGAAGCTTCCTCTTTCTTTCCGTCTCCAATGCTGTCCAAGTCCATAGCCCCACTCACCTGATCTCCCTGCGTTGCAGCATTTGCAAGCTTGCAAATGCTGCACCAGTTTAGCCTGCTGCTTTGGTGCCCTTCCTCCTCTGGTGCCCTAGTCCATGGCCTAGGTGGCCTTGGCCTAAATCCAGCCCTGGGAAAGAGGAGAGTTCAGGGGAGAGCACCCTGTGTGGATTCTGGGCCGCAGCAGGGTCCTGTGGAGAAAGTGACAAGGGATGGAAACAGAGAGGATCAGCAGCAGCTGCACTGAGTCAGCCCAATATGTCAGCCTAAACTCACTGTGAAGCTGCCCAGCCAGGTAAAGACACAGCCAGTGAATCACAGTCACCACAGGCTCACACAGACAGCTGCCCAGAGTCCAGGACGGCTCTTTCACACTGGGACACTTTTGTGAGGGATTTTGCTGATCACCAGCGACCAGCAAATCACTGCACTGTGTATAATGTTACCCTATGGGATCATTCACATTACAGCACTTGCAATTTTCAGAAATCGCCAATGCACTGCATGTAGCATTTTTGGAGAAATTGTGATTCTCAGTCATTGAATTACAATTCATTTCACAAATTATTTCACAAGTGAGAATGGAATGCAAATGTGAATGTGCCCTCTGTCAGGCCTGGAACCCACTGGGAGTGTTTGCAGGCAGGGGCGTAGCAATAGGGGTTGCAGAGGTAGCGACTGCATCAGGGCCCTTGGGCCAGAGGGGCCCCAAAGAGCTCTCCCTCAACTACAGTATTAGCTCTCTATTGGTCCTGTGCTCATAATAATTACTTCTATAGATACTTTGAATAGTGGTAATCATCGACAAACTGTTCCGCACCACCTTCTTGCACCTGTGCTCCTGTAGTTTCCATTGGCAGGTTTTGGTGCACCATATCAATTGTTATGTATAGAGAACTTGGGGGGCTCCATTGTAAAACTTGCATCGGGGCCCACAGCTCCTTAGCTACTCCACTGTTTGCAGGGATCTGAAAAGCCAGCCCAGCACTCAGGAGACAGACAGCAAGCAAAGCCCAGCCACAGCCACTAAGGGCAGCATTGTGGCGTAGCTGTAGTGGATAGCAATCTTGCTTTGCGGCGACACTATCTGAATGGCGTTTGTATGTTCTCCCCGTGTCTGCATGTGTTTCCTGCAGACATTCAAGTTTCTTCTCACTCCCAAAACCATACAAATAAGTTTATTGGCGTCCCCCTAAATTGGCCCTAGATTATGACTGACAGATAGTTATGGAAAGGATTAGATTGTGAGCTCCTCCAAGGGACAGTTAGTGACATGACTGTTCTTTAAAGTGAAAAATGAAGATCTGCATGTTCTCCGATGAAAAACATTATTTGTGGCCGTATCAAACGTGAAAAACCGGACACTATGCTTTCTGGCTATGCGTCCAGTTTTTCACTTTGGATATGTGCACAAAAAAACGTTTTTCATTGGGCAATGTGTGGATCCTTTTTTACTTGCTGCATTACGACCGGCCATTAGAGTGGTTAGAGCAGTATTCTCACTTTTCTACCTGTACTCTGTAAAGTGCTACAGAAGCTGTAGGACATTATGGTAGGATTCAATTGTGAGCTCCTCTGAGGACAGTCAGTGACATGACTATGTACTCTGTAATGTGCTGCAGAGGATGTCAGTGCTATATAAATACATAATAATAATATGGTAGGACATTAGACTATGAACATGGTAGGATTAGATTGTGAGCTCTGATGACAGCCAGTGACATGACTATGGACTCCATAAAGTGCTGCAGGAGAGGGCATTGTTATATAAATACATAATAATAAGAAGAATATAGTAGGACATCAGACTATGGTAGGATTAGATTGTGAGCTCCTCTGAGGACAGTCAGTGACATGACTGTACTCTAGTACATAGTGCTGCAGGAGATGTCAGACAGTGCTGTATAAATACATAATGTGGTAGGACATTAATGACTATGGAAGGATTAGATTGTGAGCTCTTTTGAGGTGCAGTTGAAGACATGACTATGTACTCTGTAAAAGCACCTCGGAAGTTGTCAGCGCTATGTAAATAATAAGTTAACCAAACTAAGAGTACCTGTATGTTACTCAATATTGCAGGCCAATCAACCATTCCGATTCAATAATGTTATCAAATTGAAAGAGATTCGATGCCGAACATGGCTGCCTGATCGATATCTGGCCAAAATCTGATGAATAAAGCGATTAGGAATGGCAGAAAATCTCTGTTTCAAGGGCTTTATTGGATGTGCAATGGTAACCGCGTTCAGTATTGTGACGTCTCCTCGTGCCTGTGTGCTGTGTTGAAGGTTCACCTGTCTGCTGCGACTCTTGGCCTCCTCCAGCTTCCGGCATCATCTGTTCCACATGACACTCTTGCATGTAATGGAGTCACTAAATGCGCCGTTGTCAGTGGTGCATGCACTCGTGAATACTGGACAAGAGCAGGAGTCGTGCCGGCGAACCCCCAGCATTGTAGCCACTTAGCTGTCCAGCCAGCAACAACCAAGACAGGTCCAGCCATAAGCTAGCCACTTAATTGCTGTCAAAGGTTAGCAACAACCAGTCAGGAGGCCCATCCACTCAGTCTAGGCAGACGTCTTGTGCAATTTCCGAAAAAAGGACATAGGAAACCAATCCCACTGTTAGGCCACACCCCCAAGCTGGTATTTTTCCACCCAAAAGGTGGCAACCCTACCCAGAATATGTGAACTTGTATTATTTGGAACTGCTACTCCAGTGTATGATCTGGCATTGTATTACTACCTCTATTGTGTTGTGTATCTTATTGCGTATTACCTGTATTGTCATAATATGTTGGCGCTATATAAATCCAATAACTAATAATAACTAGAATATAAAACAATGTTGTCATGCCCACTGCTTAATGCTTGAATTATTGATAGCGTGATTTTATAACACTGATGAATCAAGAATTGCTGAAGGCTGTTCAATCTCACTATATACTGTATAATATGTAATAGGTTAAAAAATGGTCAACTCTGTGATTCTGTGAAAGGAGGACATTTCAGCAAAGTTTTGGAATGCCTGGAGGATGGAGAAAACCATGTTAAAAAAGAGGACCTTGTAGTCCTTTTTGGAAGATGTCTAGTAGTCGCCCTACCCAAGAAGGTTACCCTGCCTAGTTCTCTGCCTGGTCTTATTTGGCAACTGAGCATTCAGAGTCCAAGACAGCTCTTTCTCTGACTCCCTTTCTTATCCGGAAAGACAGGTGACAAGCAGGAGGAATATTTGCCTAACAGCCACATCCAGACGTCTGGATCCAGAAAAACTAATGCAGTGGAAATAGGCCCTAAGGGCACATTTTTCCTCCACACATCTGTGATCTACACCACACAAGATAATGTAGAAGAGTTAAATGGCCTCCAGATGGAGCTCCTGAAATTTAGAAGGAATCACTGTAGTGCCTAGATTTGCACTCATATGGAGATTCTTCTGTTGATTACTGGGCCATCAAGTAAAGCAGTACATTTACTTAAAGTGAATATTCGGCTTGTAACCATATTACTTATTAACAGAGGTGTGATGTGATTGAGATGATGTGATAGAATAACTTGGACATAGCACAAGGTACTGTAGTTCTGTATGCATAATGGTGGATGCAGTTCCACTATTCTCCACTAGATAGTGCAAGCTCACTTCTCCCAGCTGGAACGCACTGAAAAGGAAAGGTGGAACGCACAGAACGGAAAAGGTGGAGAAAGCTGACAAGAAGTGACGTCAGAGAAAGCCCAGGAGAGACATTGCAGGAACTGGCAACGGAGAAGGTACATTAATAAGATGTTAGCAGAGTATTACTTTTTCACCCCAAGGCAGGATGTGCTTATAGGGAAAAGTAACACGGAGAGAAGTTAAGTGAGATCTTTATTAATGTTTTTTTTCAGACTGCGGAAGGGAGTAAACCCTACTTGGGGATGTCTTGGCTTTCACCCCCCTCTCCTGACTCATCTCAGAGTTTTCCCAACCTTTACTGAGGCCACATTGGATTCTGGTGGTTGGTGAACACACAATACTCTTATTAAATGCAGGATACAGCTATGTATTCACCGATCAGCATTCAAATCACTGACACATAAACTGAAGGCAAAATTCTCCTCTACTGAAAAAGGCTGATTGTATTGTTGCAATGGCACCTGTGAAGAGGTGAGATATATTAGGCATCCTCATAACCTACTTTCCCCACAACAAATATGGCCACTAATCTCCCACATAAAACACCTTAAAGTGGACCTGAATTATTGCTTAGGATAGAAGGAAGACGTAGAGAAATCCACCCTGTGTGTATTTAAAGAGTTTAGCCTGTCTAATCCCCCCCCCCCCCCCGTCTGTGACTAAACACACGTTGTAATTTGATCTCTCAGCTGTGTCAGCTCAGGAATCCTGGCAGGACAGCTAATTTGTAAACACAGGATGTTAACCCTATATCTACTTCCATGAAAGCGGGAAGTAAATATACTGCACATTTATTGCAGGATTTGTATTAGCTATAACAAAGAAATGATTTTCTTTAAAGGTTATTATGCTGTTGCTTATCTTTTAGAGCATAGAGGAAGATCCGCTTTAACCCCCTTATCCACCCATAGAAGGTGCATCTGCCACTTCTCCCCCTATCATAACAAATGTGGCCAACATAATGCTCTACTACTCCATGCAAGTGTGAACACCAACTCACCCCCTCCCCCCAATATTAAGTTTCCTCCTCCCCTCCATAGGAAGTGTGACCGCCATAGACCCCTCCTCCAATAACTAGTGTTGCCACTTTTCTAGCCCCCTCCCCCCCCCCCCAAAAAAAAAAACAACAAGTGTGGTCAGCATTGCCCATAATCCCTACATACTAAGCCACGGACTCAAGCCAGCATGCCCCCCCCTCTGTCTCTTACCGTCGTCTTCCAAGCGTGTCACGTGACCACACAGCGTCAGCGTACCTCCAAGCTCCGCTCTTGCCAAATATATGTAGGGGTGTAGTTGGAGTAATTTGGTGGGTATATTTGAGGGTCGGCACTCCTGCACCACAATAGATAAAGTGCTAAAAAGAACCTGCTATTGATTTTCGGTGTTCTGAGTCCAAATTCATAATTTCTTCTCAGCCCTCCAGTTCTACAAAATTGGAATAAACCATGCAAAGTTGGTGTCTCACCATAATTCTTTTTCTTGGTTTAAGATATGGGATTCAATATTTTGTGTCTAAAGAATGTTCTATCTGTTCCCCAAAAAATAATACCACGTTTGTCAGTGTAGACCAGTGTTTCTCAACTTTTTTAAACCAAGTACCCCTTATTGCTTCTCCATCTCGGCAATGTACCCCCGGAAAATGTGTGCGCGAGCGCACACGCTTTGGAGAATGAGGGTGCTGGGTGTGGAGGCTGGCTGAGGGTGCTGGATGTGGAGAGGTAGATGAGGGTGCTAGGTGGGGAGAACCTGGTGAGGGTGCTGTCTGAGGGTGGCAGAGAGTGATAGGTGGTGAGGGACTGGTAAGGGGGCTAGCTGAGGCTGCCAGAGGGTGAAGGGTGGGAGAGACAGGTGAGGATGCTGGCAGAGGGTGACGGGCAGGCGAGGGTGCTGGCTGGGTTTGGCAGATGATGAAGGGTAGGAGAGACAGGTGAGGGTGCTGGCAAAGGGTGATGGGTGGTAAGGAACAGGTGAGGGTGCTGGCAGAGGTAATGGGCAGTGACTGACAGGTGAGGATGCTAGCTGAGGCTGGCAGAGGGTGATGTGTGGTGAGGGTGCTGGCAGAGGGTGATGGGTGATGAAGGACAGGCAAGGGTGCTGCAGTACACACACTAGCAGTACACACACTAGCAGTACACACACTAGCAGTACACACACTAGCAGTACACACAGTCAGCACACACAAGCAGTACACAGTCAGCACACACGAGCAGTACTACCACTGTCAGCGCACACACACACACGTACGTACACACACACACACACGTACGTACACACACACACACGTACGTACACACACACACACGTACGTACACACACACACACACACACACACACACACACGTACGTACACACACACGTACGTACACACGTACGTGTACACACACACACACACACACACACACACACACACACACACACGTACGTACACACACGTACGTACACACACACACGTACGTACACACACACACGTACGTACACACACACACGTACGTACACACACACACGTACGTACACACACACACGTACGTACACACACACACGTACGTACACACACACACGTACGTACACACACACACACACACACACGTACGTACGTACACACACACACACGTACGTACGTACACACCCACACACGTACGTACACACCCACACACACACACGTACGTACACACACACACACACACACACGTACGTACACACACACACACACACGTACGTACACACACACACACACACGTACGTACACACACACACACACACACGTACGTACACACACACACACACACACACACACGTACGTACACACACACACACACACACACACACACACACGTACGTACACACACACACACACACGTACGTACACACACACACACACGTACGTACACACACACACACACGTACGTACACACACACACACACGTACGTACACACACACACACACACACACACACACACACACACACACACACACACACACACACACGTACGAACGTACACACGTACGTACGTACGTACACACACACGTACGTACGTACGTACACACACACGTACGTACGTACGTACACACACACGTACGTACGTACACACACACGTACGTACGTACACACACACGTACGTACGTACACACACACGTACGTACGTACACACACACGTACGTACGTACACACACACGCACGTACGTACGTACACACGCACGCACGTACGTACGTACGTACACACGCACGCACGTACGTACGTACGCGCACGCACGTACGTACGTACGCACACGCACGTACGTACGTACGTACGCACACGCACGTACGTACGTACACACGCACGCACGTACGTACGTACGCACACGCACGTACGTACGTACGTACGCACACGCACGTACGTACGTACGTACGTACGCACACGCACGCACGTACGTACGTACGTACGCACACGCACGTACGTACGTACGCGCGCGCACGTACGTACGCACGCGCACGCACGTACGTACGCACGCGCACGCACGTACGTACGTACGTACGCGCACGCACGCACGTACGTACGTACGCACACGCACGTACGTACGTACGCACACGTACGTACGCACACGCACGTACGTACGTACACACACACGCACGTACGTACGTACACACACACGCACGTACGTACGTACACACACACGTACGTACGTACATACACACACACACACACACACGTACGTACGTACGTACGTACGTACGTACACACACGTACGTACGTACGTACGTACACACACACGTACGTACGTACGTACGTACGTACACACACACACGTACGTACGTACACACACACACACACACACACACGTACGTACACACACACACACACGTACATACGCACACAGCACACACACACACGTACATACGCACACAGCACACACACACACGTACATACGCACACAGCACACACACAGCCAGCACACACAAGCAGTACAAACAGTCATAAAACATTACACAGTCAGTACACACACACACAAGCAGTACACACACACACAAGCAGTACACACACACACACGCAGTACACACACACACAAGCAGTACACACATACACACACAAGCAGTACACACATACACACACAAGCAGTACACACATACACACACGCAAGCAGCGCACACACACACACACACACACACACACACACGCAAGCAGCACACACAAATGAGCAGCAGCTTAAACTCGCACTGCTCTGTTACTCTGTCTGTCTCCCTTATTGCAGCACTTGGAGATGTGTATCTCTCTTCTCTTCTCCTCCTCCTGCACATTCCTGAGGGAGGAGTACTGGACAAGCTCATTTTGCCTTTTAGGAGTGCTGCTATAGTTCCTCTCTCCTCTGAATGAACTTTATCTGATCACTAATGTTTAACATTGGGCATTGCACAGAGGTGGAGGGGAGCTGTAAATAGCAGCGCTGAGCAGGAGGAGATAAATAGATTTTTTTGGCATGGGTAACAAGCCACTGTGCAAACCCCCTGCAGTGGTCTTGCGTACCCCCAGGGGTACGCGTACCGCATGTTGAGAAACCCTGGTGTAGACTACAAAAGAGCTTTGATCAGAGAAACAGACCCATTGCCGCACTAAGCGCTAAAAAATAATCTCTGCTACAAACATGTGCCTGTTCTGGCCATAGTAAAGTAGTCAAGGTTTGTAAGGAGTTTCTTTCTCCACAGAAGGAAATTGATTATTAAAGAGTACCTAAGCTAAAAAAGAGACCCTGTCATGAAAGGCCTTGTCTTAATGATGGAGGATTTGGGGGTGTTAGGGTTTAATACTTACCTGTTCTGGCATCATCCATCCAGGCTGGTGATCGCTCCCCTCCTCTAGGAGAAGGGCCTTGGCGATTGGTGTTTTTTTTTTTTTTCAAAATCGCTGCCGAGGTTCTGGCTACGCCTATCTGCATTGCCGTTGTCTGCCTCCAGCTCAGCAATCAGTTAGGCAGCAGCTGCCGAGCTGGGGACGGGCCGGAGGAAATGCAGATGGGCAGACACGGCAGGGGTTTTCCCGAAGAGCTTCGACAGTCTTCGGAAACATGGCAGCGACTGCACTGCCGGAGCATCACCTGGGACCTGAAGGAGTTGGATCAGGTAAGTATATAACAATGTGACTTAGGCTCTGTCATTCTTCGCTTAGATGCTCTTTATTTATTGAATAAATGTTCACAAAGTCAGTTTTCCGGTTTTTTTTTCTTTTTTACTTATTAACTGTTTTTGTATAAACTGTGTGAATACAAATAATATCTTCACGTATATAGTAGTTAGTCTTTCCTTTCTTAAATAGCTGTAGTTTAATAGTTTATAAACAATATAATCTAGCTACACCTGTATGTAGTAAAACTCACCAGAGAGATGTACAGGTCCTCTTTTTTACCCAGGACTGTGCACAGGAAGATCCCACCACCCCCCACCATTATCACATAGGCAGAGCTTGGGGTCTAGAACACAACACTTTTGGCCAAAGCGTTTGAGGGTGGTTCTCTTTAGGTGTGGTTACATTCTATTAATAACAATGCGTTAACAATGTTGTTTTCGACTACTGTTCACTGTAGGTTGCAGAAATCATAACAAAGTTGATATTAAAATGGATGAAAAAGATTGCATGTGAGGGATATCCATAAGACTTCAGAGGAAGGAGAAATGATGAGGACAGTTAAGTACGAAGATGTTGTGTGTGTGAGGAGTGATCAGGAGACTGTGGAGGAGGATGAAATGATGAGAACAATTAAAGAGGAAGAAGAAGACACGTATGTGAGGAGTGAGCAGCAGTCTATGGAGGAGGATGAAATCATGAGTACAATTATTAAAGTGGAAGAAGAAATGTATGTGAAGGGTCATGAGCAGTTTATGAAGGAGAGTGACATGATGGGGATAATCAAAGAGGAAGAAGAAGAGACATGTGTGAGGGATGATCAGCAGTCTATGGAGGAGGATTACGTGATAAAAACAATCAAAGAAGAAGAGACTTATGTGAGGGATGATCAGCAGTATACAGAGGAAGGTTACGTGATAAGAACAATTAAAGAAGAAGAAGAGATGTATGTGAGGGATGATCAGCTTTCTACAGAAGAGGGCTACATAATGTGGACAATCAAAGAAGAAGACACCTACGTGAGGAGTTATCAGCAGTCTGTGGAGGAGGGTGATACGATGGGACTAGTGAATGAGAAGCAATGCTCACAATATAGAAGCATGAGTAAGTAACATACATACATAGATTGCAGAAATGGCTCATAACATAACATCTGTGAATGTACAATATGCAGACGTGGTGGGGATTGATCAGAGCTACACGTGGCTGAATAAGATGAGATCGGATAATTTATGCGAGATGAGCAAAATCCAGAATTCATAATTTTAGTCATTTTAAGTTGATTGTTTATGGAAAGATTAACTTTGGTTTACGTGGGTAAATTTGTATCACCATGTGAAATATAAATACTGTGATTTTAATTTGGCATTTAGACATTTCATAATCATGTTCCCAACACATGAAAGGCCCATCCCCATTCCTCAGTATAACATCATAGTGCCAACAAATGAGGAGGGGATACTGTACACCATATGAAAGGCCCATCTCCATTCCTCACTATAACATCATAGTACTAACAAATGAGGAGGAGATTGTGTACACCATATGAAATGCCCATCTCCATTCCTCAGTATAACTTCATAGTGCCAACAATTGAGGAGGAGATACTGTACACCATATGAAAGGCCCATCTCCATTCCTCAGTATAACATCATAATACCAACAAATGAGGAGGAGATACTGTACACCATATGAAAGGCCCATCTCCATTCCTCAGTATAACATCATAATACCAACAAATGAGGAGGAGATACTGTACACCATATGAAAGGCCCATCTCCATTCCTCAGTATAACTTCATAGTGCCAACAATTGAGGAGGAGATACTGTACACCATATGAAAGGCCCATCTCCATTCCTCAGTATAACATCATAATACCAACAAATGAGGAGGAGATCCTGTACACCATATGAAAGGCCCATCTCCATTCCTCAGTATAACATCATAGCACCAACAAATGAGGAGGAGATACTGTACACCATATGAAAGGCCCATCTCCATTCCTCAGTATAACATCATAGCACCAACAAATGAGGAGGAGATACTGTACACCATATGAAAGGCCCATCTCCATTCCTCAGTATAACATCATAGCACCAACAAATGAGGAGGAGATACTGTACACCATATGAAAGGCCCATCTCCATTCCTCAGTATAACATCATAGCACCAACAAATGAGGAGGAGATACTGTACACCATATGAAAGGCCCATCTCCATTCCTCAGTATAACATCATAGCACCAACAAATGAGGAGGAGATACTGTACCCCATATGAAAGGCCCATCTCCATTCCTCAGTATAACATCATAGCACTAACAAATGAGGAGGAGATACTGTACACCATATGAAAGGCCCATCTCCATTCCTCAGTATAACATCATAGTGACAACAAGTGAGGAGGAAATACTGTACACCATATGAAATCTCCATTCCTTACCATAAAAATATATGTCTCAGTGTCTAATAGTTTGTGAGGGTGTATTGCTATTGCTATTCCTATATTTGTGTTATAGGATTCAGCTCTATGTTGGAGGTTTGCTTCTACACGAAAAAGAACTGACCCCCCAAAAGCAAGAAAAAAAAAATAATAATTACTAAATGACCTAATAAGCCTCCTATCGGTCCGTGCAAGTGATAACCCCAGCATCACACAAGGTTTTAAACCAGGGGGGAATGATTTTTTAATGTTAAGAATAAATGATGTTTTTATTTTGAAATAGCGCAGCTAAGTTGCTGTGGTTACATATAACATGACCTGCTGGGCGTTTATTCACTAATTCAACTTTGCACTTTATTTACTCACATTTTGTATATCACTAGAGTTTTGGCACAGCAGTTTTTGTATATGAATATGCACCTTTTGTTTTATCACCTTACCCAGCTGTAAAGTACATGTAATAATGAGCACAGCACTATCCAGAGTGCGCCGCGGATGTGCGGCAAAATCACGCCCCCTCACCTATCACCCTGTATGATGTCAGTCTAACTAGCCAATGGCGGGTTAGCAAGGCGGAGCCCAGGAGTTCATCTCGGAAGCCCGTCCGCACCGCCACTGACACAAGGATGCAGAAGCACGTGAGCAAGTGCCATATCGGCCTGAAATGGCTTTAGTGCCGTCCGACTTCACCTGGTCACCACTCTTCCAGCCACCCCTTCACCACCCGTTCACGCAGGTCAGAGGTACCCTGTTTATGGGAATATATGGAATTATCTACTGTCACTATTGCAGACATGGGTAATGCGTAAATAAAGCATTTAAGGGGACAGTGCCTGGACTGCCTTTCTGCACTGCTGTTTTCTTCAATATGACCAGATGCACGTCCCCATGCTGATCTGAGCCATTCCATAATGGAGGACGGGGTGAAGTGTTACTTTTAGTGTTTGCATCTATACATGTGGGCACAACCTCCGCCCACTCGAGTGCCGAGTATCAACCTCTCTAGTGTACTTATATAAAAAAAAAAAAAAAAAAAATTACAATGAATCAGTTTCCTATAAAATTATAATTTTTTTTTTATCATTGTAATTATTTTCCAGCAGATGAACACGAGGCCTGGAATATCTCGAAGAGGAATCTTATTGTATCGGCAGGAGGTAGTGACATTACCCAGCATCCTCTAGGGCATAAGGAGAATATTACAAAAGTACAACACAGAAGTCACAGTGCGGGTAGATCACAAGATACCTCTTATCCTGAAGAAGCTTCTGATAGGTCACATCTTGGTACCGCTGTCACTACACACAGATCTCATGATGCGTCTGTTTCTGAGGAATCTTCCTCTAGTGCGAAATGTGGAGGTGATAAAATGTTTGCATGTTCTGAGTGTGAGAAATGTTTCATAAAGCAATCCTATCTTCTCTCACATCAGAAGGTCCACACAGGGGAGCGGCCATTCTCATGTTCAGAGTGTGGGAAAAGTTTCACGCAGAAAGGAAGCCTTCACAGACACCAGAGAATCCATACAGGGGATCAACCCTATTCATGTTCAGAGTGTGGGAAGCGCTTCATTCAGAAAGGAGGCCTTCTTAAACACCAGAGGGTTCACACAACTGAGCTTCATTTCTCATGTTCAGTTTGTGGGAAAAGTTTTAGGAAGAAGAAAAACCTTGTAACGCACCAGATAATTCACACTGGTAATTATCCGTTTATTTGTACAAAATGTGGAAAAGGTTTCACTCGGAAAGAAAACCTGGCTTGGCACGAGAGAAGACACTCACGTGAGGGTCCTTTTACATGTTCAGACTGTGGGAAACGTTTCAATTTTAAGAAAAGCCTTGTTCGGCACCAGAGAAGTCACACAGGTGACTTTCCCTATTCATGTTCAGAGTGTGGGAAGTGCTTCAGTCTGAAAGCAAAACTAATTATACACCAGAGAAGTCACACAGGCGAGCGCCCATATTCGTGTTCAGAGTGTGGGAAGTGCTTCAAGGTAAAAGAAACCCTTCGCATACACCAGAGAAACCACACAGGCGAGTTTCCTTATTCTTGTTCAGAGTGTGGGAAACGCTTCCCTTTGAAAGAAAAGCTTCTTAAACACCAGAGAAGTCACACTGGTGAGCGCCCCTTTTCTTGTCCAGAGTGTGGGAAATGCTTTAGTGTGAAAGAAAGCCTTACTAGGCACCAGAGAATTCACACAGGTGAACAGCCCTTTTCATGTTCCGAGTGTGGGAAGTGCTTTAGCGTGAAACGGAACCTTCTCAGACATTACAGGGTTCACACATCTAACCATTCCTATTCTGCAGGGGAGAATGACTCCACTCAGAATTCTAACCAGCTTATGACCCAGACAAACCAGGCGGGAGTGAAAGTTTTTTCTTGTTTGGTGTGTAACAAAAGCTTTAGTTTGAAGCAGAGCTTTCTTAGGCACCAGATGATCCACACGGGGGAGCGTTTGTATTCATGTTCAGAGTGTGGGAAACGTTTCACCCAGAAAGGACACCTCCTCAGGCACCAGAGAAGTCACACGGGCGAGCGGCCTTTTCTCTGTCTGATGTGCGGTAAAAGATTTACAAATAAACCAAATCTAGTGAAGCATCAGAAAGCTTTTAGCCACTGATATTCCTGGCAGGTAATGGGGGTGTTTCTTAGTTCTGAGGGCAATCTTATAAATAAAGGAGAACCCCACCAAAGAGTGTCAGCTCTTCTGCTTCTGTCATTCTTTTGTGTACTTGTTTTTCATATAAGCTCTGTGTTTGTTTATTTCTATCTTGCTTTGCTTTTTTTTGCGCAGTTTACTGTACGGTAAAATATAAATGAATAATAAAAGACCAAATTTGTGTTTTTTTTTTTTTTTTTTGCCTGAGTTCTGTTATTGCTCTGCTGTGCCCCTTGTGGATGAATCCCACCAATCCCTTCAAGGAAGGGTCGCCATTGGTCCTGATAGATGGTTACTGGTTCCTCCTCTTGCTACAAGCTCCGCCCTCCATGTTTTATTTTGTATCATACCATAGAGACTACCTATTCATTTGTGGATGTGGTTACCGTGACGTGATTTAGACCTGTGCTAGTTTGGCTGCCTTATATGATTTTTTACACCATTTGTATGTAATAGGGATCTATTGCTGCCAGTGTAGTGAAAACAAATATCAGCATTAAATCTGTTGAGCCACCAGCAGCCTCCACCCTCCCAGGTTTCCTCCATGTATTGTGTACTCCCTTTGTGCTGTGGTAAGTGTTGCAGGATTACCTGTCCGTTGGTGCATCTTTGTCCACCGGAGGTGCATGTTCATGCTGTGACTGGTGTCAGTTCATGCTGTGATCGCACAAGTGCCCTGGAGGGCCATGGAGGAACCAGCAGACAGATGAGCCTACAATACTCAGCACTGGGCCGGGCTAGTGGTGATGCTGCAGGCTCATCTGTCCGCTGGTGCATATTTCTAAGTGGCCACCAGAGGCGCGTGTCCCCTGTGACTTGGCTGCACATACATCACGTCAGTACATGTGGTGATGTCACGCGTTACAGCGTGGCCTGGATGGCTGTGTATAAAGAAGTGGGACATGGGAGGAGGCACGCCAGCAGACAGGTTAGCCTGCAATACTCACCACTGGCCCGAGTGGAGGTACATATTATACACAGAGGGATACAAGCCGGGGGTTGATCGGTCTTTGGTTGGAGAAATCCAGCACCGCTATTCACCATGCACCCAATCGAGCACTTTTGTGGAAGATCTTTCCAGCATGCCGGATTGTCATTTTGATCAATATCTGGAGAATGATCAATCAGGCGCCCGCATTGTGGCAATCATTTTTGACAGATTCCATCCTTATGATCAAATCAGGCACATTGATGCCACTAACTGAGTACTCGCGGCAGTGGGGATAACTCACCCTTGACGCCACCTCTGTGCGCCGCCCTCCATTGTGCATTCCAGCTCTCCAGCTGCTTTCTGCTGCCGGCTTGGAAGGAGGAAGTATTAAGAGCTAGAGAGCATTGTGGAGGGCAGCGCAAGGTGGCGGCGTCAAGGGTGAGTTATCCCCACCCGGCCGCCACGTTCTGCTGTACTTGAAATTCATTTTCTGTTTCAATTCTTTCCAAACAGTGTCCTGCTTCAGAACGCTCATCCCTGGTGGCCGCACAAGACACAAAAAGACTTGATTAAAATGCAATTTGATAAAAACAATCGGATGTGCAGAATTTCCTGTTTTAATCAATATAAATTAATTGCGAGTGGTTGATTTTTATGATCCATTTTTGAATATTGAGTGGGGTGGGATAGATTGCTCATTTCTTGAATTATAGACCTAAGAATTTTTTTCAGAGTTTTCATTTTTTTTTTCTTTAAGGAAACCTCAGGCAATGTAACAAGAATAAGATCTACTTACCTGGGGTTTCCTCCAGCCCCTGGAAAGCTGTGTCCCTCGCCTCAGCTCCGCTCCTGGCTGGTCTACCGTGGTCCCTTCTGTAGCAGCCGCCGACCCGGTGAGGTTGGCAGCCTCTGTGAGCCGCGCCACTCGCCAAAGCGCTCACATGGCCAGGAGCGTTGCGCAGCCGTAGAAGTACTGCACCTGCGTACAAAGGGTACACATCCAGAATCACCCAAGCCCTATCATATAGAGCCATATCTGTCTATGTAATGCACTGTTGTGGAGCAAAAAAGTCTGAAACAGGCTGCATGTTGGATTGCTGTGGCTCTGTAAAATTTTATAAGCTATAGGCTCGCTATACACCAGCGGTTCTGGTTGTAAGTCTGGCTTCAGATGCATAAACAGATAATTTGCATATTCAGTAGTGATACATCGAGGGAAACCACACTTGCTCACTTAAAGCTGAATTATTGCAAATACCTTTAGAACAAAAAAAGTGCATTACTTACCTCAGTAGGGGGAATCCTCTGGGTGGTCCAGAGGCTTCCCTGATCTTCCTACGCCCCTCCTTTTCAGTGCTGGGACTCCTTTATAAAGTTCAACATTTATGTTCAATATTGCTCATGGCCTGCATGGTAGTGCCTCCTCCATGCCCGCGCAGCTCAGTGCTACTGCACAGGAGCAAACCCTACTGGCACCTGTGCAGTGCAGCCTCGCTTGTACATGGAAGGCAGCAAGGCTGCGAAGAAGAGGAAAGAAGAGGAGGGTCCCTGCCGGCAGAGGTCATGGAGGACTGGGGGAATCCACTGAAGCATCCAGAGGCCTCCCGCAACACTGGTAAGTGCAGGCGAAACTCGAAAAATTAGAATATCATGCAAAAGTACGTTGACTTCAGTAATTCAACATGAAAGGTGGAGCTAATATATGAAACAGGAGCCCTTTGCAGGTGTTTTGGATAAATTAGCTGATTAGAGTCTGACACTTTGAGCCAAGAACATTGAACATTTTGACAATATTGTAACTTTATGAGATTTTGATTTTGGGGTTCTCATAAGCTTTAAAGGGGAACTGAAGAGAGGGGTACATGGAGGCTGCCATGTTTATTTTCTTTTAAGCAATACCAGTTGTCTGGCAGCCCTGCTGATCCTCTGCCTCTAATACTATTAGCCATAGCCCCTGAACAAGCATGCAGCAGATCAGGTGTTTCAGACTTTAAAGTCAGATCTGACAAGACTAGCTGCATGCTTGTTTCTGGTGTTATTCAGATACTACTGCAGAGAAATAGACCAGCAGGGCTGCCAGACAATTGGTGTTGATTAAAAGGAAATAAATATGGCAGCCTCCATATACCTCTTACTTCAGTTCCCCTTTAAGCCATATACTCATCAAAATGATAACAAAGGCTTGGAATATCTCGCTTTGCATGGAATGAGTCTACTGCATATACTGTATTAGTGTCACCTTTGAAGTTGAATTACTGAAATAAATGGACTTTTGCACCCGAGCACATACAATGCAGCGCAGGAGATTTGGGCGCAACCAACGCCACCATAGACCGTAATAGGAATTACAGCTATTGCGGTGCACAGTGAGTAACTTTGGCGCCATCAGAAGACTGAGCTGAAGTTACTTTTAAAACCCTGTAATTCCGCAGCCAGCAATAGCTGGAAGCTAAATTACATAATTCCCCATTATCCACGTCGACCTGGAGGGGGAATAGTAATTAACGTCGCCGGGACTTGAGCAGGATAAGCCCTATATTGGCTGTATTCTGTGCCCAAGTACAGGTTGTACCATATTCTAATTTTTCAAGTTTCACCTCAATCTTTTTATGGGCTTCAGGTTTGCTTTATATGGTGTATAAACATAGTAATGTCGGTTGCAGTTCCCCTGTTCTCCACAAGGTGGTAATTTGATATACACCCAATGGAACGCAAAGACAAGAAAGAGTGGAACGCATAGATAAGAGAAGGTGGAGCCTATAAGCAGGAAGTGGTGCCAGTACAGGAAGTGCAAAAGAGACATTGCTGGAACTGGCAGCAGAAAAAGGTAATACTGTGCTATTATTATTTATTGCTGTTCTCTTTTAATTATAAATTGGCAACATATCAGGAAGTGCTCTGCAATAAACTAGTTAGGGGATGTAGATTGTGAACAATCATTAGATTCTAGAAACTAGTATGCAGGAATTGGTGAGAGTACCTCTGATATACTGTACCTTCAGGGATCAGTGTTATCTTATGGATAACTTAGGGTGTAATTTAAAATATTTTGGAGAGCTAGTATGGTTGAGGTGAACCAGCAAGAGAGTCCATAGAGAACAGTTCTGCAATCAATCACAGCAACATCTACAGCTTGAATTCTAATTGGCTGAATAGTGTGGGAATTACTACAACCTTTTTGAAACCTAAAAGTCCAAGAAGGCGCTGTTCACCCCAATCAGGTTAGTGGTGTTTCCCGATGAAGTTTTCTGCTGGGTCACCACAATCATTCTAGCTCCGCCTCACCAGCTCTGGACATAGTTCAGGCTGTGGAGGACATGCTAATGAGGCAAAGAATACAACAGTATTGTGCATACCCACTGGTCTTTGTATCATTCATTTTCCTTCATATTATCATTTGAAAATAAAAAAAATAGATCAATTTAAATGAGAAGGATAAAGTTTGGAGTCACTTGAACTGTGAGCCCATTTTTCAGCAGAAAAACATATTTACATAAATCTGTACATCACTCCTAAAAGAGGGACAAATGAGGAAGAAATAGGACAGGTGTTTTTTGTTCCAAAAGAGGGACTGTCCCTCCAAAAAAGGTGCTGTTGGGAGCTATGATTGTATAACTGCTGCATTGATATGCCAGCCAAAGTGGAACACGGCGATTGTCAATATAAAGACACAATGTATGGTGGTTAGAGAAATAAATGTCAGTCTGCGGTGAGCATAGTTTACAGTGGCAGAATTTCTGATAAGCTACATGGTGCATCGATCCTCTGGGTGACACTGCCAGGCCAGAGCGCTGTGCAGACAACAGACAAGCAATACGTTCTTTGTCTCTGCTGAGGGAGGAGGGGCACCGGGAACGATGGAGAGGTCTTTCCAGGCCAGGTAAGAATGGGAACAAGGGACTCGGTTGGCAATGGTCGCTTAAAGATCTGAGCAGACTGTGAAGAACACCGGTACACACACTAGGCTTTCAGTGCCAGCCAACCCCTGGCAGAAGGACGATGGGGTCGTGCACAGGAGTGAGAGGAGGAAGAAGGAGAACAATAGCTTTGGCCTGATTGGCATGCTGGATCTCTCACTGATGCATCTGTGGCATCTTCAGCCAAGAATAGTCTGGCTTGTGCTTAAGGCTTTAAATAAGGTGAATAGGAGATGGTTACCGCTACACTCACCCTGTCATAAGGTGCCGGAAAGCCAGTTGAAGCAAGATTATCAGATATGGAAGTATGATCCGCACACTTCGACAGGTGTAGTCCAAACAATTTTATTAAAGCAACAACAGGATGAAAGTACAGGCTGACATGTTTCGGACAGCAATGTCCTTAATCATAACCCCAATAGGCTATGATTAAGGACATTGCTGGCCGAAACATGTCAGCCTGTAGTTTCGTCCTGTTGTTGCTTTAATAAAATCGTTTGGGCTACAACTGTCGAAGTGTGTGGATCATACTTCCATATCTGATGAAGCTTTAAGTGACCCTGAGATGTGGGGGGGATACTTATCTGGGGCTTCTTCAAGCCCCCCATAGTCTTTGAGGTTTCCTGGTGACCTCCATGTCCCCTCCGTTGTTACGCTGTTGCCAAAATTAAAGTTTGCATCCCAGCTGTGTCGGGCACTATGGCCAATGCTGTGTTCCAGCTGCACTCACAGGCTCAGAAACAAGTCTTTACAAACTTGAGCATGCGCAGAATTCTCCCAGTCACAGGAGCGTGATCGAGGAGGTGCGGCCGGGACAGTGCATGCACCATACTGCCAGTTACAGACTTTTATTGGGGTGACAGTTTCACCTGTAAGACAATGTGGGACCTCAAAGGCCATAGGGGGATGGGGGGGGGGGTGGAATTAGCCCAAAATAAGTAAACAGGATTTTTTTTCCCCCATTTCAGATTTTCTTTAAGTTGTGTTCAACTAACATGCATGCGTTGGCTGGCTGTTAGGTATGTGTCCCCACCACTGTAATACACCACGTCTGAGCCAGAAGTCAAATCTAAAGACATTTTAAAATCCAAGAGGATCCCCCACACACAGAGAGAACACATAAATCAGGCCTTGGCAGGCTTTTTCTACTGTGGGCTGCATTCCTCTAGTGGCCCGCATGCGTCTCCTCCTCTCCACCCTTCCCCTCTGCAGAATTGCGAGTGGGTTTAACCCAATTGCATCTTCCAACAGCTATCTCCCTGGCCACAGTGGCATCATGAGGCACACTGGCACGTACTGAGGATGGGTCACATGACTCCATTGTGGCCATGCAGATCGCCACTGGAAAAAGTCATTGGGTACTGAGTGAGTTAAACTTTTCATTACACACCGCAAGCAACTTTGCAGGGAGGGAGGAGAGGAATCTGGCTGGCTGAATTCAAAACACCATCTGGCCAGCTACTGGTAGGACTAATATGGTAATTGATCTTTGTGTCGTAGATAGATCACATGACTACATCATTGAGGATGAATGAGGACCAGAATTGCATGACCGAGAGGATACTGGACCTCACCCTGGAAATCATCTACCTGCTGACCGGAGAGGTGAGGAGGATTCTGGGAGGTTGCCTGCATGACAGATTTGACTTCTGTGAATAAACTTGGTGATGATTGTTTCTGTTTATTATTATTATTATACAGAATTATGAAGTAGTAAAGAAGAGGGTATCGATGTCTAGCAGTCGTCTCCATGGACTATCGTGTAACACAGAGCCCCTACCTTACACCTTGACTCCAGAGAGAAACAAGAACAGGGTTCTGGATATCATCCACAAGATAATGGAGCTGCTGACAGGAGAGGTAAGCCGTGCTGGGAATTATGGGACATTATCTAGCAACAGCAGGGGTGTGTCTGGTAACTGCATCATTGTGTGTGTCAGGTTCCTATAAGGTGTCAAGAAGTCCCTGTCAATTCCTCCATGCAGGAGTGGCAGAATTCAGGAGGACACAAGAATTTCCACAAGGATGCCGTGATGGGGAATCAGTTGCCCCTCACATCACCAGGTAGGAGAGAGAAGTATGAAGAGTCCACCTAGATCCCCCATCATCTGATAATCACATTGAGACAATGTATTCACTCAGTATGTGTGTTTCCTACAGATGGATCCAGCAATAGAAACCCACCAGAGAAATGTACGGCTCCTCTTTATTCCCGGGATTGTACACAGGAGCATCCCACCATCCCCCACCATTATCAGGTTGGTGAAACTGAGAGTTAACATCTCAGATTTCACTCCAAACTGTATAAGATCAAACACCATCACTGAGGAGCATCCGTGTGTTGTGTATTGTTATTTTGGAGTTAATATTTTCGATTATTTTGGTTTCTAAGGGTGAAGAACTGTTTGTTGTGAAAGTTGAGGTTAAAGAGGAAGAAGAAGAGGTGTCTGTGATGGGTGATCAGAAGTCTACAGAGGAGGTTGAAATGATGAGGACAATTAAAGAGGAACCATGTTCTCTGAATTTGAGCAAAGGTGAGTAAGAAACCCTACATGAAGAAACATGTCACCTCTCCAAGTGACTGCTAGACAGGGGCATATCTGGGTAATATAGCACCTATGGCAAACACTGAAATTGTGCCACATATCCATACTGGAGGTGTCCCTCCAGTATGGATATCCAGAGGTGTCTAGGCCAGTAAGAGTAGCCAAGGAGGTGCCCCCCAGTATATGTAGTGAGAATTAGCCCCCCAGTGTTGTTAATCAGAGGTAGCACCCAGTATGGGTCGCCAAAGATAGCCACGCAGTATACGTAGCCAGATAGCCAGAAGTAGACCTCCCAGCATAGGTAGTCAACCAGTTTAGGTTGCCCTCCCAGCATAGGTAAGTAAACAAGTTGTCCTCCCCCCTCCTCCCATGTATAAGTAGGCCCCCATTATAGGTTTCTAGAGTTGGCCCCCCAAGTGTAACGAGCGGCATCCTTCACTATGGTCGTGGAGCATGAGGGAGAAGGGGGCAGCCATGGCGCCCATGGAGCTGTGGGTGCCCATGGCACGAGCCATGCCTGCCCCTCTCTGGATACGCCTCTGCTCCTAGAAGTGAAAAGTAGAAATGTCAGTATCCCAAATTCTGATAGAGTGCAGGGTCTAGAGCAGAAGAGGGTGGTCTTCAGTGTCATGCACAGGAGAAAGATCCAGGAGAAGAACAGAAAAAAATTCACCCTGCAACTTGGCTGTGAGGATATTGTCGGTCTACTAATGAGGGACTCTTCAGTGTTGTGCGTGGGGAGAAGCATCAATGGAATTGTTTGGGTCTTTCTAAACAATGTGTTCAATTAACCTGAAAGCATCTGTATGCCCCCCCCCCCACCCCCCCCCCCCCCCCAAAAAAAAAAACACTTAATTGGAATTAACAGTTGGATCACTGTGCTAATGTTTCTTTAGCACATCCTAAAGATTCTCAATGGGGTTCAGCAATTTTTGACGTTTTTGCCACCCAGCCCCCCCTACAGCGGTGCACATACATGAAACCAGGATGATTGGGTAATGCTGTGTTTGCACCCATTTGTTCTGCAAAAATATATTTCTATCTTTTATAGTCTTTTTTTTTTTTTTTATAGATATTTGAAGTTTGAATGAGGGTCAAATTTTCATTGGCCTGAGGAAGGGGGCTTAGACCCGTGAAATGTGTTGCCTGTGCTAAATAAATATTTATTTGTCTATACAAAGATCTAGTCATTGAGGTAAGCTACCTCATTTTGTTAATCTTGTTTTTAATCCAATTTAATTCACACTGGGGCACCTCTTTACCCAAATTGTGATTATGTCACTAGGTCATCAATAAGAAGACTGAAAAGAACTGGCCGCAGTACTGAGCCTTGTGGCACATAGAGATGGGCCGAACCTCCGATTTTAGGTTCGCGAACCGGGTTCGCAAACTTTCGCGTAAAGTTCGGTTCGCGTTAAAGTTCGCGAACTGCAATAGACTTCAATGGGGATGCGAACTTTGAAAAAAAAAAAAATTATGCTGGCCACAAAACTGATGGAAAAGATGTTTCAAGGGGTCTAACACCTGGAGGGGGGCATGGCGGAGTGGGATACATGCCAAAAGTCCCGGGGAAAAATCTGGATTTGACGCAAAGCAGCGTTTTAAGGGCAGAAATCACATTGAATGCTAAATGACAGGCCTAAAGTGCTTTAAAACATCTTGCATGTGTATACATCAATCAGGTAGTGTAATTAAGGTACTGCTTCACACTGACACACCAAACTCACCGTGTAACGCACCGCAAACAGCTGTTTGTGTAGTGATGGCCGTGCTGGACTGGTGCGCACCATGGCGAGAGTGCAGGTTTTGGTGGCTTTACAGCCCATATGGTCGCCTGGCTGATGTAGCTGAATGACAGAACAGTGACTGTCCAGCTGATCAAATTTGGTCTGACCACAATGAAGCAACGACCTTATTATCTTTTGTGTGCCCCCCGAGACACTCATCGAGGCGCCGGTCATTGCTTCATTCTGATACGCAAGCCCCTTCACCACGGCAAGGTAATGATCACGAAGGGGAATGGGCGCATGTACATGCCTTTTCTTTTGTTGTTGCAGCTGCCTGCAGTGCAGCCAGAAAAATTAGGCAGTCATGTACACGCACCAGAAAAAATATTACAGCGGCCGCTGCTAGCAGCGGCCTAAAAAATTCAGCAATCCGCCTGGAGTCCCGGACCCTGTTGGTGGTGGCGGAGAAGGTAGTCAAGCGGCCTGCAGGCAGACATGCTGTGTGGAGGGACTGGGAGCGACTTAGTCTTCTTGGGGCAGCCCAGGCAGCCAGTCACACGGCGTGCAGGCAGAGATGCTGTGTGTGCGGGGACTGACTTAGTCTTGGGGCGGGCAGCAGCCCTCTGGGATCCATGCCTCATTCATTTTGATAAAGGTGAGGTACTTAACACTTTTGTGATTTAGGCGACTTCTCTTCTCTGTGACAATGCCTCCAGCTGCGCTGAAGGTCCTTTCGGACAGGACGCTTGCGGCAGGGCAGGAGAGAAGTTGGATGGCAAATTGGGACAGCTCTGGCCACAGGTCAAGCCTGCGCACCCAGTAGTTCAAGGGTTCCTCATCGCTGTTCACAGCAGTGTCTACATCCACACTTAAGGCCAGGTAGTCGGCTACCTGCCGTTCCAGGCGTTGGTGGAGGGTGGATCCGGAAGGGCTACGGCGAGGCATTGGACTAAAGAACGTCCGCATGTCCGACATCACCATGAGATCGCTGGAGCGTCCTGTCTTTGACTGCGTGGACACGGGAGGAGGATTAGTGGCAGTGGTACCTTGCTGGCGTTGTGCTGTCACATCACCCTTAAAGGCATTGTAAAGCATAGTTGACAGCTGGTTCTGCATGTGCTGCATCCTTTCCACCTTCCGGTGAGTTGGTAACAGGTCCGCCACTTTGTGCCTGTACCGAGGGTCTAGTAGTGTGGCCACCCAGTACAGCTCATTCCCCTTGAGGTTTTTTATACGGGGGTCCCTCAACAGGCAGGACAGCATAAAAGACGACATCTGCACAAAGTCGGATCCAGTACCCTCCATCTCCTCTTGCTCTTCCTCAGTGACGTCACGTAAGTCAACCTCCTCCCCCCAGCCGCGAACAATACCACGGGCAGGTTGAGCAGCACAAGCCCCCTGCAACGCATGCTGCGGGTGTTCTCCTGCCGCCGTCCCCTCCTCCTCCTCCCCCAAAGAAACACCTTGCTCATCATCCTCTGAGTCTGACTCGTCTTCTGCACACGACTTCTCTTCTTCCTCCTCCTCCCCCCTCTGTGCTGCCGCAGGTGTTGAGGAAACAGCTGGGTCTGATGAAAATTGGTCCCATGCCTGTTCCTGCCGTAACGGTTCCTGGTCACGCTCATTCACAGCTTCATCCGCCACTCTACGCACAGCACGCTCCAAGAAGTAAGCGTAGGGAATTAAGTCGCTGATGGTGCCCTCACTGCGGCTCACCAGGTTGGTCACCTCCTCAAACGGCCGCATGAGCCTGCATGCATTTTTCATCAGTGTCCAGTTGTCGGGCCAGAACATCCCCATCTTCCCAGACTGTTTCATTCTACTGTAGTTGTAGAGGTAGTGGGTGACGGCTTTCTTCTGTTCTAGCAGGCGGGAGAACATGAGCAGGGTCGAATTCCAGCGAGTCGGGCTATCGCAAATGAGGCGTCTCACCGGCATGTTGTTTTTCCGCTGAATTTCTGCAAATCGTGACATGGCTGTGTAAGACCGCCTCAAATGCCCACAGAACTTCCTGGCCTGCTTCAGGACATCCGCTAAGCCAGGGTACTTTGCCACAAATCTTTGAACAACTAGATTCATGACATGTGCCATGCAGGGTATGTGTGTCAGCTTCCCCATATGCAAAGCGGCAAGCAGATTGCTGCCGTTGTCGCACACCACGTTGCCTATCTCCAGGTGGTGCGGGGTCAGCCACTCATCCACCTGTTTCTTAAGAGCAGCCAGGAGAGCTGCTCCAGTGTGACTCTCCGCTTTGAGACAAGACATGTCTAAGATGGCGTGACAGCGTCGTACCTGGCATGCAGCATAGGCCCTGCGGAGCTGGGGCTGTGTAGCTGGAGAGGAGAACTGCCACTCAGCCAAGGAGGAGGAGGACAGCGAAGAGCATGTAGCAGGAGGAGAGGAGGTGGCAGGAGGCCTGCCTGCAAGCCGTGGAGGTGTCACAATTTGGTCCGCTGCGCCCTGCTTGCCATCGTTCACCACCAGGTTCACCCAATGGGCTGTGTACGTAATGTAGCGGCCCTGCCCGTGCTTGGCAGACCAGGCATCCGTGGTCAGGTGTACCCTTGACCCAACGCTCTTCGCAAGAGATGACACCACTTGCCTCTCAACTTCACGGTGCAGTTGGGGTATGGCCTTTCTCGAAAAATAAGTGCGGCCTGGCATCTTCCACTGCGGTGTTCCGATGGCCACAGATTTACGGAAGGCCTCAGAGTCCACCAGCTGGTATGGTAACAGCTGCCGAGCTAACAGTTCCGCCACGCCAGCTGTCAGACGCCGGGCAAGGGGGTGACTGGCCGAAATTGGCTTCTTCCGCTCAAACATTTCCTTCACGGACACCTGACTGCTGCTGTGGGCAGAGGAGCAGGAACCGCTCAAGGGCAGAGGCGGAGTGGAGGAGGGTGCCTGTGAAGGTGCAAGGGAGAAAGCGGCAGAAGCAGATGATGCACCTGAAGGAGGAAGAGGAGAAGGAGGGTGACTTTTCTTTTGTGTGCTGCTGCTGCTTTTGCTCAGGTGGCCATCCCATTGCTGTTTGTGCCTTTTCTCCAGGTGCCTTCGTAAGGCACTTGTCCCTACGTGAGTGTTGGCCTTTCCACGGCTCAATTTTTGTTGGCAGAGCGAACAGATGGCTTTGGTCCGATCTGAGGCACACACATTAAAAAATTTCCACACCGCTGAGCCACCCTGGGATGTGGGCACTATGGGGACCTCAGCAGCTGATGCTGAAGGGCAAGTTGGCTGGCTGTACATAGGTGGCGATACATGGTGCCGGACTCTGCCACCAGCTGTTTCTGACGAAGAGCTGCCCCAGCTTCTTTCAGCAACTTCTCTCCTCCTACTACTCTCTGACTCCCCCTCTGAACTGTCCCCCTCTTCATCTCTTCTATTGGGAACATACAGAGGATCCCTATCATCGTCAGCATCGTAATCATCCTGCCCAGCTTCGCTTGCCTCAGAAAAATCCAAACATGCACCATCAGTAGGTCCTTCATCCTCCTTACACGTTACATCCATAGTGTTGCCGCGTAACGCAGACATATGAGCTGGTGAAAAATCATCTGGCTGTAACAACAATGGCTGTGCATCAGTGATTTCACCACTAAATAATTCTTGCGAAGTGTCAAATGCAGCGGAAGTGGTGCTAGTAGTAGCGCTGGTGGCTGAGCAAGATGAGGTGTTCTGTGTCGCTAAATACTCAACCACGTCCTGACAATCTTGGGAGGTGATGGGACGTGCCTTCTTCCGAGCACTGTACTGTGGGCCAGGTCCACACGAAATTACATTTACACGACCTCGCACAGACCTGCCGGGTGGCCTTCCTCTGGCTCTGGCACTACCTCTTCCTCTACCTGTTTTGTCCATATCGGGTATGCACGGAGTGGTATATCACACTGCGTGCACTCACGTAGGTAGGTGGGTTCACTTAACTGCACAGGTATGCGCACTGATGCGGTGGGTTCACTGAACACAACAGGTATGCAGTGGCGGGTTCACTGAACACAACAGGTATGCAGTGGCGGGTTCACTGAACACAACAGGTATGCAGTGGCGGGTTCACTGAACACAACAGGTATGCAGTGGCGGGTTCACTAAACACAACAGGTATGCAGTGGCGGGTTCACTGAACAGGTATGCAGTGGCAGGTTCACTGAACAGTACAGGTATACAGTGGCGGGTTCACTGAACACAACAGGTATGCAGTGGCGGGTTCACTGAACACAACAGGTATGCAGTGGCGGGTTCACTGAACAGGTATGCAGTGGCGGGTTCACTGAACAGTACAGGTATACAGTGGCGGGTTCACTGAACACAACAGGTATGCAGTGGCGGGTTCACTGAACAGGTATACAGTGGCGGGTTCACTGAACAGAACAGGTATACAGTGGCGGGTTCACAGAACAGGTATGCAGTGGCAAGTTCACTAAACACAACAGGTATGCAGTGGCGGGTTCACTGAACAGGTATACAGTGGCGGGTTCACTGAACAGAACAGGTATACAGTGGTGGATTCACAGAACAGGTATGCAGTGGCAGGTTCACTGAACACAACAGGTATGCAGTGGTGGGTTCACTGAACAGGTATACAGTGGCGGGTCCACTGAACAGAACAGGTATGCAGTGGTGGGTTCACTGAACAGGTATGCAGTGGTGGGTTCACTGAACACAACAGGTATGCAGTGGCGGGTTCACTGAACAGGTATGCAGTGGCGGGTTCACTGAACAATACAGGTATACAGTGGCGGGTTCACTGAACACAACAGGTATGCAGTGGTGGGTTCACTGAACAGGTATGCAGTGGTGGGTTCACTGAACAGGTATGCAGTGGTGGGTTCACAGAACAGGTATGCAGTGGTGGGTTCACAGAACAGGTATGCAGTGGTGGGTTCACAGCACAGGTATGCAGTGGTGGGTTCACAGAACAGGTATGCAGTGGTGGGTTTACAGCACAGGTATGCAGTGGCAGGTTCACTGAACAGGTATGCAGTGATGGGTTCACAGCACAGGTATGCAGTGGCAGGTTCACTGAACAGGTATGCAGTGATGGGTTCACAGCACAGGTATGCAGTGGTGGGTTCACAGAACAGGTATGCAGTGGTGGGTTCACAGCACAGGTATGCAGTGGCAGGTTCACAGAACAGGTATGCAGTGATGGGTTCACAGAACAGGTATGCAGTGGCAGGTTCACTGAACAGGTATGCAGTGGTGGGTTCACAGTACAGGTATGCAGTGGTGGGTTCACAGAACAGGTATGCAGCCAGTCAGGAACAAGTTAAGCCTAACTAATCTTTCCCTGAGAGACAGTCTGCAGCAGCTCGCCCTACTCTCACTAACGCAGGCAGCACACGAGTGACCGTAATGGCCGCCGCTGCCTGCCTTATATAAGGGGGGGTGGGGCTCCAGGGGGTAGTGTAGCCTAATTGGCTACACTGGGCCTGCTGACTGTGATGTAGAGGGTCAAAGTTGACCCTCAAGGTGCATTATGGGGCGAACCGAACTTCCGCAAAGGTTCGCCAGCGGGACGCGAACGCGAACCACCGAAGTTCGCGTGGAACCGTTCGCCGGCGAACCGTTCGGCCCATCTCTAGTGGCACACACTTACAACCACTCTTTGTATTTTGCCCTTTAACCAAACGGTTACCATTGTACATACATTCTCTCCCAGTTCTCCTACCCTGATGTTCTGTCCAATGCTGTAATGGACAGCAAAAGCACTAGTTCACCCACACGGTAAAGAGGAAAAGGGGACTATGTCATCACTAACACAATTTTCATATATGATACAGTCACATGACCCAGACATCTGTGCACAATGCTTTTTGCCTATAGGCATTTCAGACAATTTCACTTTTACCTAGAGACAATGTTTCATTGATCTGAGGAAGCAGGTGGATGCTTGCGAAACGCGCTGCCCAGTGTATTTGCATAAATTATTTTATATCATTCCTCATCTTGGGGTTTTTCTTGCTTTTAAAACTGTTTATAATCACGTTACACATCCTTTGGAGTGCCTCCCTCTCACTAGTACACCATGGGGAAGGTTTTTAGTATGGGCAATTGTTTGTTTTTACATATTCCATTTTTCTTTGGAGCACGACCTAAGTGCCCTGCAGCACGTCAACCCTCTCTGAGTGGTTGGTGATATCACCTTCAAGCAAAAGTCCAGTGTTGCCATTTATTTTCTTTCCTTTTTGCATTACTTTATATACTACACCATAAGGTTCTCCTGATTCTCTACTCTCTGTTTTTTTTATCTCCCCCTGGAAGAACGACAAATATTCCAGACTCCCATCATTAAATATTCTTCTGATATTTCCATCAACAGATGGAGACAACATTGGAAAACTGTGGGATGGACGTCTTATCTTCCCTCCAGATGATGCTGCAGAAGATAATGGCGTTACACAATGTTCTCCAGGAAGGATCTCCAATACTGGAAATACACATCACAGACTTTACCATGAGGAAAGATCGCAGGATCCCTCTAATCTTCAGGAATCTTCTGAGAGATCCCATCCTGTTACCTCAAATACCCACCCTGGATCTCTTAGCGTGGCAACATCAAAAGACCCGTCTAATACCGTGGAATTTTCAATCATCCACTCTCGTGCTGTCAGACAAGGAGGTGATAAAAGTTTTCCGTGTCCTGAGTGTGGGAAATGTTTTACAAAGAAATCGCTGCTTGCCAAGCACCAGAGAGTGCACACCGGGGAGCGGCCCTTTCCATGTTCCGAGTGTGGGAAATGCTTCACGGATAAGGGCAACCTTCGGATACACCAGAGGAGTCACACGGGGGAACGTCCTTTTTCCTGCTCCGCATGTGGGAAATATTTCACTGTGAAAGGAAACCTTCTCAGGCACCAGAAAATGCACACGGGGTACTGTCCTTTCACGTGTTCAAGTTGCGGGAAAAGCTTCATACAGAAGGCGCATCTTATTAAGCATCAGAGAGTGCACAACCACTGAGCGACGTTACCTCTGTGAGGCAGATTTTACAGTATCAATCCTTCTGTTGGGGGAGCAATCATAATATTAAGGTATGGGGGTTTGTTAAAAGGTCATCTTACCCAAAAGCTATAGGCAGAGTCACCTGGACATCCTCCACCTGTAACCCTTGATTAATTTTGAGTGATCTTGTCTACTCCTTCCCAACCTTTGTGATGAGCAGAAAAGTCTCCCAACAAACAAAACTTTATTTGTCCTGGGAATGGAAAGAAACATAGCCAATCAAAGTCATTTGCTGCGGATCTGTTCGCTGGAGAATTGTTTTGCTGTCCACTGAGCACCAAATGAATAGACTTAAAGGAATACTGTAGGGGAGTCGGGGGAAAAATGAGTTGAACTTACCCGAGGCTTCTAATAGTCCCCTGCAGACATCCTGTGCCCGCACAGCCACTCACCAATGCTCTGGCCCCGCCTCGGCTTTACTTCTGGAATTTCAGACTTTAAAGTCTGAAAACCACTGTGCCTGCATGGCGTGTTCTCGCTTCCGCTAATGTCACCAGGAGCGTACTGCGCAGGCCCAGTATGGTCTGTGCATGCGCAATATGCTCCTGGTGACATCAGTGGGAGCGAAGACATGGCAACGCAGGCCCAGTGGTTTTCAGACTTTAAAGTCTGAAATTCCAGAAGTGAACCAGAGGCGGGGCCCGAGCATTGGTGAGTGGCTGCATGGGCACAGGATGTCTGCAGGGGACCATTAGAAGCCTCGGGTAAGTTCAACTCATTTTTCCCCCGACTCCTCTACAGTATTCCTTTAAAATTCCAGTGGGTAGAGGGGGGAGGGGTATCCTACAGGGCAGGTGATGTGGAGATCTCTGCAAAGATGTCGTGACCAGGTTCCCGAGAAATTAAGTGTGAACTGGCTTCTCTCTCTCCAGCTGCTACCAATGACATAACAATAAAAGTTGTTTAGATAATACCTTTTATTATAATGTTTAATTTTTACATAGCACCAACATCTTCCATAACGCTGTACATAGTACAAAACAAATAGTGGGGAGCATAGATACAGGAGACATCCAGAGCTCTGTACAATCAGGACAAATACATACATAGTTGATGTGTGGGTTGAGACATCCCCAATACTGGTACATCTTCATATGATAAAGTACAGCAGGATAAGAAACACTTGGAGGAGGTCCCTGCCCTTGCAAGCTTACAATCTAGAGGGTAGTGGAGACATTAGGGAGGAGACAGTCACAGGAGGCAGTGAACCTCCAATGCTACCTTTAAAGTTGAACACGGCTCATTAAGTTTTACATTAAGGAGGCTTTTTCCAGCTCCCAGAAGTCTCTTTGTCCCCTCTGGACAGCACAGAATGCTCCCGGCCAGATGCCACCAAACCGACTGGGTCACCGGCCACTACAAAGGGGACAGCAGAAGACTGAATGATAGCGGACCTGCAGCGACATTCACAGGCTTTTAGGTGCTGGAAGAAGCCCCAGGTAATTAAAACTTTATGAGCTGCATTCAGCTCCCGTATCCTTTAATGACGAACTGTACAAGATGCAGAACTGGTTCAGAAGCCTTTCAAGTTATTTCTTACATGCACAAAGTTATGTATGATATTCTGAGTGTATACAGCAATTTGGAAACAGTTCGGTTCAATAAACTTGAAAAGCAGTTTATGAAATGATTCAGAATTTTGGAGGTAGGACTGAATATCAACTTGGGATTCATGACAAACTATGATCCTTGTACCTGACGCGTGTGTGTGTGTGTGTGTGTGTGTGTGTGTGTGTGTGTGTGTGTGTGTGTGTGTGTGTGTGTGTGTGTGTGTGTGTGTGTGTGTTTTGGCACTTTCTGGGAATGGATCCATGAGAAAAGATCCGATTTTCGTTCAAACAAATCTGTTTCTGTTCCGTTTCCATTCCGTTGGTTCAGTTCCGTTTCCTTATATCCCCCCCAGACCTTCATCACCTTAGTAGATTTTTGCTGGCTAGGAGGGTGCATTTTCTAGCCCATGTGATTAAAGGATCAGTTTGTCATTGCCTCACATGCAGCATTTCTGCAGCATCCGTTTCCGTTCTGCTGGGCTCCACTGTCTGGAAAGATCGCTGCAGCACCAAACTTACGGTCCATCCATCGGAGTGTGCGCTGGAACGGATCAGTTCAAACAGACCAATGCAAACGGATCCATAGGTTAACATTGGATCAATTTGCATCCGTTATGATCTGTTCCGTTACAACCTGCGAATGGACCGTTTTGTACTGCCAATGTGAACCGAGCCCAAGAGTCTACCATCCGGACACAATCACTAATTTCAGACGTGTGTGGAGCTGACAGTAGCACCTGGTTGAGGATGGCTGTCATAAAAATACACAATATCACACATCATAATCTCTTGCTGTCCCCGGTCTGCCAATGCATTTGTTAATTTACAGTGTTTACTCTTATTGTTTTTTTTGCAGTCATTACAACCAGGCATCATTTTTACATTTCAAAGGAAGTGGGACTTTATTGAACTGAAATGTAACATGTTTTAACATGCTGTATACACCCAGAATATCATATATAAGCTTATGCATGTAAGAAATAGCTTTATACGGTTCTGATCCCCTTTTGTATCATGCCTGAACAAGAAACTTAAAGTTTTGAAAGCTTGCAGCAAAATCTTGTACAGTTACTCAATAAAGCATACCTCCCAACTGTCCCTCTTTTGGATGGATAGTCCCTCTTTGGGAACCCAATCCCACTGTCCCTCTTTCCTCCTCATTTCAGGACTCAAGTATAGATCTATGTAAATATATGTATTTTATTGACTGAAAAATGTGTGTAATTGACACTAACCTTCAGGGGCGTAACTAGGCCACACCGGGCCTCCCTGCAGAATTTCAGAGCAGCCCCCCCCCCCCCTGGGGCCCGCTCGGGGCTGTTTTGTAGGGGCTGGAGGGGTGGCAGCACGAGGGGAAAGCCTTGGCCACAGTCGGCGGGGAGAGGTTAAGTTCTCCCCCCTCTCCCTCACCTCGGGGCTCTCCCCTCTGTGCTCCCCTCCAGCTAGTTACAGTGTGGGCAGCGGGCAGCGACGGGCAGATACATACCTTCCGTGCGTTCCACCGCATACTCCTCGCTGTATCGTCTGATGTCACTTCCGGAAGTGACGTCATTTCCGGAAGTGACAACAGACGCTAGAGCGAGGAGCATGCGGTGGAACGCACGGAAGGTATGTATCTGCCCGCTGCCCACACTGTAACTTAAGCTAGAGTGGAGAGCCCCGAGGTGAGGGAGAGGGGGGGAACTTCCCCTCTCCCCGCCGACTGTGGCCAAGGCTTTCCCCTCATGCTGCCACCCCTCCAGCCCCCACAAAACGGCCCCCCCGCGGGAGCAGGGGCTGCGGGCCCTATTGTTACGCCAGTGCTAACCTTTATTCCCATCCTTTACATTGATATATTTCTTATATTCAAATGTTAATATGAAGAAAAATGATGACCCAGGATAGAAAGGACCAGTGTGGTTTGAATTATAAAAGACTAAGAGGGAGTCAGAGAGCAGAGGACACCTAGTGGCTGCAGCGGGAGCACCACAGAGACCCAATGGTGGAAGAGGTTAGCCCCGGCTGTCACTCCCCCTATGCTGATCTGTGAGTCTAAATAAATGAAAACAGCCAGGGGAACACAGTAAGGGGGGCCTGGTGGAAGAGGAGGAAGGAAAAAGACCATATTCCCCCCTTCCCGCTGGGAACAAGTAATTCTGAATGTAGGAAGGGGGTCTCCCAAAAGTTTTGCAGGAAGGCCTCACTATACATAGTTACACACCTGAAACTGGGTACCAGCTTCTGGATCCCTCTGAGGCTCCCCACGTCCTGCTCAAGACCAGTGATCCAGAGCAGTGAAGTTTGCAGCTGCATGAAAAAGTGCAGCCACACTGCACAGGATGCCTTGCACCTGCGCAGTAGCATTGGCTCTCTTCTGCGCAGTGTGCAAAGCATCTAGCACAGTGTAGCCGCATTAATTCACGGATGGGAACACGGCTGCGCATGCTGCCTTTGTCCAGCAGGTTCCTGGGGTCCCAGCTCTGGATCAGAGGAGGCGAGGGGGATGGGAGTGGCTTCTCTCTACTAAGGTAAGTAGCACTTTATTCATCTGCATATGGTTCTCTCTTTTATCGGTAGTGTACTGTAATTGGCACAGTGCTACTTCTTCACAGTGCTGCAATTTCTCTAACTGTTCCCTAACTGGAAAATACAGACTGCTAATCAGATGCGAATATTACAGAACTGGACAAAGGAATGAGCTTCCTGTCTGCAGGACCGGATCTGTACTAAGGCCCACTGTCACCAATAATCGCCTCCCCCCTCCCTTCCTTCCTAGAGGAGTTATCAGGGAAAATGAAAAAAAAAAGAGCTGTACTCACCTGGGGCTTTCTCCAGCCCCTTGCAGCCGACCGTCCCACACTGACCGCTCCGCTCTCCGCTGCGGTCCTCTACACATGCGCGAAGACCAGGATGGCGGCGGAGAGCGGAGCGATCAGCGTGGGACAGTCAGCTGCAAGGGGCTGGAGAAAGCCCCAGGTGAGTACAGCTTTTTTAAAAATTTTCCCTGATAACTCCTTTAAAACATAGAACAAAGAAAGAAGCAGTACATGCTCTGTCCACTCACGCTCCCTGTAATTTTGCACACCTGCCCTGATGTGCACAGCAGCCTATAGTGTTCTGGGCATGCATACTTCAGAAATTACACCCGAGCAGCATTTGTGAAGAAGAGATGAGGACAGTGAGGGATGATTTATTTTGACATGTGACCTCTTTTCTCTCCAAGTCCCAGCACCCTTCTGCTTTTACCCCCAAAGGCCATGGCCTTTGTAGCCTTCTCAAAAATCCAGCCCAGTCTGTCAGTATTGAGTGGGCCCATTCCACAATCTACATGACATTTGCATATAAAGCAAAGTTATTTACATCTTATTGGCGTTGTCTATTGGTAACAGAGGGAAGCCAAACAATAAAATCAGTCTTTTTATACTCCTTATTTTCATCTTCTTTACATATTTAATGAAGGTCAACTGAGAATATTAGAAATTTTGATTTATAAACGATGTCAGTTATTGAGGTGGTAGCATTGTTGGTATGGGAATGGAAATGTGACAGAATTTTAACCTATGTAACATAATGTGGGAGCACAGGGAAGAGCAGTGACTTGATGGCTGCAGTTCCTCTATTCACCACAAGGTGGAGGCATGGCTTATACCAGGTGGAACGCACAGTGAACAAAGAGGTGGAACGCACAGACCGGAAGTGTAATGCATAGGACAGTATTGCACTTGGCATCAGAGGAGGTAATATAGATTATGTTATATTTTTACCCAGTAACCCGACTGCATCCCCTCCCCTATCACCAGCAACTACTGCTACACACATATACAGAATATTATAATAATATATGCATGTTTTGCATACGTTTATATATTTCTGACTTACTCTGTAAGGCTGTGTAGAAAAAAAAATCCAACTCATTCAGTGTTTGCACCAGAGAAGCTTACACTCTAATGTTCTCACCACAATCACACACTATTATTATTATACATTTATATAGCTCTGACATATTCCACAGCACTGTACAGAGATCACTGATCCATTCCCATCAGTCTCTTCCCCAGAGGAGCTTACACTCTAATGTCCTCACTACAGTCGCAGTGGGGTCTCCTGGCTTCCAGATTAACCCACACAAAGCATGTGAGAGTACAGAGATTGTAAGCATTGGATCCACTGCCTGATTGTCACAGATAGTTTTAGTAACACTGATAAGTGATTGTAAGATTTACAAATTAAATGGCAAATTTTCTTTCACTAGGAATCCGAAATTGGAAAAAGTAGATTCAGAGACTACAGTTTATTTTATTAGCTGACAGTTAATCAGCCAAATCTGATTAGGTCGGCAAAGTTAAGGTTCATCAGCTACACATTCTGCTCCCTCGATCCATGAATACACAATGCACAATACAGGCCTGCTTGTCTTGAGGATAATCAGGAATATTTGGTAAATGCTCACCCTACTGTATCCCAGAGCCCTGCTTTGCAGATCATTCTTAGCTTATGTTACTTCTACAGACAAGAAGCTTCCCGTTTCGATCACGAGACACCCCTATACCATGAGGATGGACAAGGACCAGAGTCATGTGACCGAGAGGTTGTTAGACCTCACGTTGGAGATCATCTATCTGCTGACTGGAGAGGTGAGGAGGATTCTGCGAGGTCACATGACATTACTCTTATCTCTGTTAATAAAACATACACCTGACTGGTGAGGTAAGGAGGATTCTGGGAGGTCACATGATGTCCCTCTTATCTCTATTAATGAAGCGCACACCTCATTGGAGAAGTGAGGAGGATTCTGGGAAGTCACGTGACATCAGTCTTATCTCTCTTAAAGGGGAACTGAAGAGAGAGGTGTATGGAGGCTGTCATGTTTATTTCCTTTTAGACAATACCAGTTGCCTAGCAGCCCTGTTGATCCTCTGCCTCTAATACTATTAGCCATAGCCCCTGAACAAGCATGCAGCAGATCAGGTGTTTCAGTGGTTCAGACTTATAAGTCTGATCTGACAAGACTAGCTGCATGCTTGTTTCTGGTTTTAATCAGATACTACTGCAGAGAAATAGACCAGCAGGGCTGCCAGGCAACTGGTATTGATTAAAAGGAAATAAACATGACAGCCTCCGTATACCTCTCTCTTCAGTTCCCCTTTAATAAAGCAAACACATGACTGAAGAGGTGAGGAGGATTCTGGTGATATTTAAGGTGATGGTTGTTACTGTATGTTTTTTTTATATAGGATTATGAAGTAGTGAATGAGACAAAAAAGATGTCACTCAGCAATCGTCTCCATCGGTCATCTCCTATCACAGAACCCCCACCTCACTCACTGATGCCTGCAAGAAACAATGAGGAGAAGATTCTAGAAGTCATTCACCAGATGATGGAGCTGCTGACAGGAGAGGTGAGCAGTGCTGGGAATTATGGGACATTATCTTGTAACAACAAGGAATGTGTGGATCAAGGATAGACTGGACAGGAGATTGGATTCGGCACTGACAGTGTCCTTCTCCAGCAACAGTCACCATGGCCTCCCTATCTCTGCATCGGTCAGAGGTGCGGCCAGTCTCTGCCAGCACTGGCAAATGGCTTTTACCATAAACTCTTTCAGGAGTGTTAGTCAACCCCAAACACTGGCAAGAGTAACAGGTTCCTCTAACCTCGGCCAACAGTCACAAGTGGTCCCCAGTCTCTTCCAGCACTCACAGGTGTCCCCACACCCCCTAATCTCTGTTATCGGCCACACATAGCTCCCATCCCTCTGCCTACAGTCACAGGTACTCCGCAGTCTCTCTGCTATGAGTCACAGTTTAACATTGATCTATGCCAGGAGTCACTGGTGACCTAGGATGTCTGTAAGTTTTCGCTGGGGAATCCCAATCTCTTACCAGTATAGTAAGAGGTACTCCCATGTGTGTCATCTCTGCCCATCCTTAATTTGCCAGCAGGTATACATGCACCACAAGGCTGTGGGGTTAGTGATACATTTGGGACACAATGTAGGGTCATAGGAGACTCTGTATAAGAGACTGGAACTTTAGCAACTTGTGTTAGTTACATGCGGCCCTATCCTTCTCTCCCCACCCATCCCCCATACACACTCACACATGCCCTGGTGCAATTGGTTGTGTTTGAACCTCATATATAATGGCCCTTCATCCATATTTTAGAGGCTGGCTATATCCATGGGGCTGATTTATTAAACCTACATCACGCGGCACTCACGGATCGCAAGTAAGAGAAGAGCGCATGCTACCGGACTGCGCATAGTGTGCGCATGCCAGTATTACCTGTGCTGCTTGAGCGCAGTAGGTTTAATAAATCAGGCCCATTGTCTGTGTTCCTGTAAAATGTCGGGATGTGGACTGTCTATTTTTCCACATCTATTCATCAGCTAGGTGGGACTGAGGATTTGGAACTAAAAACTGAGACCAATCTACTTAAAGTCATATGAAACTCTGCATTTCCTCTTTCTTTTACAAGATTATTGACAGCATAAAATTTACTACTATGAGACAGTTAAACACAGCACTTAGTTCTTCTGTGGAAAGCTTCTGGCGGCATCCAATGAGGTGATAGCATTATCTTTTGTTTACATTCCTTTGTCAGATACATTTTGTAAACATTAGCTGACTTCTGAAACTGAGCTGTACTGAGCTGAGAAGCAGAAAGAGCTGAGAAGTGATCACTAGATAGATCTTAATATATAAACACAGCAGCTATGCGTCCTTTGAAGACCCGCCGGGACTCAGAGTGAGTTCAGTGGAGCTCCCGTTAGGTTAATGGAGCACTCGTTAAGCTAGCAGCGCTTGCTTTGCTGCACTACCGCAGCATAGCGTGCGCAGAAGAATTTTACCTCGCACTGCTGTCATTAAGCTGCGCTGCTAATCAACCCCATTGTCTTGCGATGTCATTCTCTATCATTTTGTGGTGGTAGGCTGAGCAACCAGTCATTTTGAAAGTGGAAGTTAAAGAGGAAGAAGACGGGAGACAAGTGAGTGATGATGATGAGCTGTCTATGGGGAAGGGTGACCTGCTGGTGATAGTTAAAGAGGAAGAAGAAGAGACGGATGTGACGGATGACCAGCGGATTACCAGGGAGGATGACATAATGAGGACAGTTAAAGAAGAAGAAGAAGAGAAATATGTCTGCGATAATCAGCAGCTCACAGATGGAAAGAAAGGTTAGTGAACACAGGATAGCGGATCTCTCTTTCACTCTGCTTGACTTATTGACATCCTCCTCTCCACCTTCACTTCTGTTATCTGTCCACTGAGGTCTTTGTTATCTATGCAGTGTCTTAAGATGGCCATACACTGGCAGATGGCCAGCCAATATTACCAATAGATAGATCCCTCTCTGTTCGAAGTGAGGGATCTATTAAAGGGAACCTAAACTGAGAGGGATATGGATGTTTCCTTTTAAACAATACCAGTTGCTTGACACTCCTGCTGATCTCTTTGACTGCAGTGGTGGCTGAATCACACACCTGAAACAAGCATGCAGGTAATTTAGTCTGACTTCAGTCAGAGCACCTGATCTGCATGCTTGTTGAGGGGCTGTGGCTAAAAGTATTAGAGACACAGGATCAGCAGGAGAGTCAGGCAACTGGTATTTTAAAAGGAAAAATTCATATCCTTCTCAGTTTAGGTTCCCTTTAAGCTGGCCATATACCCCTCGATCTGCTTCCAGATCAAGCATCAGAGAGATCTCTCTCTGATCGAATCTGATCAGAGAGAGATCTATTGCCTGCCCACACACTGTAGACAGATTTCCAATAGATTTCTGGATGTAAATCAAATTGTCCTAGCACTGCTGCCTGCCAGACCGCCACCTCAATGATGTCACTACATGCAGCAGTGTCACATGGTACAGGCGCTTATGGCTTACTATTTAAAAATACACCGGACACAGGAGGAGGCGAGGAGTCACGCCGGCATGACAGGTGAGCCTGCAACACACACCACGGCCTGGGGGGAGGGGACATGTTATATGGGGTGTGGCCAGACGGACACAGGAGGAGGCTGGGAGTCATGCCAGGTGAGCATTCAACACTCACCACGGCCTGGTGGGAGGAGACTCATTCTACGTGGTGTGTTGCCAGACTGACGCCAGACACAGGAGGTGAGGAATCATGCCGGCATGACAGGTGAGCCTACAATACTCACCACGGCCTGAGGGGAGGAGACATGTTATATGGGGTGTGGCCAGACGGACACAGGAGGAGGCGAGGAGTCACGCCAGCGTGACAAGTGAGCCTGCAACACACACCATGGCCTGGGGGGAGGGGACATGTTATATGGGGTGTGGCCAGACAGATGCCAGACACAGGAGGAGGCTAGGAGTCATGCTGGCGTAACAGGTGAGCCTGCAACACTCACCACAGGCCTGGGGGGAGGTGACATGTTATATGGGGTGTGGCCAGACAGACGCCAGACACAGGAGGAGGCTAGGAGTCATGCCGGCGTAATAGGTGAGCTTGCAACACTCACCACAGGCCTGGGGGGAGGGGACATGTACATGGGATGTGGCCAGACAGAGGCGGACACAGGAGGAGGGGAGGAGTCACGCCGGCGTGACAGGTGAGTATGCAACACTCACCACGGCATGAAGGCAGCAGCTGGAAATCAAACACTGTGTTACCGACGCACACCCAATGAAACGCTGTTATCATTGTGCTCCCAATCGAATGCTGTTACTGACGTGCTCCCAATCGAACACTTTTACTGTCGGTGTGTGCGCCAATCTAGTCGCCACCCCGCGATAGCGCACACACAGCAGCAGATACGAAACAGAAACGCGATCGCGAGAGGTGCGATCGCCAGACGTGACACAAGGTTACAGCAAGGCAGAGCACGAGAGTAGCAAAGGCACAGCAAATCATACAATGAGGAGATACGGAAAATAACAAACGCTAACTGAACGCGAACACCGCACTCATTTGCAACAGTGCACGTGTTCATGCGCGGTCTCCACGTGATAAGCACAATAGAGACAAGCATGCCTAACTAACCATCGACAGACAAACATGAAACAGAGGACGCGAGCGTTTGCTTAACGGTTACCTCACCGAGCCTCCAGCAAGCGTTCGTAGCAGACAAGACAGACACACGAAAACAGGGACAAGCGAGAGATAGGATCCACAGCACTAGCGAAAGTGGCTAGCGCGATCCAGGAAGACAGAACAGAAGGATCCACAGTACTAGCGCAGGATGCTAGTGCGATCCAGGTACAGAGTAGCAGAACAGAAGGATCCACAGCACTAGCGCAGGATGCTAGTGCGATCCAGGTACAGAGTAGCAGAACAGAAGGATCCACAGCACTAGCGCAGGATGCTAGTGCGATCCAGGGAGGCAGAACAGAAGGATCCACAGCACTAGCGAAAAGAGGCTAGCGCGATCCAAGTAGACAGATCAGAAGAGATCGCTGGTAGCAACCGCTGCACCAGCTATACTCCAAGAACAGAGATCAGAATGATTTCCTGTCGACCACCGCTGGGACAGGACAATCGCAACAGAACAAACAAAACAGATAAGCAATCTTAACTGCACTAAGGAAACCTGCCTAGTGCAGTTTCCAGGAATTACTCTAAGCTGAGAGTAAGGCTGACACTCCTCCAGGAGTGTTTCACAGGAAGGAATCCTTATGACCAGCCAAGCATTGTGGGAAACACATAGTACTTATAGTACACGCCTCCAATGAATGTGGCCAGGCAATTTGCATGACAACGTATGCAAATTCCTCAGCAAGCACAAGCTGCAAAACTGACAGAAGCTCTCCTTTCCAGAGTCCTGCTGCATGCAAACCTAAACAATGGTCAGGCAGCTGAGCAGATCATTACAGACCTGTTTTAGAAAAAAAAAAAAAACATATTTTGGGGGCACTAACTATCTTTTTGGCCATTGTTTTATTTTTGCATGTTACAACCCCTTTTGGGCTGGTTACACACCAGGACGTTGCGTTTAGGGGACGTTATAGGGCACATAACGTGCCCCCAACGCCACGCCTGGTGCTCTCTGGTGTGGACGTCGGAGTGAGCCGCGTTGTGCAGCTCACTCTGGCATCCGTGATGCCGTGATGCGTACTCGTACAGAAGTAAACACTGCACGTCACCGAGTGCAGTGAATATTAATTAGCCATGTTCCCGGCCGCTCTCCCCTCCTCCCCAACATGACTGAGCATGTGCAAACAGTAGTAGTAGAATGCACGGCATGCAGCACTTTGCTGCGTTACAATGTAACGCAACGTGGGCAGTGTGAACTGCCCACTTGTGTTACATTGCTGTTCGTCGAGGGGGGGAGGGTGTTACAGGCTGCACTAACGTGCGCCTGTAACGTCCCTGTGTGCAAGAAGCCTTAAGGTTGCTCCATGTTTCATTTGAGTTGGCAAAAAATGATTGTAAATGACATAGGGATTGATTCATTAAGCTCCACTGCTACAGCAGAACAGCTTAATGATAGCAGCGCGAGGTAATAATCTCCAGCGGACGCTATGCTGCCATAGTGTGCGCTGCTAAATTACGTTCTGCTCCAAAAGTTTAAAGAGCGCTTCTATAAACTTAATGAGTGCTCCACTGAACCCGCCCTGAACCCCGGGGGGTCCAGTGGCTTCAAAGGATGAGATTCCTGCACTTTGATTGGCCTAGTAGGCTGCCTGTCAGGTGACAGTGCCAATCAAAGTGCAGGAACAGGCAGCCTACTGGGCCAATCAAAGTGCAGGAATCTCATCCTTTGAAGCCACTAGACCTGCCGGGGCATAAGGCAGGGTCAGTGGAGCGCTCGTTAAGTTTAAAGAAGCGCTCGTTAAACTATTGGAGCAGAGAGTAATTTAGCAGTGCACACTATGGCAGCATAGCGTGCGCAGGAGATTTCCTTCGCTCTGCTGTTATTAAGCTGCGCTGCTGTAGCAAGCTTAATGAATCAATCCCATAAAATGTTATCTTGGTGTTATGTTTTAAATATTAAATAAGCTTTTTTTTTGCATGAAGGGAGAGGGTAGTAAAAAAATATTCTCATATCAGTTTTCTGATTGTCCCCAGTGACATGGCAGGATTCTGTGACACTATTCAGTATGACTCCTCATTGTATCAGGCAATGAACCAATCTTCTGTTTATGTTCCTCTTCTCTGTAATAGATGGACTTAGCCCTGCGGAGAGAAATCTTATCCCATCTCGGTTATATAATGCAAAAGGTAGCAAGGAACGCTCAAGAAAGAATGCTGAAGAGGCATCTAATTCTGAGGATTCTAATTCTGCCCCACCTCACGCTGTCAGCCATGAGGGCGATAAGCTATTTCCGTGCCCCGTATGTCATAAACATTTTGCGAAGAAAAGGCTCCTCACTTTGCATGAGAAGATACACACGGGTGAGCGGCCTTTTTTGTGCTCAGAGTGTGGGAAACGCTTTATTCACAAGGGAAACCTCAAAGCCCACCAGAGAATTCACACTGGCGAGCGCCCCCTTACTTGTCCGCAGTGCAGCAAAGGGTTCACCCGCCAAAGAGACCTTATTACACACCAGAGAAAACACACAGGCGAGCGTCCGTTTTCATGTTCAGAGTGTGGGAAAGGTTTCACAGGGAAAACCCAGTTTGTGGAGCACCAGAGAAGTCACAAAGGCGAGCATCTTTTTCCATGCGATCAGTGTGGGAAAGGTTTCAACCGTAAAGGACACCTCCTTGCACATCAGAGAAGTCACACCGGCGAGCGTCCTTTTTCCTGTCCAGAGTGTGGGAAATGCCTTATGTCCAAAGGAGGCCTCCTGAAACACAAGGCGGTTCACACAGGTGACCGCCCTTTTACGTGTCCAGAGTGCGGGAAATCTTTCACCGATAAAGGAAACCTTCTCAGACACCAAAAAATTCATAAAGACGAGCGTCCTTTCTCTTGTTCAGAATGCGGGAAAAGTTTTAGGAGCAAAGGAAACCTTTTTACGCATCAGAGGTGTCACACCGGCGAGCGTCCTTTTTCGTGTTCAGAGTGCGGGAAAGATTTCAGGAGCAAAGGAAACCTTTTCTCCCACCAGAAAAGCCACCGTGGCGATCGTCCATTTTCATGTCCGGTGTGTGGGAAAGGCTTTGCCGATAAAAGAAACCTTCTTGGACATCAGAAGAAGCACGCGAGTGAGCGCCAGTTTCCCCATTCAGAGTCTGGGGACGTTTTACCTTGAAGTCTGACTTGTAAGGTGTTTTCTGCTGCTAATAACAAATGTTTGAACTGAGGCGCCAAAAAGTATGAAAACGTTGAAAAACTGTTTAAAAAGTGGGGAGTTATGGTGGCCTTGCCTCCCTCGTAGATCAACAGACATAAGGCCGTGTTTTTAATTAACAAATAACATTGATTGGATGCTCCACAATGCGACGCAGGCTACAATCCCACTTATCAGACACATAAGGGCGAGAAATACTATGAGTCTGGGTCGCAGCCAAGCGCCTCTGTCTGATCCATTTTTTAAGTGTCTGCTGCTAATAAGTTTATCCTGGTGTCCGCTGGACTGTGATTTACATTGCTACATGTGATCTTAGCCTAAAAGCAGAGAGGCATGAATTGCATCTCTGTGGCATATCAAAGTGTTTGTGGAAGTGGAGGGGGAGGAGGTGCCCCGATTCAGGGATGGGGTGAAGACCAGAGGGCACTTACCTCCCAATAATGATAGATAAATTATGACTAAAGGTTTTTCTGATGCACCAATAAAGCTTGTATTCATACTTAAAGGATACCTGAGGCAAAGTGTGCATCTAAAATGGTGGCTACAGATGTCCTTATACTTACCATGCCTCCCGTTTACTGCCGACCACATCTATTTGAATGAAAAAGGCCCTGTTAGTTTCTGCAAGTCACTATGCGCTACTTGTTTGGCGTAGTGCACATGTGCACAGCCCCCCTCCCGGCAATGGCAGAGTGGTGAAGGAGGTGCAGCTCTGGGACAGCACATGCATTGTAATTTACAGAAAGTAACAGGGCCCTTTTCAGTCAAACAGCAGGGGAGGGCAGTAAACGGGAAGAGTGGCTATGTATAAGGACATCTGCACCAACATGCATGTAGCCTCCATTTAAGATGGACACTCTGCTTCCAGTATCCGTTAAAGGATACCCAAGGTGACATGTGATACGATGAGATAGATGTGTATGTACAGTGCTAAGAATATAAATAACTAGGGGGCGTGGCCGCGACGAGAGACAGGACGGACGCGTGAAAGAGCTGCTCCGGCTCCGGCTTACCTAAATCGGCACAAAGCATGGCCCAATCCGCCTCTAATACCTCCCGCCAGCCAGAAGAGATGGAGACAGAGCTGGACAAGGTAAAGAAGCGCAAATTAACAGCGCTGAAGCCGCAAAAGCTTACAGACTACTTCGGGCAGAAAGCACAAAGGCCCGCACGAGCGACCCAAGATGGCGCCGCCTCGCTAGGAGAAGCCGCTCCAGAGCTCACAAACAACGGTGCAAGGGCGTCCAGCACAGCAAGAACCCAGCTGCAAGACTTGCAGAACATATCCCCGACAAGCAGCCCAGCCAGAACAAAGCCACGACTGGAAGAGAACACTGCAGGAGAAGCGGTAAGCTCACTATCACGCAGCCCTTCCCCAAACTTGCAGGCTATGGCCTCATTTGATGACTTCCCAGCATCAGAACAAACAGCCTCTCAGGCGTTCATTAAGGAGATCCTCACATCTTTCAGATCCTCCTTATTAATAGACATCTCTGCCATAACCTCCTCCGTCCACAATGATTTAAATGCCCTAGGAGACAGAGTGGACGAAGTGGAGCACACAGTCTCAGATCTAGTCAGAGAACACAACACTATGGTAGATGTCTCTGATGCCCACTCCAGTGACATAAAATGGCTTAAAACAAAATCCGCAGACCTTGAGGACAGATCAAGGAGAAATAATATTAAATTTAGAGGAATCCCAGAAAATATCTCTACAAATGACTTGAGGACCTTTATCCAAAACATAACTAAAGCCACCCTGCCTGATGCCACAGACACTGAATTAATTATCGATAGAGCTCATCGTCTCCCCAAACCCGCTCATTTAGCGGCACATATCCCGCGTGATGTCATTGTACGCTACCTCTGCTATCATGTTAAAGACAATCTGCTGTTTTATATCCGTAAAAAAGGCTCCCTTCCGGAGCCCTTTGATAAAATCAAAGTCTTTGCAGATCTCTCCCAACAAACCCTGCATCTCCGCAAAGAGTTAAAACCAATTACAACAGCTCTGAGGGCAGCAAATGTTCCATATAAATGGGGTTTCCCCACAAAAATACTCTTTTCAATAAGGGATCAACAATACTCTATTCCTAATATGAATGCAGGCCGCAATCTGCTGAAAACGCTGAAAATACAGCTGCAAGAAGACTCTCCTATCCCATCAAAGAATCCTGTTTCCTCCAAGATCCATCAGGATTGGCAGACAGTCCCACCATAAGCCGGACCCTGTTCTCCCCTGGCTAACTTTGGTTCTTTTTTCTCATATCAAGACCTATGAGACTATTCAGGTATATACCTGCCCTCCCCCACATTGTAGGACATCGAACTCTGATCCTACTCAGTACCTCTTTACTGCGCTTTCTTTGGGGTTTTCTCCCCCACACTAGTGACAGGGGAAATCTACAATCCCCTACTCCCACATTCATGGACCTGGTAGGGCCTATGATTTATTTTTTGCTTTCTTTTTCTATAAGCACAAATCTTCTGTTCACTACCCACCTGAAGTTAATTTATGGGTACTCTAAACCCATTTCTAATTATTCTTGGCAAATTGTGTTAACTAACCTATTTCTTCCTAACAGGTACAATTATATCATTCCCGTTCCAACTACATGGTATGCTTATCTGAGATTAACACTACTTTTAAACGCTGATTCTATCCTGACATGCCGTTAAAGATTTCCTCCATTAATGTTCGTGGCCTGAATTCCCCTTTTAAAAGACATCTTCTGTGGAATGAGATCATTAAACACAAAACCCAAATTGCTTTCGTCCAGGAGACACATCTACTGGCAAAAGACACACACCTGTGTACCAACAAATTATTCCCATTGACCTATCACAGTACCTTTATAAAAAAAAAAAGAGGTGTTATGATAGCATTCCACAGAGATCTCAAAGTGATACCCATAGAGGTTTTCCAGGACCCTGAAGGGAGATACATAATTTTTATTGGTAAAGTGAATGATGAAACCCTCACGTTAGTGGCAGTTTATGGCCCCAATAATGCACAGAAATCCTACCACCAGAAACTTTTTGCAAGGGCAAAATCAATTCAGCAAGGCAGATTACTAATCGGGGGAGACTTTAATGCTTGCCCCACAATCTCAGACTCCTCCTCCAAATCCCTTCGCCAAAAAATTACCATTGATAAACAATTACATTGGCATGATCTTCATGATCCATGGCGAGTACTTAACCCCACAGCCCGCGATTATACTTTCTTTTCAAATGTTCATAAATCATATTCCAGAATCGATTTTTTTCTCACAGATAAAATCCTCTTGCAAAAAGTTCTGGACTCTTCCATCAGTGTACAATCTTGGACTGACCATGCCCCTATACACATAGAAATTGACGACAACATCACAGAAAAAAAAAACCCGTTATGGAGATTAAACACTTCCTTACTTACAGACACCCTTTTTCTCAAAAAACTCGATAAAGATGTGCGAGAATTCATTCTTTTTAACCGTACCCCTAATATGGGAGTTCCCACAGTTTGGTCCTCACTAAAAGCCTATGCCAGAGGTATGTTAATAAGACAAGGATCACGCCAAAAAAAAGAAAGAATGGAAAAATACAATCTCTTATTGGAACAGATTAAGATTAGGGAGAAGAGCCATAAACAAACCCCCACTAGAGATCTAGAGAGAGAACTTTTTCACCTGCGACAAGAACTTAGCAACTTACTACAATCTAAATACGATTTTCTATGTCAGAAAATGAAATTAAACTTTTATGCGCAGAGCAATAAAGCAGGTTCCTTCTTAGCAAACCTCATAAAGCATAAGCAGATCAAATCTAAAATTCACACAATAAAACATCCAAACTCTAACCAGACAATCACTAACCCCAAATTAATCGCAGACGCATTCTGCGATTATTACTCAAACCTATATAATTTACAATCAGATAAATCACTAACTCAACCCACAGAAGAAACCATCTCATCATTCTTAAAATCAATTGAACTACCTTCGCTCTCCAACCAACAACTGGAACAACTCAATTCCCCATTCCAAACAACAGAAATCTCAGCAGCAATAAAAGCTCTTAAGCACAACAAGGCCCCAGGCCCAGACGGGTTTGGGAATGAGTTTTTCATGACTCTCAATTCCACTCTCTCCCCTCTCCTGACCGATCTTTTTAATGATTTTGCCACTTCCACCCCCATTCCAGAAGAATACTTACAGGCAAATATCACGGTAATCCCCAAACCAGGAAAAGATCATACCCTGACAACAAACTATAGACCAATTTCTCTGTTGAACGCAGATATAAAAATCTACGCCAAACTTATAGCTAACAGGCTAATGAAATTCTCCCCAGATTTACTATCACAAGATCAGGTTGGCTTTACCACCGGCAGACAAGCCTCAGATGCCACGAGACGCATGGTAACCATTTTGAAACATGTCCAGATTAGTCGAACGCCTTCTCTGCTACTTACCCTAGACGCAGAGAAGGCGTTCGACAGAGTACACTGGCAATTTCTTAAAGCCACCCTGATCAAATTTGGCTTCACAGGTCAAATTTTATCTGCCATTATGGCATTATATACTACCCCATCTGCCAGGGTCAATGCAGCTGGCTTCCTGTCAAAACCCTTTCGTATCACCAATGGAACACGCCAGGGTTGCCCCCTCTCGCCAGTCATTTTCGTTTTAATCATGGAGACACTGGCCCAAAAAATTCGATCAAATCCATCAATATCTGGCATCTCTATCAATGAGTCTAAACATCTAATCAGTATGTTTGCTGACGACGTAGCCCTGCTCTTAACAGAACCATTAAGCTCCATTCCTAACCTCATGAAGGAAATTCAACATTTTTCAGATGTCTCCATGTATAAATTAAATCAATCCAAATCCTATATACTAGGCCTCAATATCCCCACCAAAATGGAAGCTCATTTAAAGACTTCCTACACATTCCCATGGGCAGATGGGGCAGTAACTTACTTAGGTATTCAGCTATCCCGCCACTCAGCAGACCTATTTAAATATAATATGGTCCCCCTACTCACAGACATAAAAAAAGAATGTCTATCCATGTCCAATCATTGGATGTCATGGTCTGGTCGCATAGCAGCGTTCAAACTTTTCTTACTACCTAAGATCCTTTATTCTCTACGCACTTTACAGATCATGATTCCTAGCTCATGGTTCTCCGATATTAGGAAGTGTATAAATACCTTCATCTGGCAGGGGAAAAAAGTCCGCACATCTTATCAAACAATGACCTTACCAAAACAGCTAGGAGGTATGGGTCTCCCCAACATAGAGAAATATTACCATGCCGCCAACTTAGAGATGGTAAGACAATGGTGGAATCCTCAATCACCCAAACCATGGGTACAACTAGACTCCCACCTCCTAAAAACAAACCTTAGAACTCTACTTACCAGCATCAGTATGGGAGCTAAACTCCCTACAACACCATTCCCATCCATATTAGCCTCCCTAAAATCCTGGGAAAACTTCAACAAACACCCTCCCCCACAGAAACATGCAGTCCAACTCCCAACCTTTATCTCAGCCCTCGAACACTTTACTAAAGACCTTAATTTGAAATCTTGGGAAAACTCAGGTATCCTTCTTCTTAATGACCTCTTCAAGGACTCCCAAATCAAATCATTCAAGGAACTACATAAACAATACAAATTACCCTATTCCCAGTTATATACCTACCATAGAATCTTCCACTTAATAAAATAAAAAAAAATATCCCCTCCGTATATCCATGCAAGCATACTTGCCATGCTTAATTTCACTGGCAACTACAAAGGGGGCATCTCGGTTTGGTATAAAACCCCTACCCACGATAGCCCTTCTCCTTTACAAAAATACGCCACAATCTGGTCTCTAGACCTAAATACCACCATCTCAGTACCGAAATTAGTGGCAGCCAACAAAACTGTTACTAAAATATCTCGATGTAACTCCCACTGGGAACTCTCCAAGAAAATACTATATAAATGGTACAGGACCCCTAGACAAATTGCTTCATTTTCCCCCCAGATCTCAACAACTTGCTGGAAATGTAAGAACAGCACAGGTACATATATACATATGTTCTGGGAGTGTCCTATTGTTTCAAGTCTTTGGTCATCCGTTGAGTCCTACATCCGTAAAATTTACACTCCTACGTTCAACCTAGGGCCAGAACTGGCATTACTACTAATCTACCCAGACAACACCCCCTGGGAAATACAACCCCCAATATATCACTTGATCCTCAGCGCACTATACCTGATAACTACCAATTGGAAGTCCCAAGAAGAATTATCACCTCAACAACTCTTAGCCATTACTAAATATAACCTCAATATGGAACAGAAAATCAGATCCAGATTGGGTCTTAAACACCCCAACTTTAACTTTCCCTTAGCTTGGTGTTAATCTCACCCCCTTCTCAAGGCAAAATATTTTTAGATCCTCCACCTCACACTCTACAGCATCATTAACTAAAAGTCTCTGACCCACTTCCATTGAAGAAATAGACTACCAAAACACAACTGAAACCCAACCATTCAACTACAGTCAAATATTTGAATATTAGAGCACGTTAAGCTCTCTATTTTCTTTTTCTTTAGTTTAGTTTAGTTTAGCTAAGTTAGGATACCTCAGCTAAGAAGTAAGGTGCGGTTATATCATGACAAAGAACGTCCTCAACATAGAACAATATCTTTCAAGTAAATCATCTCAACAGTGACACAATTATACACTCTGGTGGTGGCCCATGCTGGCCTTCTGGTTACACCAGACGTTCCCCAATTTCTTCTCTAAGGACTACCCTCGCTTTGGCTACCTATTAGGTCCTGTAAATGCCATGGCGAAGAGTACAACACTCATAGACTCTCCCATTACGCAGACTCTAATTATACTACAACACAGTTTATATATAAATCATACATTTTTGAGATGTTATTGTTTATCTGTAACTGATGACTCACTCTAATTTACTAACTGCTGATAAATGATCTATGTACTATAATATACTGAACTACACTCTTCTGCTGTACCGTACTGCACGTTATGATGTTATAATACTCTATTGTACTGTTCTAATATGATTTAATGTAATGCTACATTATGCTGTTATGCTATTCCAACTACAAAATAAAAAAAAATGTTTATAATGAAAAAAAAGAATATAAATAACTAGGCTGTGTTCCTTTTGTTCTTTTTTTGCCTGGAAGAGTTAACCATTCAGGAATGCAAGTGACACGTTTCTCTCCGGTTGGAACCTAGTCAGGCTATAGTTGATAAGGAATTACATTCATAAAACTCTTTCCTTGGTGAGAACAGCTTCTGAGAACAGGGAAGAGATAAAAAGGTCAGTAGTTCATATATTTTAGCTTCTGGGACAATAAGAACATTCAATATTTTTTTTTTCTAACTGATACATAGAAAATAAAACTGCAGGATTGTAAAAAAAAAAAGTAATATTTAGGAGTAGGAGGATAGATACAATTGTGGATCTTATCAGTTTATTATATTTTTTTTTACCTCGAGATTCCATTAATATGTAATTATTGGAAAGTAAGTGGGCTGTTGCCTTTACCCCATGCCTTAAACCCTACCGTTCAATGTTCCAAGTTCTGGACATAGTAATGGCCCCAAAGTATATCCCTGTGGCACCTAAGAGAAGCATCTAAACACCCCCTGAAGCAAATGGAGATAGGCTAATCTTCCCACAGTCCTTTTAGTAGTCACAGCCTAGGTTCTATTGGCATACAGTATACTCTCATTATAGTAAACTCTGATATAGTAAACATTCAGGTATAATATACTAATGTCCATGTCCCAGCCAAGCACCATTATAAGTATATGGGAGCAACACCTGGTATAGTAAACTCTGATATAATAGAACTCCTCCTGTTATAGTAAACCTGTTTTTGGCCCCTGTGGTATTCTGTGTCCGGGTATAGTGGAAAGTGGGCGGGCGCATGTGTCATACATCAGTCGGAGACCCATGGGCTGAGGTCAGTGGAATAGCTGGCAGCCACTTGTAGTCTGCTCGCTATCTGCGCACTGCTCTGGGCCTGCATGGATTACCTCAAAATCACCAGATGGTGAGACCTGTGCTTCCTGTGTAAGCTGCTGCCTGATTACTGAGGGAATTGCCTGTCATTTGTGACTGATGCAACGCTGCAGTATCATCCAGGCTGCACAGAAATGTGGACAGAGGAGCACACTATACATACTGTACCTGCATTAACTAGTGAGACCTATGCTTCCTGCGTAAGCTGCTGCCTGATTACTGAGGGAATTGCCTGTCATCTGTGACTTGCTTGTGCATGACTGCAATGCTACAGCATCATCCCGGTTGCACAGAAATGTGGACAGAGGAGCAAACAATCACTACTGTACCTGCATTAACTAGTGAGACCTATGCTTCCTGTGTAAGCTGCTGCCTGATTACTGAGGGAATTGCCTGTCATCTGTGACTTGCTTGTGCATGGCTGCAACACTACAGCATCATCCAGGCTGCACAGATATGTGGACAGAGGAGCAAACAATCACTACTGTACCTGCATTAACTAGTGAGACCTATGCTTCCCGTGCATTTCGATGTAGCTTACACATTGCCTGTGCTCGCTAGCTCACGCATTGAAAAGAAAAAATGACTCTCAATCATAGACTGAACTAAGATCTAGTACTATAGTACACTTTATGTGCTTGAGTATGACCATTTCTGATACAGTAAACTTCTGATATAGTCAACTAGTTGGAGTTTACTATAAAGGGATTATGCAGTATAAACATACATAGCATACTGACTTTGCGTAAACCATTTCAACAGTACTACATGGTCACCCTGCGAGTCTCACACGAGATCCTAAAGTAGCGGCATGTATTTGTGGAGGTCTCTTGTCCTATGTGGCACCACGGCAGCGATAGGAAGGGTGTTACACTGTGTATTCCTGTGTTATACTGTAGTGATGGTCAAGTAGATGCAAAGTACTTCGAGTTGATGCAAATTTATGCACATTTTTATGCAGCTTGAAAATTGAATTTTACCTCAGCAGGATTTGATTGGTTCATTTTTCAAGCTGCATAAATTTGGATAAAAATTTGCATCAATACAAAGTTATTTGCATCTACTTGACCATCACTATTAGGCCTCTTTTCCATGGACTGTTGATAGGCAGTGAAATGCCTCTCAAACTCTCACAACTGCTTGCTGCTTCCTGGTAACTGCTCGCTGCTGCCTGGTAACTGCTCACTGCTGCCTGGTAACTGCTCACTGCTGCCTGGTAACTGCTTGCTGAGCACACAGTTCAACAGTCTGTGGAAAAGAGGCTTTAGACTGGCTCTATTCCCCCACCCCACCCCAGGGTAGAGTCATTCGATTGTGAGTCCCACAGACTGGATATTGATCAATGTTGTCTGTAGAATGCTGTCACCATTTTATAAATGCATAATATGACTAGTGTCGGTCCAGACAGCAAATGGTGCCCAAACATTACTTGATGGCCACCTGACTGACCATCAGACAGATCCCACTCTGGTTGAATCTGATTACAGCGTGATCTATTACCTGCCCACACACCGTACACTGATTTCCAATACTTTTCAGCATGAAATCTATTGGAAATTGTCTGGTACCCCCCCCCCCCCCCCTCCATGTAATGTGCCTCCAGGCCCATGACGAGTGTGCCACGTGTCTTCTCTCCATTGCCAGCGGCACCGTTGCTCCATAACTCTGACACATGTACAGATGACAATATAAGGATAGGAGTGGGATCCTGAGTGGTGTGATCAGGCAATCCAACCGCAGTAAGCAGCGCTAAAGTTCACAAACCACTGTAAAAATATATAAAGAGAAAGAGCACTCTGAGGGATAAAATAGCCAATAAGTGAATGTGAATAAGTGAATGTGGCTGTCTGACTAGATCAGCCTGTGTGCGCGTCTGTCCTGCTGTCAGCCGGGGACTGGGCTCTCCACGAGTAGAAATAAACTTCTGGTACGGCTGTCTGCTCCACTTGTCAGCGGTCGGGGTGAGATGCAACGGGTCCAGATGACTCATGCGGCGTGGGACATTGGCGTAATGTTTCGCAACATGTACAGACGAGGCAAAGGCCATAACGGCGCTGGAGATCTGGGCACTGCCATAGGCCGTAATGTGAATTACAGCTATGTCGGCACTCAGACAGTAATTTGGGTGCTGTCAAGACGGAGCCCAAAGTACTTAAAAAAAAAAAAAAAAAAAGCATAATTTGGCCGACAGCAGCAGCTGAAAGCCGAATTACAGTACATCTTCCCCCTAAGTCCGCAGCGGCCTGGAGGGGGAATAGTAACTAACACTCTGCAGCAGCAGGATGAGCCTTTTTTCGCCTTTACCCTGCACCCAAATTTCCCAGCGCTGTTTTTGTATGTATGCGTACAGGTGCCTTGGACAGCCATGGAGAAGGATGAGATGAGCCTGTGACACTAACCACAGGTCCAGGGGGTACGCAATACATGGGGGAGACAGGCCGGTGGTCAGGCAGGAAATCGAATGCTACTACTGCTACCCACCCGACAGTCATTTCTGACCTTTCCAACATGCTGGAGTCATCATTTTGATCTATATCTGCCACGTTGCGGCATTGATCTCTGTCAGATATGGCAGATACTTCAATCATAAAGATCAAATCTATTGCGCAAATCGAGTTAAGTATGGGCTCCTAAAGTTTACAGTATGAGGTGCCATCTTGGTGCTTCTGAGGCATCTGTATTAGTGTTGTCCGGATCATGAACGATTCGGATCTTTGATCCAAATCTATTTTGTGAGTGGAATCATCAAAATTAGTGATTTGGATCGCAAAGGGGGCGGGGTCAGGAGCGACACGCCCCCCTCTCAGCGGGCAGCGGGGTCCTGGAAGCAGAGCAGAGATGGATCGCTCTGTTGAAGGGGAGGCAGCCTTGCAGGGACAGGTAGAGGGGACATGGGTGCCACTGCCAGATATGTGTAGAGCACACATACTGGCTGCAATGTGCTGCTCATTATAGGCTGTCTGTCCCGTAGTTGTGCACAGTGAACACATGGGAAACTTTTGGCACAGCTCAGTAACATTACAGGCAGCGTGCTGGGCTAGGACAGGGGCACTGTGATTGCTGTGCAATATGATCCTCCTGCACTGCTCTAAACAGCTGCACTTTACTTCTGGGAATGCTTTGGGGAATGGGAGTTGGGAGTATACAGATGAACATATAGGTGAAATATATGTAAAGCATATGATTGCAGCATGTGGGTATTGTGTGCTAACAAACATTTCTGCTCTCTGCTCGTCCCTCCTCCCTTCTCTGTCCACTCCCAGCCCTCTGTCCATCTTCTCCCCTTCTCTGTGTGTCCACCCCCCTCCCCTTCTCCTGTCCTGCTAGTCATTCCCCCCCCCCCCCCCCAATGCTTCCCTAGTAAAATGATCCGAGATTCGGATCAAAGATCCGGATCTTTTCAATGATCCGATTCGAATCATCCGGTTCATTGAAAAGATCCGAACTTCGCATCTCTAATCTGTATTGCTGGATTACTGTTCACATCACAGCCCCATCTAGTGTCTTTAGTGAGTAGTGCAGTTTGTTCATTGTAAACTGTGTCAGTAGCTATTGATGAAGCATAGGAATTGTCTGTTGTTGGCTGTTGAGATTCTTTATCTTCCCTCTTCCTCCTTCTCCCTTCTAGTTACTGTAAGCTGCGTGCTCTTTTCTCCTGTATTATATCCTTTGCTATTTTATTGTATGAAAAATATGGAATAATAATAAAATAATCTGTGTTCTCCTGTTGTGCCGGAATGCTGTCATTGCTCCGCTGTGTGCTCTGGGGAATAAAGATACCAGTCCTTGGAGGAATAGACCCTGATAGTCCTGATAGGTGGTCAGGTGCCACACCCCAGAAACAAGCCACACCCCTTCTGTCATGTCTCATTTTATATCATGTTTTATTTGTGTAAAAGAAAATGTAAAATAATTTACTATCACACAAAAAAGTAATATTTAAAATACAAACATAAAATGTACATTAATCACTTGTTTCCCCGTCACTTACAATTTTGGAATAGTTGATCTTCTCATGGGAGATTCACAGTATTATCATTATTCTTAACAAAAGCCCTCCCTGGAAAGGATCTACACAAAGATGCTGGCAAGCTTCCCTGCTGGTTTACACACTATTTTGGAGTTTAGACTGAGCAACTGCAATTCAGTAAGGGCCTTTCTAAAAAAAAGAAATATCTGAGAATCCACCATGAGGAGATGAACTAGTTCACTACCTATTGTAAGTGACAGCCACATTGGAAAAAAAATAATTTACAGTACATTTTACCCTGGCATATATGTACATTTATATGTATGTAATTTAAATATTAACATTTTTCACTATAGTATAAATTTAAAGCGGACCTGAACTCAGAACTTAAAGGACAACTGAACTAATTGATATTGAGGCTGCCATATTCATTTTCTTTTTAAGCAATACTAGTTGCCTTGCTATCCGGCTGATCCTCTGCCTCTAATACTTTTAGCCATAGACCCTGAACAAGCATGCAGCAGATCAAATGTCTCTGACATTATTATCAGATCTGACAAGATTAGCTGCATGCTTGTTTCCGGTGTGATTCAGACACTACTGCAGCCAAATAGATCAGCAGGACTGCCAGGAAACTGGTATTGTTTAAAAGGAAATAAATATGGCAGCCTCCATATACTTCTCACTACAGTTGTCCTTTAATCTCTGCTCTAAATGAGAAGCAACAGAATAATAGCCTTTAAAGAAAAAAAAATCTTTGTTACAGCTTACAGAACTCCTGCAATAAATCTGCAGTGTGTCTACTTCCTGCTGTCATGGAAACAGACAAAGAGTTGATATCTTGTGTTCACATATTAGCTGTGTCTGTGAGATCAAATTACACTTACAGATGGGGGGTAATTAGACAGGCTCTTCTCTCTAAAAACACAAAGGGGGCATTACTCTCTCTTTTCCCTGTGCCCTGTGCAAGAGTTCAGGTCCTCTTAAAGTCTTGTTACAAACACTTGATAAACGTTTTTTGAAACAATCCAAGACCAGTCATTCAATCACTCATTGAATAAGTGCCCAACAGCAGGAGGCGTAATGAGCAGCAGTTCTCGTACCTTTGAGGCCGTGAGGACAAATATCCTTCGACCCTGAATGACCGTTGGATGAATTGTGTGCAGACATGGCTGTTACACATGAACACCAGGAGGGACAGTGGCCCATATTCCATTAACGCCTGAGTTTTCTCCTTTGTAATATTTTTACACTCTGTCAATAAAATGCCTTCTAAGGCACCCGCAAGCAAGAAGAATTTTAGCAAATCTTTCTCACCTTCTTTGCAGTGCTTTTTTTCAACTGCAAAGTGCTGAGAAGGTATTTTAAAGAGAAGATGAAAAATGATCTCCTAGGTGAAAAAGTTTGATTGAATAAGGGGCAGTGTGGACAAGATATCCTTTCATTCTGAATGGCCGTCGGGACAAGTACACAGGCTGGTCTTCTCTATGTGAACTTTGAATGAACCACTGTGCTGGTGCAGTATGGACAGAATCTTTATTATTATTTATATAGTGACAACATCTTCAATAGCGCTGTACATAGTACAAAACAAATATTGGGGAACACATATAAATGAGAAGTTCATTCATTACATCCAGTAAAACAAGTACAAATACATACATAGTTAAAGGATACCGAGGTGACATATGAGATGATGAGATAGACATGTGTATGTACAGTGCCTACCACACAAATAACTATGCTTTGTTCCTTTTTTTCTACCTCTGCCTGGAAGAGTTAAATATCAGGTATGTAAGTGGCTGACTCAGTCCTGACTCAGACAGGAAGTGACTAAAGTGTGACCCTCACTGATAAGAAAATTCCTCTTTTTATCTCTTTCTTGCTCTCAGAAGCCATTTTCTGCTAGGAAAGTGTTTTATAGTTGGAATTTCTTATCAGTGAGGGTCACACTGTAGTCACTTCCTGTCTGAGTCAGGACTGAGTCAGCCACTTACATACCTTATGTTTAACTCTTTCAGGCAGAGAAAGAAAAAAAGGAACACAGCATAGTTATTTGCGTGCTAGGCACTGTACATACACATGTCTATCTCATCATGTCACATGTCAGTTCGGGTATCCTTTAAAGTGTGGATTGAGATATCACTAAAATTGGTACATGTTCATATATGGTAAATTACAGCATATAAGAACCAATAGGAGGAGGTCCCTGCCCTTGCAAGCTTACAATCTAGTACAGAGCTGTCAAACTCAAACACAAAGTGGGCCAAAATTGTACACAGTGACCTAGTCGCGGGCCAACCTCAATGTCTACTGGCCACCTTCCTCCCTAATAAAGTTATCTGGTGTGTAGTGGTTCTCCCCTATGCAGTTACCTGGTGTCTAGAGACCCCCACCCTCCCTTATTCACTTCCATAGTGCTTAGTGCTTTCTCCCTACCTGCCCATATGGCTTCCCTGGTGTTGTAGGGCTTCACCTCCAATATAGCTTCCCTGGTGGTCTAGAGTGGGCAAAACATAATGCAAAGTGGGGAAACCCCTTGAGGGCCAAATGTAATGGCTCTGAGGGCCAAATTTGGCCCGCGAGCTGAAGTTTGACATATATCATCTAGAGGGTAGTGGGATGGAAAAAATAGGAAAGGAGACACAGGTTAACGGATGAGGCAGTGAACCTCCAATGCTACCTATAGCAACTTATAGGCTTGTCTGAAAAGGTGCGTTTTAAGAGTATGTTTGAAGGTTGCAAGGCTCAGATGGATGCTAGAGCAGTCTCTCACCCAGGACACACAGCCTGGTCCGCCGGTGCTCAATCCTTCAGTGGATCACCACTTCCACTCCAGAAGATTCAAATGCAATGAGAAGGAGGCACTCAAAAGGCGTATAAACGGTAGTTTAATCCACAGGTGCTAACACAACATGTTTCAGGGTTTCCCCCTTTCTCAAGTGTACACTTGAGAAAGGGGGAAACCCCGAAACATGTTGTGTTAGCACCTGTGGATTAAACTACCGTTTATACGCCTTTTGAGTGCCTCCTTCTCATTGCAGTTGCAAGGCTCAGAACATGATGGAGTGGCTGTGGGAGAGAGTTCCAAAGGAGAGCCCCCCCCCCTTCCCCCGTGAAAAGTCCTGGATGAGTGAGAGGAGGTGACCAAGCTAGAGGACAAGAGGATCTCCTGGGAGGAGCGAAGTTTCCGGGCGGGAAATTATCTGGAGATTAATAAGGAAATCTATGTAGGTGACAGGTGTAGAGCTTTGTATGAAAGTGTGACGAGTTTAAACTGGATCCTTTGGGCGATTGGTAACCAATGGAGGGATTAGCTGATAGGAGCTTCCTCTGGGGAGCGGATGGAGAGGCGGATTAGATGGGCAGCAGAGTCATTCACAGGTGATGGTCATTCACCAGGGTGCGCATCCAACAACTCGTATCTGATGTAGGTTAGCTTAATTCTTGTATTATGATATGGCTCACCACAAAGATTCCGTAGAAAGGCCGGCATATCAATAAAAAAAACAAAATAAAAAAAAACATTTCTTCAAGACCAGAAAGTTGCAAGGTAGGTCCTTATATTTTGTGCCTGATGCACTAATGTACAGTAACTGTGGCAGAGTGTGATCAACACAACACAACAAAAAGAAGAACATAGAAGCAACGGGAGCCCAAATGATGCAGTACGTCACAAATAAAGGTTGTGGTGCTCACAAAGGAAGGTTGCACAGGGGGCAACCAACTACTGAAGGCAGGTGCAGATTTATAAACCTAACTCCACTCGGATGACCAGCTGGAAGTGGATCCGGTCACACTCTTGGCAAAACAACAAAGGACCAATTAGTGGCAGAGCCACTGGGTACCGGAGTACACTCCACCAAAGTAGGGTGAGAAGCACAAAGGGGAGAAGATGCACCCAATGGTAGATACAACTGTGATAAAAACAGCTAAATAATAATGTTGCCGTGTGCAGGGAGCGCACAGCAATTTTACCTTTACTAGCCCAGGGGTAGCACTTTTTTTGTCAAGCCAGACCGACTATTGATCTACAAACCTCTCTACCAATGTACTGTATATGTCTGCTTAGGTAGACAAACATGCTAAAAATCCTTTAATCTACAAAAAGTAGGTTATTAAACAAAATAATGTTTATTGAAGTTGGCTCCTCCCCTACAGTCTCCACCACACTGTACATCTACATTGTAAGCTCACAAGAGTAGGCTCCTCACCTAAAGTCTCTACTCCCCTCTATATTGTAAGTTCACAAAGTTAGGCTCCTCCCCTACAGTCTCCAGACCACTTCCCTCTAGATTGTAAGCTCACAATGGTCGGCTCCTCCCCTTACAGTCTCCACCTCACTATCAGTGGCGTAGCAATAGGGGGTGCAGAGGTAGCCACCGCATCGGGGCCCTCAACCACAGTATTAGCTCTTTATTGGTCCTGTGCTTGTAATATTCACTTCTATAGATGCTTTAATTAGTAGTGATCGTTAATACACAGCTTCCTATCCCTTTCTTGCATCTCTGACACTGTGGTTGTCCTTGATTGGTTTTGGTGTGCCTTATCAATTGTTATGTATAGAATGCTTGGGGGGCCCCAATGCAAAACTTGCACTGGGGCCCACAGCTTCTTAGCTACGCCACTGCTCACTACCTGTCTAGATTGTAAGCTCACAAGTGTATGCTCCTCCCCTACAGTCTCCACTCTCCTCCCCTCCCCTCGAGATAGTACATTCACAAAGGTAGGCTCCTCCTCCTACAGTCTCCTCCCCACTACTTGTCTAGATTGTAAACTCACAAGTGTAGGCCCATCCCCTACTGTCTCCACTCCCCTTGTGATTGCAAATTCACAAAGGTAGGCTCCTCCTACAGTCACCACCCCACTAAAGATCTACATTATAAGCTCAAAAGGGCTCTTAATCTCTGTACACATGCTCAACTGTCTTGTCACCCAAAATGAATTCGGAATGATGGGAAAGCTGAGAATCTCATCAAAAAAGTGTCCCATGGTTAATAAAAGACAGCGATTAGCATCTATGTAGACCCACTCGTCTTGGCAGATCTGGTCGGATAATAATCGGTGTTAGTTGTTCGTACTGAAGATAAACAATTGCTCCATTCAAACTACTCACATGTGGCTAGTTAAGTTACACACTTCCTAGGGTCCTTATGTTCATGCTTTCACTAACGATCCAAACTGTGCTCAAATGTCAACGATTGTTTTCTAATGATAGTGATCGAGCCTGTGTCCAGAGATCTAGGCTAGGCTCACAGTCTTTGTTACTCCTTGTAACAGCAGGTATGCAACGCAACAGATCAGCAAAGTGGCACCACACATTATATGCGCGTTGCGTTACTTTCAGTGAAGCATACAGTCAATTAGAAGCATGCTTCACTGTCACTGCATGTAGTGTGTTATGATGCTGCATGCTGTTATACCACAAAGCACCCACCGCACTGAGAATGCCGCATACATGGTGCACCGCAGTAAGCTGCGGTACAAAGCAGCCGTTACGTTGCAAAGCACCCCTGTGATCCTAGCCTAACACTGCCGATACATCACTCACTGGGCTTGATTTACAAAGCCGTGATAAAACAAATATCACACCTTATCAAATGTATCACGCCTTATCAGAGTAGCATAGTGAGCGCTACGAACTTATGCCTGCTAATTGGCAATGGCACTCGTCCTGCTCTGAGCCCCTGCGGGTTCGCAGCGCTCGCTATGCTACTCTGATAAGGCGTGTTAACTTTGATAAGGTGTGATGTTTTTCTTATCACGGCTTTGTTAATCAACCCCAATGTACGGCCACATCGACCAGCAGGTCCCTCTCTGATCGAATCTGATCAGAGAGGAATCACTTGCTTGGGAATCGTCCTGATGTCTCCACCTGCCAAACCCCCCTAGTGTAAAGTGTCCCCATGCCCCTGCTCAGTGTTTAAGCCTCACATTTCTGCCGGTGCAACTCCTGGCCTCCGGCAGTGTTCGGCATCACTGAGAGTGCCGGAGCCATGCAGCTCGGCACATGTGACATCACACATGGCCCAGTGTCATGTGGTGTAGACGCTCACGATGACGGCCGACGCCGGGGGAGGGCAGGAGTGGTGCCAGTGGAGAGTTGAGGCTTTAAAACACTGAGCACGGGCATGGCAGGGGCACTTTACACTTGGGGGACACCAGTCAGGGGTCCGTTGTCTCCATTGGTCTTTGCGATATCACCAGTACTGCCACGCAACCGATTGACCATGTTGAACAATTGATATATCGGTCGAATGGGCATGCTTGTTGCAGCACCAATTTTCATCCGATTTGATAAAATTATGGAATCGGATGGTCGATTGGCTTCAATATCACTAGATGTGTGACCAACTTAACCACCCTGGCGTTCTAATAAGATCGCCAGGGAGGCTGCGGGAGGGGTTTTTTTTTAAATTAAAAAAAAACTATTTCATGCAACCAACTGAAAGTTGGCTGCATGAAAGCCCACTAGAGGGCGCTCCGGAGGCGTTCTTCCGATCGCCTCCGGCGCCCATAATAAACAAGGAAGGCCGCAATGAGCAGCCTTCCTTGTTTTGCTTACATCGTCGCCATAGCGACGAGCGGAGTGACGTCATGGACGTCAGCCGACGTCCTGACGTCAGCCGCCTCCAATCCAGCCCTTAGCGCTGGCCGGAACTTTTTGTTCCGGCTACGCTGGGCTCAGGCGGCTGGGGGTACCCTCTTTCGCCGCTGCTCGCGGCGGATCGCCGCAGAGCGGCGGCGATCAGGCAGCACACGCGGCTGGCAAACTGCGTGTGCTGCTCTTTATTTGAGCCAGGCTCCGGCGGTACTGGACGAGCTGAGCAGGTTAATACAAGACACAGAACATTTACATTGTTATATAAAACAATATAACATACAGTAGGTCTCCTATGTAAGAGGCAGAGCACTTAACCAGAACACTCTTCAGCCACTTTTCAGCCACTTATGTCTTTATTGGCTACACAAGCAACTCTCTGCGCAGCATCTCTCCTCTCTCACTCCGGACTTGAGCAGCTATCTCCAACACTGTTCATAAACGTATCTTAAAGATTGCTACATAAAACAAATGCCAGACTACAACATGAGGGGCACTACAGATTTTTTTATTCCAGACAACATGATAAATAGTTTACACAACACCAGTATAGCATCAGCACAAGTATCATATTATGGAAATACGTACAAAGAATTTACATATTCAACATATAAAAAATGTAAAGGACACAATCTGCAAGATCAGGCATCTTGTTTGAGTGACACGTTCTGTTTATAATAACACAGGTTATATAAGTGCTTTAAAGGATGATTGCTGGAAGAGGACAAAATACAATAAACATTTAAAGAGAGTCTGACGCCACTTTAAATACTTGCTTTTTCCTGCTATTTGCAATAAGCAATATGAGCAGTGCTGAAATGCCACATTACAGGGACAGAACGAGGGCTTTATACCCCCCAAATCCCGGGGCAAATATCCACGACTTTCCAGGTTGTAGATTTTGCCGCCCGGCGAGGCAGAGCTTTGTTCTGTAGCTCTGACTCTACTGGAGTCAAGCTCTGTGCGGATCTCCGACTCTTCCCGCCCTTCTCTGTGAAAGAAGACTGAGAGGGGCGGGGAGAGGCGGCGATCAGCGCAGATTGACTACAGCAGAGGCAGAGCTACAGTGCAAAGCTCTGCCTCTTACAGGAAGCGCTCCCCGATTTTTGCCCCGGGGATTTGGGGGGTATAAAGCCCTCGTTCTGTTGCTGTAATGCAGCGTTTCAGCACTGCACATATTGCTTATTGCATATTGCTTATTGCATATAGCAGATAAAAGCAAGTATTTCAATTGGCTTCAGACTCTCTTTAAGAGGAACTGTAGTGAAAATAACATCCTATATAATAAAACCCATGTCGCTGCGTCCTCCTGTGTCCGTGTGGCCTCCTGTGTCCTCCTGTGTCCGTGTGGCCTCCTGTGTCCTCCTGTGTCCGTGTGGCCTCCTGTGTCCGTGCTTCCAGACCTGACAGTTTCCTGGCTGTGAACCTCATTGCGTTGTAGGAAATACAAGCTTTTTCCAACTCCCAAGCAGGCAAAATCTCCCTGTGTGCATATACTTTGGACAATGGGGGGGGGGGGGGAATGGGCGAGCAGGACGCATCTGTGCGCGTGCTGGGGGGTGGTAGCGGCCATGGCCTAGCGTTTTTTTAATGGGTGGGCCTTTTTACTAGTAATGAATACATTGCTTATTTTTTAAAAGTATTCATTTATAGATTATTTAGTCAGTGTTTTCCCATTGCAAAATCTTTCCCCTCCTTGATCTACATTCTGAAATTTATCACAGCTGGCGGCATCTTTAGTCCTGTCAGGTGATCTCTGTGGAATGTTTGCATACTAAGAGTTCTGAAGCAGTAGAAAAAAGATCTCTGATCTCCCAGAATGTTCTGGGGAAAAGGAAGGGGGGGGGGGGGAGAGAGGGTGAATTCTGCATAATTAACAGCCTAGGCCGAGGATCACTGGTAGGGCACGGCTAGTTATCAATATACAGCAAAATATATCTCTAGAGATGGTATGGAAGTGTTTCTGATGCTGAAACCAGGATATTTACTATAAAAGTTAAATCCTGAAATATTTATTGCCTCTTTAGGATCTTGTCTCTCATGACCTAACACTCATCAGTCACCGAGATCTGGTATTCTATTGAGATTCAATGAGATTAAGGGCCTGATTCACAAAGCGGTGCAAAGTGTTTGCACGCGAGTGAAAACCCCTATAAGAAGAAACTCGCGCGAATTTTCCGCGCGCAAAGCTTTTTGCGCGCGCAGGTGCGCGCGCATCACCCGGCGCTTCGCGCGAAGCTCCCATTAAGCCCTATGGGACTTTGCGCGCGCGTGTTCGCGCGTACGCACGGTATCTTCGCGCGAGTTAGAGCACAAAGCGGTGATAACTTTGCTAGTGCAAAGGTTATCACGCCTAAAGTCTTTTAGGCGTGATAACTGAGTTATCACCGCTTTGTGAATCGAGCCCTAAGTTTTCTACTGAGATTCAGTGAGATGTGATGCTCTATAGAAATCTGGTACTCTACAGAGATACACTGAGATCTGGCGGTCTACAGAGATTTGGAGGTCTGCAAAGATACACTGAGACTTGGTGTTCTACAGAAACTCAATGCGATTTGGAGTTCTACAGAGATTCACTGAGATCTAGTGCTCTAAAGAGATTGCAGAGATTCGGTACTCTGGGAAGATTCAGCATGGTTTGATATTGACATTCATAGAGGATTTTTACTCTATAGAGATCACTGAGATCTCATACTCTATGGAGATGCATTGAAATCTGATACTCTACGGATATAAACTGAGATCTGATACTCTACGGAGATTCACTGAGATCTGATACTCTACTGAGGTTCACTGAGATCTGATATTCTACTGAGATTCACTGAGATCCGAGACTCTATGGATAGTCACTGAGATCGAATACTCTATGGACATTCACTGATCTGATACTCAGAGGTGACAGGAGGAGGCACATTGCTGGACTCCAAAGGAGCAGGTGAGATAAGTAAGGCTTCCGCTTATGCATTACTCTGCATAACATGGCAGCTGGGGGAGTGCAGGCACATCAGACAAAGGCAGCAGCACAGGACTCCGGAGTCACTCCCAGCTTTGCCTCAGCCGGGGGAGCACAGTAACACAACGGGAGACACTGACACAACCAGGGTAGGGAGAGAGGAAAATCACCAGGGAAGCTTTATGGAGGGAATCAGAGTGATGAGACCACTAGCACCAGCGACAATGTATTGGGGAGGAGGGCGAGAGCACTGGCACCAGGAAACTATATTTGGCAGAGGGGAGGGATCCATTATACAAATCTGCCCTTTTAGCACATCATCATTGGGGAAAGGATGCTTTTTGGGGAAAAAGGGAAGGGAAGAAACCACTGCTTTATTTATGTGGGGGGAGGCGTTATCTGTAGGGGGGGGGGGGACTTTAAGGTCACTTTATATGTGTTTTAGGAAAAAACTCTGGCCCACTGTCTTTGCATTGTACTGTTACATTGCAGTTAGCTCTGCCTGCATCCTTTCATGACCACACCCATTCTCACCAGGGGGGTAGTCTGTAAGTAATCAGCACCGGTTGCAAAATAGTCTAGGTACACCACTGGAAGGCCGTCTAGGGTGCAGACACCAGTATTAACACTAGCGGCGAACACTCGCGGTCATGGAAGCACGGCCAAAGAGGCACATAGCCAGGGCCTGGCAAGCACAAAGGTCCTCGATCCCCAGGCTGAGCAAGAGAATGGACAGGAGCGGATGCACACCAGAGGAGGCCACAGACTACAGGGGAGCTACAGGAAGCTCCAGGTAAGTATAAAAACTTGTGTTTGTTTAATCTCAGGTTTACTATAAGGGCAAAAAAGTTGAAAAATATGTAAGGTTTTTGATACTGGGAAAAAGGGTTGGAACCCATTTCCTACTATTATTACAGTCTGTCTCCATATTTTGGAAATTACCCTTTCCTAACTACCGGCCCTAAAGAAAAATAAAGAAAGCAGCAGGAGACTCTGCCCACCGCATGTCACTTATATTCTATAGGATGCCCTTATAGTTTAGCAACAATTTTACACGTGGAATATACTGACCTGTCGCCTCACCATCAGCAACTCTGCATTTTCCTAGCATGCATTTTCCGATGCTTTGACAGATCAGAACTCTCTGCAAAACATTTCCCACACTCTGTGCATAAAAAGGGCCGCTCACCTGTGTGCCTCCTGTGGTGTTTCATTAGGCTGTCTTTCAGAGCAAAGGCTTTCCCACACTCTGAACATGAAAAAGGACGCTCTCCTGTGTGAATCTTTTGGTGTCTAAAGAGGCCATCTGACTCTGTGAAACATTTCCCGCACTCTGAACAGGAAAAGGGCCGCTCCCCCGTGTGTCTCCTCTGGTGTTTGAAAAGGCCTCCTTTCTGAGTGAAGCCTTTCCCACACTCTGGACATTCAAACGGCCGCTCACCTGTGTGAATCAACTGGTGTCTGTGCAGACCCCCTCTGCGAGTGAAGCTTTTCCCACACTCTGGACATGAAAAAAGCCTTTCATCGGTGTGAGTTTTCTGGTGTCTAAGGAGGCTAGCTTTATTGTTGAAACTTTTCACACAGTCTGAACATGAAAGAGTACACTCTTTCTGAGTCTCATCTTTTCTATTCTCTGAATGCAAATGATGGTCACTTGTGTGAATGCTTTGATGTCGATGAAGGTTTCCCTTTTCATGGAAACATTTCCCACACTCTGAACAGGAATATGGACTGACCTTGGTGTGAATTTGTTTGTGTCTGACTAAGGTCCTCTTTTCAGTGAAACATTTCCCACACTCCGAACAAGGAAACAGCTGCTTATCTCTGTGTTTTTTCTGATGTGTAAGGAAAACTGCTTCATTAAAAAGAACTTTCCCACACTCTGAGCATGGAAACAAGCGCACACCTGAGTGAGTCCTTAAATGTCCAAAAAGATCTTCTTTGTAACTGAAACTTTCCCCGCACTCTGAACATGTAAAGGGAGCCGCCTCACCTGTGTGATTTATCTGGTGTCTAAATAGGTGTGCTTCCTGGAGGAAAGATTTCCCACACTCTGAACAATGAAATAGACGCTCACCAGTGTGAAGTCTCAAGTGTTTGTGAAGGCTTACTTTGTAGGAGAAAGCAATCCCGCACTCTGAACAGACATAGGGCCGCTCTCCAGTGTGGCATCTCTGGTGTCTGACAAGATGCGATTTGTGGGCAAAAGATTTCCCACACTCTGAGCAAAAAAAAGGGCGTTCACCAGTGTGAACTCTTTGGTGTAGGGTAAGACACGCTTTCCTTGTAAAACATTTACTACATTCAGAACACGGAAACATCTTATCGCTACCATTCCCAATGGTATGAGATGTACCGGCAGAGGAGTCCTGAGAACTACACAGATCGTTATCTCCACCAGTACTATAAGATCTTACATCAATACCTGAGATAACAGAATGGGATCTATCAGAAGAATCTTCAGGATTAGAGGGATCCGGTGATCTCTCCTCATGGTAAAGTCTGTGATGTGTATTTCCGGTAATGGGGTTTCCTCCTGGAGAACATTGTGTGACACCATTATCTTCTGCAGCATCATCTGGAGGTGAGATAAGATGTCCCTCCGAGGGGCTACCAATGTAATGGCCATCTACAGGGGAAAATGTAATACTGAAAGTAAATATATTTCATTTTTTTGCAATCATGAGTCGTGTATGCGGTCATCAACAGTCTGGTTTTATGGAGCTCTGACATGGAATGGCCCCATTTCTAATAACATACTAACTATCATCATCCTCATTTGTTGTTATGATGTTATACTAAGGAATGGACATTTTATATGGTGTACAGTATCTCCTCATTTGTTGGTACTATGATGTTATACTGAGGAATGGAGATGCGCCTTTCATATGATGTACAGTATCTCCTCCTCATTTGTTGGTACTATGATGTTATACTGAGGAATGGAGATGGGCCTTTCATATGGTGTACAGTATCTCCTCCTCATTTGTTGGTGCTATGATGTTATACTGAGGTATGGAGATGGGCCTTTCATTCATATGGTGTACAGTATCTCCTTCTCATTTGTTGGTACTATGATGTTATGTCGAGGAATGGAGATGGGCCTTTCATATGGTGTACAGTATCTCCTCCTCATGTGTTGGTACTATGATGTTATACTGAGGAATGAAGATGGGCCTTTCATATGGTGTACAGTATCTTCTCCTCATTTGTTGGTACTATGATGTTATACTGAGGAATGGAGATGGGCCTTTCCTATGGTGTACAGTATCTCCTCCTCATTTGTTGGTACTATGATGTTATACTGTGTGCTTGTTCTGCCGTGTGGTCAGACCTCACTGCCACAGTCTGTAGTGCAGCTGCCTATAGCAGAACAAGGAGTACCAGCAGAACCATGTTTTATCTACCACAGAGGAGGATCAGCTAAATTGCCAAGCCCAGTCCCTGGCAAGAGGAACAAAAGCCCTGCTGCTGGACAAACCTATATGGGCTTGCCAGCTACTACACTGCTCCCTGAGTGCGCTCTATTTTCTGTCTTGCATTCCAGATCCTGCAGAGAGAGTGACTTTTATAACCCAAGTGGGGTCAGGTTTGTTCTCCCCACCTTCCTGCTGTGTACATACTACACAATATAAGTGACTCTCAGGCTCCTCCCACATCCCCCCCTTTTCTTATTTTTGAGGTGGAGTAACTGGAGCACAATATTTTTTTAACAAATGAATCATGCAAATAAATATGTTCATGTGTTATACGATTGCTAGCCTTTAACGCTAGCTATAGTTGTCATTGGATTGGGTCCTTCCTGTGGCTCTAAATTGTAAAGGGGCAGCACGGTGGTGTAGTGCTTAGCTCTTTCGCCTTGCTGTGTCCCTGGTTTTAATCTCAGCCAGGGCACGATCTGCGTGGCGTTTTCAGTCTACGTCCAATTTATGGGAAAGCCAATTAACGTATCTGTATGTTTGTGGGAGGAAACTGGAGTGACTGGAGGAAACCGACAGGGAGGACATCCTGTGGGTTTCCTCCGGGCACTCCAGTTTCCTCCCACAAACATACAGATACGTTGACTGGCTTTCCCCTAAATTGGCCGTAGACTGCGATACATGCACTACATGATACATGCATAGACATATGACTATGGTAGGAATTAGATTGTGAGCCCCTCTGAGGGACAGTTAAGTGACAAGACAATATACTCTGTACAGCGCTGCGTAATATGTCAGCGCTATATATATATATATATATATATATATATATATAAATACTAAATAATAATAATAATAATAAAGATTCATACATTTTCATTTCTTAAGCATTTACCTGTGCTGATATCGACAGAAAATTCTTCCTCCTTAACCGACACCATCTGATCACCCTCCACCACAGTCTGCTGATCACTCTTCGCAAACGTCTCTTGTTCTTGTTCCTCTCTAAATGTCCTCATCATGTCACCCTCCTCCACACTCTGCTGATCACTCCTCACAAACGTCTCTTCTTCTTGTTCCTCTCTAAATGTCCTCATCATGTCACCCTCCTCCACACTCTGCTGATCACTCCTCACAAACGTCTCTTCTTCTTGTTCCTCTCTAAATGTCCTCATCATGTCACCCTCCTCCACAGACTGCTGATCACTCCTCATGTATGTGTCTTCTTCTTTCATTGTCCTTATCATGTCACAATTCTCTGTACCTTGTAGATAACTCCATACATACATCTGTTCTTCTTTAATGGTCTTCATCGTGTCACCTTCATCCACAGACTTCTGATCGCTCCTCACATATATTTCTTCTTCTTTATTTGTCCTTACCATGTCACCCTCCTCCATAGACTGCTGATCACTCCTCATATACATCTCCTCTTCTTCCAGTTTAATTATTCTCATGTCATTCTCCTCTGGCTGCTGATCATTCCTCACGTACATCTCTTCTTGTTTAACTGTCCTCATCATGTCACCCTTCTCCACAGACTGCTGATCACTCCTCACATGTCTCTTCTTATTCTTTTGGCCTAAGTTTTCATAACAATCAGTTCTTCATTCTGAAAAAAAAAAAAAAAACAGGAGTAAGTGAGCAGCAATGCAATAAAACGACACAGAACAAGATGATCTCATATAGTTTGAAAGCACTTTTAAGAACTAGCTCTCTGCTCCCCCTGCCTGATCATGGTGGGTTTCCTATGCACAATCCCAGGAATGAAGAGGACCTGTACATCTGTTACTGGATTTGTCCATAGGAAACACACACACACACACTGACTGAGAACATTGCCTCTATGTGATTATCAGATGGTGGGGATATCTCCATAATGCTCTCTCCTTTACAAGACAGTGATGTGAAGGGCAGCTGATTCTCCATTATGGAATCCTTGTAGAGGTTCTTGTGGCCATTTATATTCTCAATAGAAAGGTTAAACTTACATTTGTGTACACAGTAGGGAGAAATGGCAGCACATCCACAACCAGGCTACATCTTAATGGCTTAACACCAAAAGGGTGTTCAGAGCCTCTTAAAGGCATAAATGCACCCAACTGCATCTCAAACAGGTGCTCTAATTACACTAATGGAGGATGTTAGCTTCCAAAACAGTTTGCATGCAAACAATTTCATACTAGACCCTTCCACAGCAGTGAGGTCATCCTATTGGAGGGTCTAGTACGGTTTTATTTTTTTTTTGCATGAAAACTGTTTTGGAAGCTAACATGATCCATTAATGTAAATTGTAGCACCTGTTTGGAATGCAATTGGGTGCATTTATGCCTTCAAGAGGCTCTGCACACCTTCTTGATTTTAAATCACTCAGATGCAGCCTGATTTTAGATGTGCTTTCTACCTACTGTGTTCAAAAAATGTAAGTCTAACTTTTCTGTTGTGTAAAACTCCTTCTATATACTGCCGATCCTGCACAAATAAATGGCAGAGAATTCTGACACCTTGCAGTACACCAAGGGGTTTAAAATAAAACATAAATGTGTATGTTTCAGAACTGCATAGGGCCACTTTGTCAAGACAAGTTAGCACAGCCATAGAGGTTGGGAAGAAAACAATTTTAACAGCTGCAACACAAGGGTGCTTTATACGGTAGCTTATGTGAAACCTTCTGTATTTTTTGCATATTTCTACATAAACATGATCTAAAAAAGGATTTGTTTTCCACACAAGTTCTAAAACCAGATGAGAAGTCCAACATATTATACTTGTCTTTTTAAAGTCTGAACCAAAATTGCTTATCTGTGTTTATGAACCTTAGCATTTAATCACTGGTGGGTTCCCTCAGCCTCCTCAGGTCTTTCTACAACATTTGGGCAATCCAGAACATTAGATTTGTTTCATTTCTTCTCCTTTTGTAATCTGATTTGTGTGTTTAGGGATATTCTCTTGCTGTATGAACAAGCTTCTCTTGAGCATGATTTTGTAACTAGATATCAATATTTCCTGCAGAATTTGTCAGATAGAAGTCATATTTACATAAAGGCAAGCCATCCTGATCCAGACAATGATACTGCCGCCACCACATTTCACAGTTGGCATAAGGTTTATGTGATGCATTTATTGCCTTTTCAGAATCAGAATAAATCAGAATCAGAATCAATTTTATTTCGCCAAGTAAGTTTGCACCTACAAGGAATTTGTCTTGGCAGTTGCTTAACAAACACAAACAAAAACAATGCAAGGTCAGACAAAGTGTTTATTACAATTCAAGGACATTATGCAAGTATAGTGGCAGTAAGCAATGTGAGAATTGTTCATTTTCAGTTCTGTGCTGATTACTTTCAGGTCCTAGCAGCTCTAACGTGGTTCAGCATTAAGTATGGCTACCGCTTGAGGAAAAAAGCTGTTGCTGTGTCTGGAGGTTTTGGCAGCGATTGACCGGAATCTTACTCCTGAAGGCATGCACTGGAAGATGGAGTGAGCTGGGTGGGAGGGGTCAGAGGCAATTTTGGTTGCTCTCTATATATATATATATATATATATATATATATCACATCACAAGCTGAAACTGAGAGCAGAGACCTGTCTGTGAGAAATGAACAAAGCACATGCACAGAGCCTGCAGAGGGTGTGTAGGGGGCATGCATAATTTCTCCCTATCACAGCAGAGGCAGTGCATGACAAAGCTTGCCAAAGAAAAGAAAATTAGATATATTACAGAGACAGTGCAACTAGAAAAGGCTGCAGTAATCTAGCCCACATTAGAACAGGTATAGGAACTTATAGGATAGAAGAAATAAGGCTGAAAATTTTGTTACACAGTCTCTTTAACCCAAGGGAGGACAAGGCCTGCATTTGTACCAATACCAGTTTATCAGTCCTCAAAAATCGCCTGTGTTTGAGCTTCAACACCCTGCCACTAACCCGTGTTGTGAAGATCATAGTCGTTTAGCAAAGACCCAGATTTCTGGAGAGTTACCAATCGAGCCTTCTCGGCCCTCGGCCTGTCACGTCATTCCAGTGCTGCCCTTGGGACAAGTAACTTCAATCAGGGACAGCACAACAGGACCAGAACAAGAATCAGAAAGACTCTATGATATCCAGAGCTGTCTCTCTATTTAGGTAAGTATGAAACCTGACGTGAGTTTCCTCACTTCAGGTAAGAAACTACCCCACTCAAACCCAGAGCCGGATCATCCACAAGGCAATCCTAGGCAGTTGCCTAGGGCCTGGAGAAAGTCTAGGGGCCTGGTGGATGCTAGCCCACACCATATCTTACTAAAAAAGCCAGGTGATCATCAGTGCTGGGCAAAAACTGCTGTCTTGCCTAGGACCCCATTGCATCACAATCTAGTTCTGCATTATGCATACACCAGATTATCATCCTATTCATAAAGAAAAGTTAACAATAATATCCCCTACAAATAAGATGATAGTTTAGAAGGTTCTCATACTTTTGCCACTCACAGTTTTGGATCATTTCATTTTAATAAAGTAAGTATAATGTATTGAGCTCATTTGTTGAAGCAATCTCACCTGGCAGCACCCTCAAGTCTGAATCCCGGCCAGCACACCATCTGCATGGAATGAAAATTGCAGACGCCCCACGATCACGACCCTCAGATCCCGGGGGAATCACTGCAGTACAAACAGAAATGCAATCGCCCTCACCGTCTCTGAAAATCAAGGAAATCTCATTTACTCTTCAGAATGGAGCAAAGTCGGTCAGGCATCATCAGTGGATATCTGATTAGGGAGTAATCTGGGGTCATTCTGCATACAGTATTCATACATTCAGGTAGCATTGGAAACACAGCATAATAAACTGCACTGAATTTACTGCAGATCATATTCCATACATTTCATATACATTTACCATAACCAGCCAATGGGCATATAATAACAAAAAATATCACAATATATGCTGTTACCTTCTGAATTTTCAGACCCAGCAATACCACCCTTCTGCTGCTTCTTCCCACCTCACCTCTGACTTCCGCTCTGTGCGTTCCAGCCCCTCCTCCATGCGTTCCACTTAGCACATGTAACCTAACGTCTCCATCTAGTGGAGAATGCATAGGAACTGCAGTCATCCTTACATTCCTTTATCCTAAATATGGATGGACTGCCCCAGCACTAGAAAAATGGCCAATAAGAGATGGATGCAACGACTTTTATGCAAATTTCATGCAAATTGGAATTGGTCTATTCTAAATTTTCAGGGAGTGTATTTAACTGGCACAAATCCAAGCTGCTGTGCAATTTGCATAATTTAATGTGACCACATTTGGAAATAATAAGCATGTGATTGAACATCTCTGAGGCCAGCACATCTACAAGACTGAACAGGTGTAAAACCCAGGCTGGGACAGGTTATGCAGCACCAGAGGTAGAGATTCCATAGGTGCTCACACACACACACATTGTGCCCACACCAGTATAAGTACGAGATCTGACCACAGTATTTGGTTCAATGCCATCTTAATAGTGATGATGAGACGGTGGACGGCGCAGCTTTTGGAGGCCAAGTGCCAAACTGCAACCCAAAAGTCACTTACCTATCGCAAAGTGGCAACAGCAATTTAAACTAAATACAAACGTTTTAACTTATATATGAACATTATGGAAAATCCAAGTTGAAAATAAACTGTGAAGATAAATCATCCATCCTACTCCTGAAAAATGTATCCATTTGTTTAGAACCTCCCAGTTTTATTTTCTGTTTTAAAAAGCTAAAAAAGTAGGTTTAATGCTATTGTCTCATATGATAAGGATTCAGCTTTTCCCATAGTCCCGCAGTTAGCAATCATGTGACCCCCAACAAGACAAATTCAGCAATCATGAGGCCCCCAACAAATCATGAGGCCCCCAACAAGACAAATTCAGCAATCATGAGGCCCCCATCAAGACAAATTCATTCAGCAATCATGAGGCACCCAACAAGACAAATTCAGCAATCATGAGGCCCCCAACATGACAAATTCAGCAATCGTGAGGCCCCCAACACCACAAATTCAGCAATCTTGAGGCCCCCAACAAATCATGAGTCCCCAAATTCAGCAATCATGAGGCCCCCAACAAGACAAATTCAGCAGTCATGAGGCACATAAATAGACAGCATTTCACATAAATAGGCAGAATGTCCCCTTAATATGGTAGAGACCTCTCACCTGGCTTCTGAATTGTCCTCTACTGGCTACTGTGCCTGGCTGGCCTGGCAATACTGTTTTTGGCTGGATTGGGGATGATGTGTGGGCTGAAAGGCCTTGCAGTGATGCTGTGGCCTGGCTGGCGGTGATGCTGTGGCCGCGCTGGCGGTGATGCAGTGGCTGGCTGGCGGTGATTCTGTGACCTGGCTGTTGGTGATGCTGGGCTGTGCTTGGCTGGTTGAAGTAAATGCTGGCCTGACTGGTGGTGATGCTGTGGCCTTTTTGACAGTGATTCTGGGCTGGTTGGCTGGTGGTGATGCTGGGCTGGCTGGCCTAGAAAGTTTAGGTAGTGACAGTTGCCCCCTAGTTTAGGTAGCGCCAGGAGTCCCCCAGTTTAGGTGGTGACAGGAGACCCCCTAGTTTAGGTAGTGACAGGAGCCCCCCAGTTCAGGTAGTGACAGGAGCCCCCCAGTTCAGGTAATGACAGGAGCCCCCCAGTGTATGTAGTGACAGGTGCCCCCCAGTTCAGGTAGTGACAGGGACCCCCCAGTGTATGTAGTGACAGGAGCCCCCAGTTTAGGTAGTGACAGGGACCCCCAGTTTAGGTAGTGACAGGAGCCCCCCCAGGTTAGGTAGTGACAGGGACCCCCAGGTTAGGTAGTGACAGGGACCCCCAGTTTAGGTAGTGACACGTGCCTCCCAGGTTAGGTAGTGACAGGGACCTCCAGTTTAGGTAGTGACAGGAGCCCCCCCAGGTTAGGTAGTGACAGGAGCCCTCCAAGGTTATGTAGTGACAGGGACCCCCAGTTTAGGTAGTGACAGACAGGTGCCCCCTAGGTTAGATAGTGACAGGTGCCCCCCTCACCTTGACAGTCAGCATCAGACCTCAGTATCAGCCGGTGACCAGTTAGAGCAGGTGCACGGACACACCACGCTGTATACTGTATGTGGAAGTGATGTCACTTCCGCATATCAGTGCGATGTCCTAGGTCTAGCGCCCGTACTAATGGTTGCCGGCTGATCAAGGACTGACGCTGGCAGCGGGGACGGCAGTGGCGGCCGGGGGGGGGGGCAACGGCGGCCGGGGGGCATAGGGCAGGGCAGATGCCTCAATTTGCCCAACGTGCGGACGCCCATGATTATATACTACCACCAGTTTTTTCTAGAACAGCATTCAACTAGTTAAACACATGACTTACGAGCTCCCTGCAGGGAAAGCTGGACGCATCTGAACTTGAGATAACATTATCTTATGTTTACATTCCTCCCTTGATACAATTAAGTAAACACTTCTCTGACTGTACAGACACTCCAGAACACAGACTCAGAAATCAGAAATCATTTCTTGCGTACAGTACAAGATAAATAAAACAGTTAAGAATAAAATGCAATGGCAGCTCTCAGAGCAAAAAATGGTACTTTGGGAACTTGTAATTTCTAAATGAACAATAATACTTATGTGCAAAAGCAAGTATGATAACTGTATGGGATATAAAAAGTAGGAAAACATGTTTTTATTGAATATTATGTCAGAGTTTTTTTACTGCTTTAAAGGAAGTCTGAAGCGAACCTAAAAAAATAAAAAATCAGACACTCACCTAAGGAGAGGGAAGGCTCTGGGTGCTAAAGAACCTTCCAATACCTCTCCTGGTCCCCACGTTCCACCACACTCTGCTCCATTTAAATCTCCTGCTGCAGGAGGTTTCGGGAGTGTTTTAGGAGACCGATTGCTCCCAAAGACAGGCGACTCTCTACTGCACATTAGAGATGTCGCGAACCTCCGATTTTCGCTTCGCGAACCCCGTTTGCGAACCTTTGCGGAAGATTCTGTTCGCCGAAAAGTTTGCGAACCGCAATAGACTTCAATGGGGATGCGAACTTTGAAAAATAGAAAAAATTATGCTGGCCACAAAAGTGATGGAAAAGATGTTTCAAGGGGTCTAACACCTGGAGGGGGGCATGGCGGAGTGGGATACATGCCAAAAGTCCCGGGGAAAAATCTGGATGTGACGCAAAGCAGCGTTTTAGGGGCAGAAATGACATTGAATGCTAAATTGCAGGCCTAAAGTTCTTAAAAACATCTTGCATGGGTATACATCAATCAGGGAGTGTAATTAGAGTTCTGCTTCACACTGACACACCAAACTCACTGTGTAACGCACCGCAAACAGCTGTTTGCGTAGTGACGGCCATGCTGGACTGGTGCGCACCATGGCGAGAGTGTAGGCCGTGGCAGTTTTCAAGCCCATATGGTCGCCGGGCTGTGGTAGCTCAATGATAGAACAACAGTGACTGTCCAGCTGATCAAATTTGGTCTGTCCACAATGAAGCAACGACCTTATTATCGTCTTGTATGTAGGTAGGCATAGGTAGGTGTCCCAGTAGTTAGCTAGGCATAGGTAGGAGTCCCAGTATAGGTAGGTAGGCATAGGTAGGAGTCCCAGTATAGGTAGGTAGGCATAGGTAGGTGTCCCAGCAGTTAGCTAGACATAGGTAGGAGACCCAGTATAGGTAGGTAGGCATAGGTAGGTGTCCCAGTAGTTAGCTAGGCATAGGTAGGTGTCCCAGTAGTTAGCTAGGCATAGGTAGGAGTCCCAGTATAGGTAGGTAGGAATAGGTAGAAGTCCCAGTATAGGTAGGTAGGCATAGGTAGAAGTCCCAGTATAGGTAGGTAGGCATAGGTAGGTGCATCGGTAGTTAGCTAGACATAGGTAGAAGACCCAGTAGTTAGCTAGGCATAGGTAGGAGACCCAGTATAGGTAGGTAGGCATAGGTAGGTCCCCTAGTATAGGTAGGTAGGTAGGTGTCCCCGTATAGGTAAGTAGGTGCCCCAGTAGTTAGGTAGGCATAGGTAGGTGTCCCAGTATAGATAGGCAGGGCCTGGCTGGCTGTATAATTCAGTGAGCAACACACACAAAAAAAAAACACATCAGGAGAACATTAGCTCTCAAAAGAGCTGTTGAGGGGTGCGATTTTAGCAATAACAATCAGCCAGGAGCAAGCCAAGAGCCTAACTAATCTTTCCCTAGGAGAACAAGTCTGCAGCAGCTGTCCCTAGTCTATCTCTAGCAGGCACATGAGTGGGTGTAATGGCCGGCAAACCTGCCTTATATAAGGGGGGGGGGGGGGCTCCAGGGCTTAGTGTAGCCTGAATGGCTACAATGTGCCTGCTGACTGTGATGCAGAGAGTCAAAGTTGACCCTCATAGTGCATTATGGGGCGAATCAAACTTCCGCAAAAGTTCGCTTGGTCCAGGCGAACGCGAACCCCCAAAGTTCGCCTGGAACCGTTCGCCGGCGAACCGTTCGCTACATCTCTACTGCACATGCACAAGAGAGCATGTTCCTGCATGCACAGTACAGAGCTGCCCATCTTCGGGAGCACTTGGGCTCCCAAAGACTCTCACAGTGGAAGAGAGAGCAGTTTCCGACCCATCGCTCGGAGACGGAGACTACTAATGGGGGAGCCAGCAGTGGAATGCAGGGCCAGGAGAGGAACGGAAAAGGCTCTATAGGACTCAGAGCCTTCCTTTTCTTTAGGTGAGTATCTGATTTCTATTTTTATTTTTTTAGGCTTGCTTCAGACTCGACAACTGAAGTGAGAGGGATAAGTAGGCTGCCATATTTATTTCCTTTTTAGCAATACCAGTTCCCTGGCTGCTCCGCTGATCCTCTGCCTCTAATACTTTTAGCCATAGCCCCTGAACAAGCATACAGCAGATCAGATGTTTCTGACATTATTGTCAGATCTTACAAGATTAGCTGCATGCTAGTTTTATGGTTGTGATTCGCACATTACTGGAGTCAAATAGACCAGCAGGACTGCTAGGCAACTGGTATTGTTGAAAAGGAAATACATATGGCAGCCTTCAAATTCTTCTCACTTCAGTTGTCCTTTAAAGAAATAAGGCCAGTGTTCACTAGAGGGGATAATACTACTATTAAAACTCATACTTTGGTCACACTCCTCCCTGCGGGTCCAATCAATCACTTTAAAGGACATTATCCCCGCACTTTGATTTGCCCAATAGGCTGCCTGTCATTTGACAGGAAACTTAACAGGCAGCCTATTGGGCCAATCAAAGTGCGGGGATAACGCCCTTTAAAGTGATTGAACCCGCAGGGGCTCAGGGTAGGAGGAGTGGAGCTCTCATCATTGCCAATTAGCAGGCATAAGTTCGAAGCACTCACTACACTACTCTGATAAGGCACGCTAAAGCTGATAAGACATGTTAACTCAGATAAGGCAGGTTAACTCTGATAAGGCATGCGATTTGTTATAGTGAATCAACCCCGTTAACTCTGATAAGGCATATAGGGCCTGATCCATCGAGCAGCGCTGCTAAAGCAGCGCAGCTTAATGAGCAGTAGTGCGCGATATGCACGCCTTACATAGCAGAGCTCGCTGCCATGTAAGGAGCGTGCCTTCCTTAGTTATGCGCATTGCTTCCTTATCAATACGCGTAACATTATTAACAGCGGCTGGCCCTGCTTCTGGAAAGTATCGCTGCCGCAATACTTCACTCGCTGGCGCTACTGTATTAATTTACATTGCTATGTAAATTAATACAGTAGCGGCCACGAGTGAAGTATCACGGTAGCAGGTCGCACGGCCACCCGCAGTTAATGTTATGCGCATTGATAAGGAAGCAATGCACGTAACTAAGGAAGGCACACTCCTTACATGGCAGCGCGCACTGCTATGTAAGGTGTGCATAGAGCGCACTATGGCTCATTAAGCTGCGCTGCTTGATGAATCAGGCCTTTTACTCTGATAAGGCATGTTAACCCTGATAAGGCATGCTATTTGTTGTAGTGAATCAACCCCAGTGTGTTTTAGGATATCTAGTAGGAGTGCAATTTAGGTCTTAGGACAAAGGGGAAGTAGTTAGGTCGAGCATATGTGTGTAAGAACAAGTGAATTTTTAGTCACCGTTTAAAGGTAACAAAGTTTGGAGGGTGACGGATGTGTTGTGGAAGGGCATTCCAGAGGAGGGGTGAAGCGCGTGCAAAATCTTGCAAGCGTGAATGTGAGGAGGACAACAGAAGATCATGTGCAGATTTGAAATTGCGATTGGGTTGGTATCTGGAAATTAGTGAGGAGATGTATAGGAGAGAGAGAGTGGATTTTCTCATATATATTATGCAATATATTATGCAAAATACAACAGAACAGTGACACAACCCTGAAAAGAGCAACACAACCTTACAGTAATCAATCAAGAGGACAAAAAATAATTATTGCTCCAATACGTGGGTTTTGGTAGGAACTCAGCAAACCAATCATACAGGTTTTATTAATTTATTTTTTTAAACCTATTCCTATCTATAAAATACCGCCAGTCGCTCCCTGGTGTGTTTGTCTTGTGTATAGGAGGGTGTGCTTTCTGTCTATAGCATTTCCCACACTCTGAACATTAAAAGGGGACTCTCCTCCATGTGGCTCCGCTGGTGTGCAAGGACTACTCCTTTCTGAATAAAACCTTTCCCTATGCCTATGTCATCACACAGATGGGTAGATGCCCCGCCCACTCTACCCCATAGGACGTTGAAATTTATAAATGATCTGCATAGCCCTGCCCCCCCAGTCTTTTGTCCTCGGAAACTCACCTCAGGGACGACGGTCTGCAAGCTAGCTATTTTTTAGCTACATCTTTTTGATTAACATTTTTATACCTCTCCCTATCTGCTGTATTCAGCATTTCTGCCGGTGGCCTCGGCCGGCAGTCCCCCGACAGGCTATAATATAGCTGGGGTAGAGCCTGTAATTTGCTGGTTTAACAGGCTGGGCCAGTATGCGATCAGGCTAAAAGTCTGTGTTTCAGTGCCCAAAAAGGAAACTGTCCGCTATGTATAGATGCTAAGTAGCGTCTCATGGTGGCCGTGGAATATTTCTCACCTGTTTTCTCTGCCTCCTCCGTTATGCGCTCCAGTGGCCGGCGGCTGCGCTCCAGCGGGACTTCCGCATGACGCACTTCCGCCGGAAGTGACGTTGCGGAGCTCGACGGCCGGTGATTGGCCACAACACGGAATTCTGAGTTGGAGGCGAACCTGGGTTATTTAAACCTGCCGCTCAGCGCGCTATGCGCTGGCGGCGTGGATGGTCGGCGTGCTCCGCATCTGCATCCTCCAACCACCGGCACAGGGTACGGAGAGGCTCACTATGGCGGCACCGGTCGATACCAATGCTCAGCAAATGGCAGGTACATACTAATTCTGGATTATCCGCACCAACCAACATTGTTGTTGAAATCAGCAGTTGGCTGATGGTGTAATGGTTAAGGGCTCTGCCTCTGACACAGGAGACCTGGGTTCGAATCTCGGCTCTGCCTGTTCAGTAAGCCAGCACTAATTCAGTAGGAGACTTTGGCAAGTCTCCCTTACACTGCTACTGCCAATAGAGCGCGCCCTAGTGGCTGCTGCTCTGCTCTGGCGCTTTGAGTTGTATATTTTTGTTGTATATCTCTACACTCTGTTTTTTTTTTCTCTCTCTCTCTTCCTCTCATCCTGACTGGATCCTTTTTCATTCTTTTCAGCTGCATTAGCTGGACCCTCTGATTCCACGGCACATGTAGCAAACCAGCCCCGGGCTAAAAGGTAAGGGGAGGTCAAACAGGTAGGTTCTAGCAGGGCCGTGCAGAGGGTCCTTAAGTGGGGGGTGCTCAAATTTCAAAAAGGGGCCTCGCCCCCCCCCACACCACACACACACAGAGAGAAAACAAAACAAAAAGCACACTACCAACCACCAACCAGACCAGAATCAAGTTAAAGTGTACCTGAGACGGTACACTTTAACTTGACACATCGGCTTCCTCCAGCCCTCCCCCCCATCCCCAGTCAGGCCCGGCCCTAGACTTTTTGCCGCCTGAGGCAAAATTCAAAAAAATCGCCGCCCCCCCCCCCCCCCCCCCCAAGCCGTGTGTGTGTGGGGGGCCGCCCGAGCTGGAGGGGATAGCGGGCAGGAAGGGGGTATTGGGCCTAGCGGCGGGGAGGGGGGTCGGACCCCCCCCTCCCTCGCCTGGGTCCCCCGTCCTCCGCTCCCCTCCAGCTTTAGAAGTGAGGTCGCTGGCTGCAGCTATATTGTAAGAGGCAACGGGCGGGGATCACTCACCTCTTCCTCGTTCCAGCCCGAGCCTGCGCTCCACTGACATCACTTCCTGCGGCGTAGCAGGAAGTGACGTCAGTGGAGCGCAGGCTCGGGCTGGAACGAGGAAGAGGTGAGTCCTCCCCGCCCGTTGCCTCTTACAATATAGCTGCAGCCAGCGACCTCACTTCTAAAGCTGGAGGGGAGCGGAGGACGGGGGACCCAGGCGAGGGAGGGGGGGGGTCCGACCCCCCTCCCCGCCGCTAGGCCCAATACCCCCTTCCTGCCCGCTATCCCCTCCAGCTCGGGCGGCCCCCCACACACACAGACGGGCGGCTGCCGCCCCTCCAGAAGTGCCGCCTGAGGCAAAAGTTTCACCCCGCCTCATGGGCGGGCCGGCCCTGTCCCCAGTAGTACGTCTAGTTGGCGCAGGTGCAGTCCAGTTGTGTGTGCTCCCCCGGCCTGAAGTGTTTTGCACTACTGCACAAGAGCAGAACACTCCCGGCCAAAGGAGCACACGGCCGGGCCATGCATGCACAGTACCGGAGGACTTTCTGGGGCAGAAGCTGCAGGACTGCGGCGTGGGAGCGATAAGGCCGGAGGGGACTTGAGGAAGCCCTCTGTATGTACACATTTTTTTTAATATACCCCTGTCTCAGGTTTCTTTAAAGTCAGTGCCCCCCTCCTTCTCCCAGTCCCACCCACACTATAGACACCCCACCTTCCCTTCCCCCACCCCTAAAAAAGCACATTACCAGCCAGGCCAGCATTCAGATTAAGTGAAAGTCAGGGCCTCCCGCCTGCTCCCAGTCCCACCAACATCGGAGCATCAAGTATTGAAGTTAAGTCAGGGCCCCCCTTTAGCTCTCAGACAGCCTGAGGACGCCATCAAGCTGCATGCCCTGGTAGCATGGAGAGAGGAATCCGGAGCTGGTGGTGTGATCTGCACGGCGAGAGGCACAGTGAGTAACAGCATGGGCTGCCCGCTATCACTGCGGGGGGAGGGGGGGGGGTCAGTTTAAAAAACGCAGCTTTGACGATCATGTGATCGTCAAGGCTGGAATCGCATTTTTGACTTTTAAACGGCGTTGGGTAGAGCTGGATTAAGACCGAAATAGGTCCTAGGCAAAGTGGCAACTTTGGAGCCCCCATGAATGTGACATGGGGAGGGGGCATAGGGGTGCTGAATGTGACACTGGGAGGAGGGTGGGGGGTACTGAATGTGACACAGGTAGGGGGCACTGAATGTCACACAAAGGGGGGGGGGGATAATGAATGTCACACAAGGGGGGGGGGAGCACAGGATGTCACACAGGGAGTGGGACACTGAATGTCACACAGGGAGGGGGCATTGAATGTGACACAAAGGGGGTGGAGCACTGAAAGTCACACAGGGAGGGGGGCACTGAATGTCACAAAAGGGGGGGGGGAGTACTGATTGTCACACAGGGAGGAGGGCACTGAATGTCACACAGGGAGGGGGGCACTGAATGTCACACAGGGAGGGGGGCACTAAATGTCACACAAGGGGGGGGGGGGCACTGAATGTGACATAGGGGGAGGGGGAGGGAGAGAGAGAGTGGGGGATAGAGGCTAGAAGAGAAATAAGCACATGGTGACACAGGCTAGCTAAGTAGGGAAATAGACAGGGAGGTAAACAGCCACACACTGAGGGATGAAGAGATGGAAATGAATGCTACACATTAGAGTACATACATTTCTCAAGGTGGGGGAGAGCTTCATTCACTGTCTGCAGAGGACCTTAATTCTGCAATTCAGCAGCCAGAGTACGGAGCAGCCCTGAAGGAGATCCTCACAGAGATAAAAAGCAGCAGGGTAGCTGAATGAGGCATCATCGCTGATAAGATACAGGGCTGATCTCTCCCTGTCCCCTCACTGTACTCACGCTGTGCTCTGACAGCCAGCCAGTATACTCCATCCGGAAGCTGGGAATATGAAGCAGCAGGCACAAGCAGCAGGACAGGAGACTGAGCTGAGATCTCATTCAAAGTTCGCGCTGTGTGCTGATCTCTCTGCTCCTAATTGCTGTCATGCTGTCAGACAGACTCGTAAATGCCACAATATGCTTCCGGCTCAAGGGGAAGAGGGGAGGGGGGCAGGGACCCTTCACTCCAGTGTTAGTAGTACCCCACCTGATTGCTGCACTGACCTTGCAGTAGCAGCAGCAGATCTGTTACCGGTGAGCTTTGGATGGCTGCTCACTCACTGTGCAGGCACTGAGGGTACTGTTACCTGTCCTGCAACGTTTGTGCAGTGGGGAAAAGGGGCCACAAGACAGGGAATTTCAAAAGGGGGGGTGCTCAAGCATCCCCAGCACCCCCCTCTGCACGTGCCTGGGTTCTAGCCCACAACACTGAGTGCTGGACTAAACACTATTTTTTCTTTTTCTTTGTTAGTCCGAAGAAACAGCATAAAAAGAAGAAATCACGATCTAGGTCAAGATCGCGAAGACGAAGTCCTCAGTATTACTATTACAGAGAAAGAAGTCGTTCGCCTCACAGGCGAAGATCGAGTTCGCCAAGTAGAAGAAGAAAGGGCTGTTGGGCCTGCGACAGGGATGTAATGCCTGGCAAGACAGTGGGTGAGCGATGTTTCTCAGAGATGTCCTCGGAGCCTCAACAATCGCCAGTAGACGTATCAGAACTAATTAAAGTAGCGGTCCAAGATTCCATGAGGGAATATATTGCATCCCTACCCTCTCAACCGCCCACCTCAGCGGAAACCCAGCCACAACCAATCCCTGGAGAAGGGGATCTGAATACTGCAGGATTTGACTTTACGCTAGTGGAACCTTACGTATGCGCTGTGAGGGAAGCCATACAGTGGGAAGACGACGACTCAGAAAATGGATTGGCAAACACTAGGAAACAGAAAGAGTACTACACACACCTAAAGAAAAAAGTTACACCATTCCCCTTTATGCAGGAAATTTCTGAAATTATTGATGAAGAGTGGGAGAAGATTGAAAAAAAGCCCCCCTTACAGAACCGCATCTCCAAGCTATACCCTATGAAGGAAGACAAGTCGATACGATTAGATAATCCCCCAGTAGTAGATGCCTCAGTGATTAGACTGGCAAAACCGACTACTCTGCCCAGAGAGAACGCAGCCTCATTTAAGGACGCCCTCGACAGAAGAATAGACACAGAGTTAAAGAAAATTTATACAACCTCAGGAGGGGCGACTAAGCCTGCGGTAGCCCTCACGTCTATCGCTAAAGCTATCAAAGTATGGACTCTGAACGTAGAAGAGGCTGTACGTAATGACGCAGAAAAGGAATCAATAATTTCGTCACTGAATAACTTAAAACTTACTTCCGATTTTATAGGAGAAGCGGCGGTGGATATAATTAGAAGCACATCCAGATCGATGGTATATTCGGTGGTGGCCAAACGTGCTCTCTGGTTGAGAGCATGGTCGGCAGATCCTACCTCCCGCGCCGACTGGTGTAAGATACCATACGATGGAAGATTACTATTTGGAGCAGAAATGGACTCGGCGATACAACGAGTCACGGGAGGCAGATCGGGATTGATTCCTCAAGATAGGAGGAACAAGAAACCTACTTTTCAACAGAATAAATTCCAACAGGCCAAGTATAGAAACCCGCGTTCATACCGACCAGGTCGAGAATATCGACGCAACTGGCAGAGTTCGCAAACGACTTTCCAAAGGTCGACTAAGCAGAAGACCACACCTTCAGGCCAGGGACAACAAAAATCCTTTTGAGGGTGTCTCCGCCCAGATTTGCCCAGTAGGAGGGAAATTATGCCAGTTTGGACAAATTTGGGCGGACAGCATTACCAATCCTTGGGTGTTGAGGACAATCAACCAAGGTCACAAATGGAAATTTGTGGGAAGACCACCAGGAAACTACTTTATCCCTACACGTATCCCAGTATCACAGGAAAAGAAATTGGTGCTAACTCAATACATCGAGTCCCTTATACTCAAGAAAGCGATAACACCTGTTCCAACTGCGCTAAGAGGAGAGGGCTTTTACTCCCCACTATTTCTTGTCCGGAAAAAATCGGGCGACTGGCGACCAGTTCTGGACCTAAGGAGATTAAACAAACGAATACTACTAAAAAAATTCAAGATGGAAACACTACAGTCAATTACAAGATCAATCATGATCTCAGATTGGATGATATGTGTAGACTTGGAAGATGCCTATTTACACGTCCCCATACATCAGAACTTCCAGAAATTCTTAAGATTCGCTGTAGGACCGCTCCACTACCAATTTACATGCCTCCCATTCGGGATATGTACCGCCCCACGAACTTTTACCAAAATTCTTCTGGCACTAGTAGCAGTTCTGAGACTGAAGGGGCTTCGTCTTTTTCAGTACCTAGACGACTTGCTACTCCTGGCCCAAGATCGAAAAATACTGTTACGACACAAACAGATCTTGTTAGACACCCTTCAGCACTTTGGTTGGAAACTAAATTTAGGAAAGAGTCAACTGCAGCCGACTCAGGAAATGATTTTTATTGGAGCACTAATCAAAACACAAGAAAACAGAATAATGCTACCAGAAGAAAAGAGATTGACACTAATATCGAAAGTCCGACGAGTACTGAACGAGCGACAATTGACAGCGAGAGATTGTCTGAGCATTATTGGCTACCTGACATCAACTATACCGATGATCAGATGAGCACAGTGGAACATCCGACCCTTCCAGTGGGGTTTTCTCAAACAGTGGGACAAGAAACGTATGGAACAGACAATTCAGATCACGACCCCTATGAAACAGGGACTAAGATGATGGAATGTCCAGACCAACCTGACGAGAGGTCATATGATACAACCTGGCTCTTACACCATAATTACTACCGATGCCAGTCTGAAGGGTTGGGGGCGCACTGTCTAACACAGTCAGCCCAAGGGGTGTGGCCCACACCTCAGAATCACACTCCTGCCAACATCCTAGAGTTACGGGCGGCGCTTCACGGATTGCAGAGTTTTCGAAATTTAATACACAACAGGCCTGTATTAACCTGCCTGGCGTTCTATTAAGATCGCCAGGGAGGCTGCGGGAGGTTTTTTTTTTAATAAAAAAAAAACTATTTCATGCAGCCAACTGAAAGTTGGCTGCATGAAAGCCCACTAGAGGGCGCTCCGGAGGCGTTCTTCCGATCGCCTCCGGCGCCCAGAATAAACAAGGAAGGCCGCAATGAGCAGCCTTCCTTGTTTTGCTTACATCGTCGCCATAGCGACGAGCGGAGTGACGTCATCGACGTCAGCCGACGTCCTGACGTCAGCCGCCTCCGATCCAGCCCTTAGCGCTGGCCGGAACTTTTTGTTCCGGCTACGCTGGGCTCAGGCGGCTGGGGGGACCCTCTTTTGCCGCTGCTCGCGGCGGATCGCCGCAGAGCGGCGGCGATCAGGCAGCACACGCAGCTGGCAAAGTGCCGGCTGCGTGTGCTGCTTTTTATTTGAGCCAAATCGGCCCAGCAGGGCCTGAGCGGCAGCCTCCGGCGGTACTGGACGAGCTGAGCTCGTCCAGACCGCCCAGCAGGTTAATGAAAATGGACAATCGAACAGCAGTCTCCTATGTAAAGCGGCAGGGGGGTACGAAAAGCAGGAACCTGCTCTTACAGACGGAAGAGATCTTCCACTTTGCGGAGCACAATGTATGGGACTTGAAAGCGGTGTATATCCCGGGTCACCAGAACACGAAGGCCGATTACCTAAGTCGCCATCATATAGACAACGGCGAGTGGACACTTTGCCAGGAGGTATATCGATGGATTTGCAGCCAATTCCAGTTCCCCCAAGTAGATCTAATGGCGACAGCAGTCAATTCGAAATGTGCCAAATTCATGACCAGATATCCTTGCAAAGAGGCGGTAGCAACAGATACCATATCAGCGAATTGGAATTTCGACATTGGCTATGTCTACCCACCAACACCAATGATACCACAACTATTAACACGTCTATTGAGGGAGAGAGTTACGCTTATAGCGATCCTGCCTTTTTGGCCGAATCGGCCTTGGTTCCCCCTGTTATGGGACTTGAAGTTGAAATCTCCTCTTCCTCTCCCCAACAGACCAGACCTTCTCCAGCAGGGAGAGGTACACCATCCTGATCCGCAGAGACTCAACCTCATGGCTTGGGTATTGAGGGGAAGAGGCTACAGTCACTAGGCTGCTCTGATACGGTAATACAAACCTTATTACAAGCCAGAAAACTAACGACTAACGCAACCTATAACCGAGTGTGGAATAGATTTGTAGAGTTTGCGGACAGTGAAAGATTCAACCCTTTGTTTCCTCTACCGAATCAAATACTAGCCTTCCTTCAGAAGGGTCTGGACAAGGGACTTGCCTTCCACACCATTAAGGGACACGTCTCTGCAATCTCTGCACTGACAGGATCTCCTTGGGGTAGTCACCCGCTTATAAAACAGTTTATGAAGGGGGTTCTAAAGATTAAACTGCCAAGGAAGAACTTATTTCCTAAATGGGATCTCCCATTAGTTCTACAGGCACTTACGAAGGAACCATTCTTTCCCCATCAGGACTGCACACTCTGGAATCTAACATTGAGAGCAGTATTCTTGGTGGCAGTAACATCTGCCAGAAGAGTGTCTGAAATCCAGGCGTTAGGTCATGAAGAGCCATACCTCACCTTTCTTCCGGATCGCGTAGTCCTGAGACCAATTCAGAGATTCATTCCAAAGGTGGCAAGTTCATACCATCTAAACCAGGACTGGATTCTCCCGGTTTTTCTTCAACAGGACTCGGACAACGTGCACCCTCTGGACATTGCAGAATCTCTAAAGATGTATCTTCAGGCCACAAAGGACTTCAGGAAGTCTGACACACTATGGGTGATCCCAACAGGCTACAGAAAGGGACAGCCCGCATCTGTCAGAACAGTGGCCTCATGGATTGTAAAGACAATTCAGACTGCCTACAGACTGACTGGACTTGATCCGCCGGAACAGATCGTCGCACACTCCACCCGTAGTGTGTCGACATCATGGGCGGCAATGAACAGAGTCTCAGCCGAAAAGATCTGTCAGGCAGCTAACTGGTCAAAGATTGATACATTTATCAAACATTATAGATTAGACATGGCTGCTCAGTCCTCAACAGTGTTTGGCAGATCAGCAGTGGTGCTCAGCAGAGCTCGAATATTCGAGTAGCTCGAATATTCGAGCTCTTTTCCAGCTATTCGAGCTCGGTATTCGAGCTCCGAATAGCTGTAGCTATTCGAATGGGCTATTCGCGTACACTCGAATAGCCCATTCACTATTCGAGCTATTCGAGCAAACGGCGCTATTCGAGCTCGGTACCGAGCTCGAATAGCGTCATAGCCCAGATTGATGTCCTTAGAGCCAATCAGAGGGCTCCCAGGCCCTCTGACGGCAGCCAATCACAGAGGGGGACCCTGGCCACCCCCTACCCTATAAATAGCGGCCGCCATGTTCCGTTTCTCCGTCCTTGCCTGAGACTTGCATAGAGAGAGAGTTGCTCCTTTGTGCTTTGGCTTAGCAAGAGCTTTATTGTGGTCATTTACCTAGCGTTTTTGCTCACATACACCTCCTATACACACCTATATTGTTGTTAGTTAGTTAGACATTGTATTTTAGTTAGTAGCTTTTGTGTTACAAAGAGACAGGCCAGCTGCTGCAGGCTTACAGCTTTAGGCCTCAGGGCCTGCCTGTGTGGGCAGCTGTCCTCCTGTCCTCTGTTTATTTCTCTCTATTCTATACCAGTATTTCTGCTGTCCTTTACTACTGATTGTATTAGTATTGTAGTTATATACTGTAACTGTACTAGGACACTCACTGTCACTGTTCATAGGCTACTAGCTGCTCCTGCGTGTGTGCACTCACTGTCTGTGTACACACTACACACACTCTATTTCCAAGTTCTGATAACTGATTGATTATTGTAATTGAATATTGTAATTAGTTAGTTGTACTCACTGTTACTACTTACTGTACTAGGAGTCTAGGACACTCAGTCACTGTTCATAGGCTACTAGCTCCTGCGTGTGTGCACTCACTGTCTGTGTACACACTACACACACTCTATTTCCTTCTGATAACTGATTGATTATTGTAATTAGTTAGTTGTACTTACTGTTACTACTTACTGTACTAGGAGTCTAGGACACTCAGTCACTGTTCATAGGCTACTAGCTCCTGCGTGTGTGCACTCACTGTCTGTGTACACACTACACACACTCTATTTCCTTCTGATAACTGATTGATTATTGTAATTAGTTAGTTGTACTTACTGTTACTACTTACTGTACTAGGAGTCTAGGACACTCAGTCACTGTTCATAGGCTACTAGCTCCTGCGTGTGTGCACTCACTGTCTGTGTACACACTACACACACTCTATTTCCTTCTGATAACTGATTGATTATTGTAATTAGTTAGTTGTACTTACTGTTACTACTTACTGTACTAGGAGTCTAGGACACTCAGTCACTGTTCATAGGCTACTAGCTCCTGCGTGTGTGCACTCACTGTCTGTGTACACACACTACACACACTCTATTTCCTTCTGATAACTGATTGCTTATTGTAATTAGTTAGTTGTACTTACTGTTACTACTTACTGTACTAGGAGTCTAGGACACTCAGTCACTGTTCATAGGCTACTAGCTCCTGCGTGTGTGCACTCACTGTCTGTGTACACACACTACACACACTCTATTTCCTTCTGATAACTGATTGCTTATTGTAATTAGTTAGTTGTACTTACTGTTACTACTTACTGTACTAGGAGTCTAGGACACTCAGTCACTGTTCATAGGCTACTAGCTCCTGCGTGTGTGCACTCACTGTCTGTGTACACACACTACACACACTCTATTTCCTTCTGATAACTGATTGCTTATTGTAATTAGTTAGTTGTACTTACTGTTACTACTTACTGTACTAGGAGTCTAGGACACTCAGTCACTGTTCATAGGCTACTAGCTCCTGCGTGTGTGCACTCACTGTCTGTGTACACACTACACACACTCTATTTCCTTCTGATAACTGATTGATTATTGTAATTAGTTAGTTGTACTTACTGTTACTACTTACTGTACTAGGAGTCTAGGACACTCAGTCACTGTTCATAGGCTAGCTCCTGCGCGTGTTTGCGCGTGCGTGCACTCACTGTCTGTAGTGTACACACACTAAATTTACTTGTGATTACTACTGATTATTGTAACTGCTAGTTGTACTTCCTGACTGTTACTACTTACTTACTGTACTAGGGACACTCACTCAGTCACCTCACCCACCAACCCACTCCATTAAAGTACCCCACTTTTCAACCGCCCTTTTAAAAAACTTTTGTCTATACGCCCAAAACATCGAAGATGTCTGGAAGTGGCAGCCAGCGCGGTTTGGGCAAGGGGAAGGGCAGCAAGGGAATCAGGAGGAGAGGGAGCAGCATTGTGGCAAGCCGCGGGTGCGGGCGCGCCACCATGCACAGTTCCGCAGCAGCAGCAGCAGCGTCAGTGGCTAACATTCCTCCCATAGCCACTGGCCGTGGACGCCTTGGGCGCCGCCCAGCAGGAGCATCTGCAACTCATGCTGCAGAGACACAGCAGCAGCAGCGTGTAGCACCTGCTCCGATTTTCCTCCAGCCGGGTCGGAAACGTCCCATTGAGGAAAAGCATGCAGACACTGTGGTGCAACTCATGACGGAGGATGAGCAGCACGTCATCAGCTCTGTATCTGAGGCCTCCACCCTCACCACCACCACCACCACCCCTGTTCGCAGCAGCCGCCCAGCAGGGTCTGGGGAGGAGGCCAGTTCACCGTCACTCGCCGACCTGTCATTCAGCAGTCTTTTGACCCCAGGCATCATGAGTAAATTGTCTGCTGTTGTTGGCGATCTTGAGGAGGAGATGCTGATGGGCACTTTGGGGGATGAGGGATTGGACAGCAAGACTGTGGCGACAGTCAAGCAGCCCATCCATGCATCAGGAGAGGAGTTTGGGGGGTCCTCATCCCAGCAGGACATGTTTCAGGAGGGGGAGGATGTTGATGACCCGGTGACAGACAGAGACTGGGTGCCACCACCTCCAGGGGATGTCGTCCTCAGCAGCTCTGAGGAGGAGGAGGAGGATGCTCTTGTGGGCCTTGCAAGGAGGCGCATCATTGCAAGCATTGGCAGCAGCAGTAGGCAGGTCCCACAGCCTGCTGGTGTCTCAGGCTCAGCAGCAGCAGCAGCAGCAGCATCTGCCAGTACCACCACCAGCCGCACCCAAGCCCCCCAAGCCCCCCCCCCAACCACCACAGGGAGACAGGCAGCAGCGCTTCCATGCCGTAGGGGGATGTTTCTGTCACCAATCTGGCGCTTTTTCACCATGCCCACAGTGTACAGCAAGTACGCCACTTGCAACCACTGTCAGCGGAAGTTGAGCAGAGGTGCAGACCCCTTAAAGTTCTGCACCAGCTCGCTCATCAACCACCTTGCTGCGAAACATTTCCACCAGCATCAGGAGTTCCAGAGGCTGAAGGCATCTGGTGCTGGCAGTGGCACCACACCCATCACTGCACAGCCTTCAGCAGCAGCAGCAACAGCAGCCACCCGCCCTCCTGCTCCTCCAGCAGCACCAGCAGGAGTGCGGAAACGCACTGCTCCTCCCCCCTCTGCAACTCCTGCCGCCGACACTGAGGCCTGTTCTGGCAGCCAGTCCTCAGTGGCCTCCTCCGCTGTGTCTGCTGATTCCCGTGCCAGCAAAAGGCCACGCCAGAGCCTTTTGAGCGAGTCCTTCCAGGGGGTGGTTAGGGCTCTGCCTCCCAGCAGCCGTCGCGTGCGGCAGCTGAACGGCTTGCTGGCACAGGCCATGTGCTCCCAACTCCTGCCGTACACGCTCGTGCAGGAGGGGAGCGACATTCGTGCGCTGCTTGCTTGCGCAGCCCCAGACTGGCAGCTCCCCAGCAGACACTTTTTCTCCCGCAAGGCCATTCCTGCACTGCACCGCTTTGTGATGGCCAATGTGGAGCGAGGGCTGGAGCACGCGGTTGGTGAAAGGGTCCACGTCACCATGGACTCCTGGAGCAGCCGCTTCGGGACAGGCCGCTACCTGTCCTTCACTGTCCACTGGGTCAGCTTGGTGGAAGGGGGTGAGGATGGGAGAGCAGCAGCGGGCACAGCAGCAGCAGCAACACAGTGGGTGGTGCCACCCCGCAGGGTCAGGGGAACTGCAGCAGGTTCCTCCGATCCTCTGCCATCCTCCGGCACACCTGGCCAAACCCCCCGCCTCAGCAGCAGCGTGAAGGCCCGCCACTGCCAAGCGCTGCTGCACTTGGTCAGCCTTGGGAAGACCAAGCTGACGGCAACCCATGTGTTGGCCAAACTCCAGGAGCAGGAGAGGATTTGGCTGACCCCCAGAGGCCTCAGAGTCGGAGAGGTGGTGGCCGACAATGGGGCCAATCTGGTTGCCGCAATAGACAGGGGAAACCTGACCCACATCCCCTGTCTTGCCCACGTGCTGAACCTGGTGGTGCAGAAGTTCTTGCGCACCTACCAGGGGATGGGCGAACTGCTGGAAACGGCAAGGAACGTTGTGCGTCACTTCCGGCGCTCGGCTGCAGCCTGTGCGAGCCTGGAAGACGTGCAAAAGGAGCTGGATCTGCCACGCCATCGGCTGATCCTTGACGTTCCGACTCGCTGGAACTCCACCCTGGCGATGTTGGAGCGTGTGGTTGAACAGAAGCGCGCTGTCAAACAGTACCTTGCCCTGGCCACTGTTTCCGCCGCTCAGAGAAGGGACAAGACCAGCAACATCCCGTCCATCGTCCCCGATGATGACTGGAGGCACATGCAGCAGGTGTGCTTAGTGCTGGCTCCCTTTCTGCAGGCCACTAACATGGTGAGCAGGGACCATGCTATGGTCTGCGAGTGGGTGCCCCTGGTTTGTCTGCTGAACAGGGCCCTCGATGCTTTGCTGGAACAGGGAGCGGCAGCCTTGGACCAGCAGGAGCGGCAAGCAGCTGCACAGTCCACCTCTGAGGGGGAGGAGGAGGAGGACTTGGTGGAGGTCCCTGACCTTGCTGCTGATGAGGGGGAGCAGCACAGTGCAGCTGAGTTGGTGCGGGGGTGGAGAGAGGATGAGGCTGACGAGGCAGAGGAGGAGGATGAGGACAGCAGCACTGCCGTCGATGTGCCAGCAGACGTGGCCCGCCTCTTCCCAATGGCAGCGCACATGCTGACGTGCCTGCGCAGAGACCCCAGGGTGATCCAGATGAAGCAGAGGGAGGACATCTGGATCAGCATGATGTTGGACCCACGCCTCAAGGGGAAGTTGAGCCAGTTCCTGCCGCCTGCAGGAGGAGACCCAGCGCAACAAATAAGGAGCTTGCAGCAGGCCCTTGTTGAGCGCTTGGAGGAAGCCTTCCCCCAGCCTTCCACCCCCACTGTCCAGCAGCCAGCACAGAGGCAGCAGCAGGTGCCTGCATCCAGCAGCAAGCGCCCCACAGACCTGCTGTCTCTCAGCCACGAGCTCTACAGGACTGTAGAGGCTCCGGCAGCAGTGACTAGAGAGGAGGTGCATGCAGCAGCATCCTCCACCGGTCACAGCCAGCGCCTGACCCGCATGGTGGCTGACTACATGGGGTCCTACAGCGGGCTTGACAGCGATGCCCCTGTTGATCCCATGGAGTATTGGGTCAAGCGCCTGGAGATCTGGAGCGAGCTGGCGCAGTACGCCCTGGAAGTGCTGTCCTGCCCCCCTTCCAGCGTGCTGTCCGAGCGCTGCTTCAGTGCAGCTGGTGGTGTGGTCACCGAGAAACGCTCACGTCTGTCTCACAAGTCTGTGGACAGACTGACGTTTCTCAAGATGAACCAGGCGTGGGTGGAAGGCGAGTTCCTGGCCCCTGTTGTCGGCGAGAGGGGGACATGAACTGGCTAAGAACCATCGTTAATGTGCCTTACCACCCTTTACCACCTCCTGGCTCCTGCTCACTAAGCCAGCCTGGTTCACTTTGACTATTACGTCGCCTGCAGCCACACATTTTACACCTACAGTGGGCTGCTGTGTACTGCCCTTCTGCTGTCTGTCTGTGTTTCCCACTGCCAGGGTACACAGATTTACCTTCTGCTGCCACTCTGCCACCAGCTATTACGTCAAACAATAGCTATATATCTGTGTAATTTGTTTTACAAACAAAACCAAAAAACCATAAAAAAAAAAAAAAAGGTTTAATTTTTCTGAGGTGCCCGGGTTGAAAACTGTGTTGTCCCAGTTGTGTATTGGACACGATGTGGGCTGCACGACCGCTGTCTGGGACCTCCTGTTGTGTTCATTTACGGCCTGGTATCACCGCTAGGTACCAGGGCTATTATGTCACGCTGCCTGCCTGCTGCCACAGTCACACTACTCCTCCATTCCTCCTGCTGATGCTGCTGTCTGTCTGTGTTTCCCAACGCCAGGGTACACAGATTTACCTTCTGCTGCCACTCTGCCACCAGCTATTACGTCAAACAATAGCTGCTCACATTACTCCTCCATTCCTCCTGCTGCTGCTGCTGCTGTCTGTCTGTCTGTGTTTCCCAACGCCAGGGTACACAGATTTACCTTCTGCTGCCACTCTGCCACCAGCTATTACGTCAAAAAATAGCTATATCTGTCTGTGTAATTGGTTGTAAAACCAAATCTACAAAACCATAAAAAAAAAAAAAAAGGTTTAATTTTTCTGAGGTGCCCGGGTTGAAAACTGTGTTGTCCCAGTTGTGTATTGGACACGATGTGGGCTGCACGACCGCTGTCTGGGACCTCCTGTTGTGTTCATTTACGGCCTGGTATCACCGCTAGGTACCAGGGCTATTATGTCACGCTGCCTGCCTGCTGCCACACTCACACTACTCCTCCATTCCTCCTGCTGATGCTGCTGTCTGTCTGTGTTTCCCAACGCCAGGGTACACAGATTTACCTTCTGCTGCCACTCTGCCACCAGCTATTACGTCAAACAATAGCTGCTCACATTACTCCTCCATTCCTCCTGCTGCTGCTGCTGCTGTCTGTCTGTCTGTGTTTCCCAACGCCAGGGTACACAGATTTACCTTCTGCTGCCACTCTGCCACCAGCTATTACGTCAAACAATAGCTGCTCACATTACTCCTCCATTCCTCCTGCTGCTGCTGCTGCTGTCTGTCTGTCTGTGTTTCCCAACGCCAGGGTACACAGATTTACCTTCTGCTGCCACTCTGCCACCAGCTATTACGTCAAAAAATAGCTATATCTGTGTAATTTGTTGTAAAAACAAAACAAAAAAAACCAAAAAAAAAAAAAAAGGTTAATTTTTCTGAGGTGCCCGGGTTGAAAACTGTGTTGTCCCAGTTGTGTATTGGACACGATGTGGGCTGCACGACCGCTGTCTGGGACCTCCTGCCTGCTGTGTTTATTTACAGCCCTGGTATCACCGCTAGGTACCAGGGCTATTATGTCACGCTGCCTGCCTCATTGACTGCCTGCTGCCACACACTCATCCTCCTCCTCCTGCTGCTGAATTTACCTCCTGCTGTCTGTGTGTTTCCACTGCCAGGGAGCACATACAATGGCGCTTCCAACATGCGTGCGCCACCAGCTATTTGTTACGCTCAAAAATAGCTGCATTTCTTTAAAAAAAAAAATTTGAAAAGAGAAATAAGTGAAGAAGAAGACGATATAGAAGAAGATGAAGATGATGAAGAAGAAGAAGATGAAGAAGAAGAAGATGAAGAAGATGAAGAAGAAGAAGATGAAGAAGATGAAGAAGAAGAAGATGAAGAAGATGAAGAAGATGAAGATGAAGAAGATGAAGAAGAAGAAGATGAAGATGAGGAAGAAGAAGAAGATGAAGAAGAAGATGAAGATGATGAAGAAGAAGAAGATGAAGATGATGAAGAAGAAGAAGATGAAGAAGATGAAGAAGATGAAGATGAAGAAGATGAAGAAGAAGAAGATGATGAAGAAGAAGAAGAAGATGAAGAAGAAGATGAAGAAGATGAAGAAGAAGAAGAAGAAGATGATGAAGAAGATGAAGAAAAAGAAGATGAAGAAGAAGAAGATGATGAAGAAGAAGATGAAGAAGATGAAGAAGAAGAAGAAGAAGATGAAGAAGATGAAGATGAAGAAGATGAAGAAGATGAAGAAAAAGAAGATGAAGAAGATGAAGAAGATGAAGATGAAGAAGATGAAGAAGATGAAGAAAAAGAAGATGAAGAAGAAGAAGAAGAAGATGATGATGAAGAAGATGAAGAAGAAGAAGAAGATGAAGAAGATGAAGAAGATGAAGAAGATGAAGAAGAAGAAGAAGATGAAGAAGTTGAAGATGAAGAAGATGAAGAAGAAGAAGAAGATGAAGAAGATGAAGAAGATGAAGAAGAAGATGAAGAAGATGAAGAAAAAGAAGATGAAGAAGAAGAAGAAGAAGAAGAAGAAGAAGACAATATAGAAGAAGAAGAAGAAGATATAGAAGAAGATATAGAAGAAGAAGATATAGAAGAAGAAGAAGAAGAAGAAGAAGAAGATATAGAAGATAAAGAAGAAGAAGAAGAAGTATATACAGTACTGAACAAATTTCTGGACACAACTTCTCTTTTCAACTTTTTTTTTTTAAAGGAACATCCCCACATAATCACTTGCTGTTGTTACTTGGAAAAAACGAGGTTTCTTGCATCATTCACCCTCAAAACAAGTGTTGGAAGCTATTTAAGGCCATTTCGAATAGTCAGCTCGAATAATGAGCTCGAATACCGACTCGAATAGTGAGCTCGAATTCCGATGTCGAATCGAATAGTAAAAATTATTCGACTCGAATATTCGACTGATCTCGAATAATTTACTATTCGAATTCGACCTAACTCGAATTTTGAAAAGGGGTATTTGAGCATCACTACAGATCAGTACTAAATGCTACTACTGTACAAATGAATAATTAAAATTGTGTGTTTCAGCATACTTTCGTTCCCTCCCTTCATTTCCTAGTTAACTCCCATCTGTGTGATGACATAGGCATAGGGAAAGCGGAAAATTGTTACTTACCTATCCGTAATTTTCCTTTCCCTGTGCCTTCATGTCATCACACAGCCCCCTCCCTTCTTGTTATCTTCGGTGGTTCCGAGGCTGACGAGACTGGGGGGGCAGGGCTATGCAGATCATTTATAAATTTCAACGTCCTATGGGGTAGAGTGGGCGGGGCATCTACCCATCTGTGTGATGACATGAAGGCACAGGGAAAGGAAAATTACGGATAGGTAAGTAACAATTTTCCGCTTTCCCACAAACTGAACATGAAAATGGGTGCTCACTGCTCACCTGTGTGACATCTTTTATGTGTTAGAATTGGTGTTTGTTTATAAGGGAAACATTTCCCACACTTTGAGCCTGCAGAAGCCAGGATGCTCACCTGAGTGACTTCTCTGATAACTCGGGAAGTGTGCTTCCCACCTAATAGTTATCCCTCACGCTAAACATGACAAAGAACGGTCATAAGTGTGCCTAGTATGGTAGTAAACATAACATGCATAGAGGCCACTGCCTCCCCCCTCCCTCCCCCCTTCCCACTTTGTGACAATCTGAGTCAGACGTTCGTATAAATCTTCCTTGCTCAGCTTCCTGATTGCGGCCACCCCGGTGTTACTCAGGATGCTGCCTCTGTCCTCTCTGCCCATTATCAGTTGCGCTTGTAGCAGGAGAAATCGGCACCGCCACCATCATCAGCAACTTTATCACGCAACAGCATGGAACTGCTTAAATAAACGTTTCGGAGCAACTTCATTAAAGCTAACCATATGCATACCTCCCAACTTTTTGAGGTGAGAAACAGTGACACTTAAGCCACGCCCCTGCCACACCCCTGATCACGCCCCGTCACACCCCTAGTCACGCATACGATAAAGATTTCATAAGAAAATATGTTGTTTTATAACTCAAACCGAACTGATCCTTTCTATCCTGGTTCATTTTCCTTCATATTAAACAGTTTAAAATTAGTAATATATCAAAGGATGAGAATAAAGTTTAGAGTCAAGTCAAGCAAACACATTTTTTAGTAGAGAAATATATATATTTACATAGAAAGAGGGACAAAGTCCTGAAAGAGGGACAAATGAAGAGGAAAGAGGGACAGGGTTCCCAAAGAGGGACTGTCCCTACGAAAAAGGGACAGTTGGGAGCTATGCATATGTATATTAATTAATTGCGCAGCAATCATAAACGGGATTGCATATGAATGATCACATACTAACCAGAGGTGGAGGACAGAATATGTGCTCTGACTACACAGGGACAAATAAACCAGCATACAAGCGGATATTTAGCATAATAATTTATCAGCTACTATCTCTAAAACCAAATACAGTAGGTCGGAAATGACCATGACGATAGAAATGAAATGACATTTAGAAGAAATTCAGAATAGAGTCCTTTTAATGTGATGTTGATGGAAATGTACAATTCCCATAATATTGGTCAATAATAACATAGACAGTCGATGTGTGAGAGGCTCATCCCAATGGCAGGCAGCAGAGGAGAGCGCAGCCTGTGCTAGCATCCGGGACATTTCTCAGCATAATAATCCCCTCCAAGGGTCAGTAGCCCCCCAGCCCAGTATAATGTGTGGCGGGGATCCCCTCCTTCATATTGCGGGGGCAGTGACAGGAGACCCCGTATATCAGACATGTTACCCCCTGATAATGATGGAGACAGGGGAGATCGGGGGAGCAGGAAGCGGAGCTGGTCACATTACAGCGGGATTTCCCGGCCACTGTCGCCGCTCAGAAGCCCCCCGTGACTGTAATGGAGGAGGGGAGACCCCTGCCAGCCGGGCGGCCGCACACAGGGGGCGCACCGCTACTTTCCGGGGGGAATAAACCCTCTTTTCTCCCGGCGAGGAAACACAAGCAGAGAGCCGAGGAGTGACAGCTGTGTGGAGGGGCGGCTGAGAGTCCGGATCCCACCAATAGGAAGAGGGGTGTGTCCTCCTGTCAGCAGCCAATGGCAGCGCAGCCGGGGAGAGTATATAAGCGCAGAGCTTGGCTCTCCCCGCAATGTTATACTTTGTTTTAGTGCAGGAAGATGGCAGAGACCGCCCCAGCAGCCGCCCCTCCCGCAGCGGAGCCCGCCGCCAAGAAGAAGCAGCCTAAGAAGGCGGCAGCCGGAGGAGGAGCCAAGAAAGGCAGCAAGAAGCCTTCCGGCCCCGCCGTGTCCGAGCTCATCCTCAAGGCCGTGTCCGCCTCCAAAGAGCGCAGCGGGGTCTCCCTGGCCGCCCTGAAGAAGGCTCTGGCTGCCGGAGGCTACGATGTGGAGAAGAATAACAGCCGCCTCAAGCTGGCCATCAAGGGCTTGCTGACTAGAGATGGGAAGTTCGGATCTTTTCAATGATCCGGATGATTCGAATCGGATCATTGAAGAGATCCGGATCTTGGATCATTTTACTACCGGAAGCATTCGGGGGTGAAATGAACAGCAGGACAGGTCTGTGGACAGGAGAAGGGGAGGGAGTGGACACACAGAGAAGGGGAGAAGATGGACAGAGAGCAGGGAGTGGACAGAGAAGGGGGGAGGGACGAGCAGAGAGTAGGGATGCTCGGAAAATTCCGCGGAATTATAAATTCCGTGATTCCGGCCGGAATTAGGTTAATTCCGATTCCGGTAGTCAAATCGGAATTCCTATACCTCTCAAACGGAATTCCGCGGAAATTTTATAATTCCGACGGAATTTTCCGGAATAACACTCTCTCTCTCTCTCTCTCTCTCTCTCTCTCTCTCTCTCTCTCTCTCTCTCTCTCTCTCTCTCTCTCTCTCTCTCTCTCTCTCTCTCTCTCTCTCTCTCTCTCTCTCTCTCTCTCTCTCTCTCTCTCTCTCTCTCTCTCTCTCTCTCTCTCTCTCTCTCTCTCTCTCTCTCTCTCTCTCTCTCTCTCTCTCTCTCTCTCTCTCTCTCTCTCTCTCTCTCTCTCTCTCTCTCTCTCGTGCAAACATTTCTGCTCTCTGCCAGGCATGGTCGGAATAGCCGATTTCCGTTTCCGGCACAATTTCGCATTCCGTCATATAGAAATTCCGTTACCGTTCCATTCCGACGGTATACCGGGGCAGTTCCGCGGAATTCCGTCGGAAAAATTTTAATCTCTCTCTCATATCCATCCATATCATGCAGTAGGGAATTGCAGATTTTCAAAACAGCTTATATACCATAGCTGGGATTTGAACCCAGGACCTAGTGTGTAGTAGGTATCTGTCTTACGCTCTAGACCAGGGGTCCCCAAACATTTTGGGTTGAGGGCCGGGTCAACATACTTCAGACCGCTGGTGGGCCGGAGTAAACATAAAATGATGTAGAAGTCTTTGCGGACCAGACAGTGAAGCATACCCAGGTGACAATCTGCAAGCCAATTGGACAGCAGTGTCACCTGATGTGGAATTTGATTGGAAACCAGCAAAATTTCTGCTTTCTGGCTTCCATGTGGATGGGGGGTGCTGCACTGCTATTCCATATGTGGACCACCAATATTTAAAGATGTAGCTGACTGCATTTATAAGCAATACATTTTCTGTGTGGGGGGCCGGTAAGAAAGCCTTAGGGGGCCACATTCGGCCCGCGGGCCTTAGTTTGAGGACCACTGCTCTAGACCATCAACCACACTCAGGGCCAGGCTTTAGCATGTAGTGTGGTCAGAGGTGGGACAAGGTCCTTCAGCACCCAAGGCTGAGACAGCAAAGTGCGCCCCCCCATCCCTCCCACCCCAGCTGTCACACACTGATTGCTATTACACTAAGAGGTGCCCCAGGGCCCCCACCCCCAACACCTTAATCTCTACTTATCTGGCTTGCAGTCGCTGCCATGTATCACCTTTTCTTATTTCTTTCTTCTTCAAACACAATTGGGAATGACAGCTGAATGAATTGTGCACCCCCTCCTACACTGCGCCCTGAGGCTGCAGCCTCTCCAGCCTCAGCCTTACTAGTGGGTAAGACAGATACCTACTACCATGCAGTGTGGTTCATGGTCTAGAGGGTAAGACAGATACCTACTACACACTAGGTCCTGGGTTCAAATCCCAGCTATGGTATATAAGCATGCTTTTCAAAAAGTACAAATCCTTAATCATGCTACTTTTTCTATCGAATTGATCATAATGGAAGTATGGTTTATGCTACCGCCAGCTTTAGCATGTAGTGTGGGTCATGGTCTAGAGGTTAAGACAGATACCTACTACACACTAGGTCCTGGGTTCAAATCCCAGCTATGGTATATAAGCATGCTTTTCAAAAAGTACAAATCCTTAATCATGCTACTTTTTCTATCGAATTGATCATAATAGAAGTATGGTTTATGCTACCGCCAGCTTTAGCATGTAGTGTGGGTCATGGTCTAGAGGGTAAGACAGATACCTACTAAACACTAGGTCCTGGGTTCAAATCCCAGCTATGGTATATAAGCATGCTTTTCAAAAAGTACTAATCCTTAATCATGCTACTTTTTCTATCGAATTGATCATAATGGAAGTATGGTTTATGGTACCGCCAGCTTTAGCATGTAGTGTGGGTCATGGTCTAGAGGTTAAGACAGGTACCTACTACACACTAGGTCCTGGGTTCAAATCCCAGCTATGGTATATAAGCTGTTTTGAAAATCTGCAATTCCCTACTGCATGATATGGATGGATATGAGAGAGAGAGAGATTAAAATTTTTCCGACGGAATTCCGCGGAACTGCCCCGGTATACCGTCGGAATGGAACGGTAACGGAATTTCTATATGACGGAATGCGAAATTGTGCCGGAAACGGAAATCGGCTATTCCGACCATGCCTGGCAGAGAGCAGAAATGTTTGCACGTAATACCCACATGCTGAAGTCATATGCTTTACATATATTTCACCTATATGTTCATCTGTACACTTTGAAAGAAAAGGTCGCACAGTGAAAGAAAGCATTCCCAGAAGATAAGTGCAGCTGTTTAGTGCCGAGTGCAGGAGGATTATATTGCCTTTCAATCACACTGTCTGCAAAGTTACTGAGCTGTGCTGAGCCAAAAGCTTCCAATGTGTTCACTGTGTACAACTAAGGAACAGCCAGCCTATAATGGGCAGCACGTTATAGCCAGTATGTGTGCTCTACACATATCTGGCAGTGGCACCCATGTCCCCTCTCTCTCATCTACCTGTCTCCCTGCAAGGCTGCCTCCCTTCCAACAGAGCGATCCATCTCTGCTCTGCTTCCAAGACCCCGCTGCCCGCTGAGAGGGGGCGTGTCGCTCCTGGCCCCGCCCCTTTTGCGATCCGAATCACTCATTTTGATGATTCGGATGATCGACTCATAAAATAGATTCGGATCAAAGATCCGAATCGTTCATGATCCGGACAACACTATTGCTGACAAAGGGCAGCCTCGTCCATGTCAAAGGCACCGGCGCCTCCGGATCCTTCAAGGTCAGCAAGAAGGAGGCAGCCGGCAAAGAGCACAAGAAGCAGGCGGCGGCCAAGAAGAAGCCAGCGGCTGCCGCCAAGCCTAAGGCCCGGTTCACACTTGCGGTTGTTTGCCAAACGGACCGGATGACCTGACCGGATCCGGACTGGATCCGGATCGGAACCGTACGGTTCTGATCCGGATCCAATCCGGATCCGGTCAGGTTGCATCAGGTGTTCATCAGGATGCGATCCGGATCCGTTTGGCAAAAGTAACGTAAAAAACAAAAAAAATGTTGGGGTCTGGGAGGTCAGCAGAAGGGGGACCTGTGGAATCAGGCCCTCTGCTGTTTAGCACTCACCTCCACCTGCGACATGCTGCCAACATCTCCGGATCCGGATCCAGCTGTGCTGCTCCACTCCAAAATGCTTGCCCATGTGTCCCCATCCAATATCGCCGCAACAATCCGCATAGGAAGTGGGGTAGAACATCCGGATTTCTCAGCCAGTGTGTTGTGCGCTCTCCGGTTCCCATTGGTTTGTATTGGCCGGATGGTGCAGTCCGGCTCCGCCCCGGATACGGCTGCCGGAGGAGCCGGATCAAAAAATAGCGCATGTTGGAACGGAGGCCGGAGTCTGGATCCGGCCCGGATCCGGTCCGGCAGAACGGACGCATGTGAACGGACGCATAGGCTTTCATTGCTATGCCGTGCGTCCGTTCCGTCCGTTCTGCAAGCGGTGCGGCTCCGGCACGGCGATTCCGGATGGCCACCGCTAATGTGAACCGGGCCTAAGAAGACGGCTACTGCCAGGAAGCCCAAAGCCGCCAAGTCCCCGAAGAAGCCTAAGAAAGCCCCCAGCGCCGCCAAGAAGAGCCCCGCTAAGAAGGCGGCCAAGAAACCGGCGGCAGCTGCTGCCAAGAAGCCCAAAGCTGCCGCTAAACCCAAGAAAGCCGCCAAGAGCCCCGCTAAGAAGGCAGCCAAGCCTAAGGCCGCCAAAAGCCCTGCAAAGAACGTAGCAAAGCCCAAGAAGGCCGCTCCTAAGAAGAAATAAGCCGCAGCTCGTCTCTCCACAAACACAAAGGCTCTTTTCAGAGCCACCCACATTTCCCCTGAAGGGCTGCTGTACATTCCCGAGTATATGTTGTTAGCAGGTGTGCAGTGACTCCCTAGTAAGGTGCAGCTCTTCCTCTGCATGGGGGAGGCGGCATACACGCTGCGGGGTCACAGACTCGGGGGAAATGGGGATCGCTTCACTAATTAAGTTTAGCTGCGTTTAATCGAATGTAGGGTTCACCACCGGAAATGGGAGTTTATCCATGATGTCTACATAATGCTGCGGTCACAATTACAGGAACGCATCGTGTGAAACAAAGTTTCTTCTTCAAATCTCCTCTGATGTGAAAAAAAAAACAAATCAGTGGCTGATGGTAGATATTGCACTAGCTGTACATAAGCCCACATCGCACCCACCAGCAATACCGTGTACTAAACGGATAATTTGGGCGCCCGTAGGTAAAGACTTTTTCTCGGCTATAGCCAGACATTTGAGCGCCCGATATAAATGGTGGAGACTGGATTTGCAGTAGCGGAACTCTATGGGGCCCAGCTCCAGTACCCGGGGCCCTGACTGAGTAGCTTTTATTGGTGTGGCTATTCTGACATAAGCTATCTGTCTGGTACATTTCTGCCCGGCTAACATGTGGGGGGTGGCTCTGATCCAAGTTATAGAATTGCCGGGTGCCCACACGTCTATGCAGGATAAATACTACACATACCTATGCCCAAGCAGAAAGGTGCCTTTTCCTACATGGTATATATAAATAGCGGAGCTAGGTGAGGGAGACATAAAAAAAAAATTGCTATGAGCGTCACAGGGGTCCTACATGCTCATAGTTGCCAAAACATTCGTCCTGAGCGATATCTGGAGAAATTGCAGTGTGTGTTTTAGTGCATACCGGTTACTCTGCGTGTAAACGAGGAAAGGGAAATGCAAGGAGTGATCTTCCCCATCCTAAAGCTTTAAGCAGCAAAGGCTTTGAAAAAAAGTTGGGGAATCCTCAGTCTGAAATGAGCGACTATTATAGTCGTTTATGGACGAAAGGAGAACAAAGAAAAGAAAATCTGATTAGCCGATGTTTTCAAATATGGTCTTTCCCGCCATTCGTTGGATCTCCAACAACTACACGCGCCTAGATCGCTCACGCACGATATGCACTCCTTGTCCTGCAATAAAGATTACCGCCGAGAATGACGCGCCGCCGCAGCGAGCATCTCCCACCTGTTACTCCAGCATCGATCTGTCTCCGGTCGTACAGCATCCATCGGGGAACTCAGGGCTGCTTCCAACTACTGTAAAATCTTTCTCTAGGCAGTCACCCTCCCCTGCAATTATCCTGTGAAGTCACTATTTAGATGAATAAGCAGCAGTTACCGGGCTGCATAGTATAGCTCTCTAGAATCTATCTGCTCGGGTCTCCGCATCTTTCAGCGGAATCCCGATAGAAGCAACAATACCCGCCATTAGTGCGCAACTTCTATAGCAATGCTACTTCATAAACTATGACAGCACTTTTATGGATAAAGTGGGTGGCCCTGAAAAGGGCCTTTTGTACAACAGTAAGGGGAAATGGATTGGCTTATCCACCGAAGCCGTAGAGGGTGCGGCCCTGGCGCTTGAGGGCGTACACCACATCCATGGCGGTGACCGTCTTCCTCTTGGCGTGCTCGGTGTAGGTGACGGCGTCCCGGATGACGTTCTCCAGGAAAACCTTCAGCACTCCGCGAGTCTCCTCATAGATGAGACCGGAGATGCGCTTGACACCCCCTCTGCGGGCCAGGCGGCGGATGGCGGGCTTAGTGATGCCCTGGATGTTATCCCGGAGCACCTTCCTGTGCCGCTTGGCACCTCCTTTCCCGAGTCCCTTCCCGCCCTTTCCTCGGCCAGACATAGTTAAGCAGAATGCTCTCTACTGTGGAGATAAAGTGAGCTGTGCTGCTGCCTCCCCTCCTCTTATACAGCCTGGGCGGACCTAAGGGGAGACTGCACAGAAGGGGCGGAGCCGGTTTTCTCATACGTATTTGCGTGGGGTCCTCCTGCCCTCGCTTTTACCGCGCAGCCCATTAGTGAAAGTAAATCAGTGATTAATGGAATACCGCCGGGAAATTTGAAATAGCATCTGCTCGGGCTCAACCAATCACAGCTCCAGACGCTTTTCTATTAAGCCAATAAGAATGCCAAGAAAGTATTAACTCAGTTGCAAGCCAATTATGTTTCTATGTACAGATAGAATTGTTTTATTAAATAAGCAACAATCAATAATTTCAGAATTGCACCCCACATTCCCCAGGTCATTATAAAACTTGGATTCATGGTGTCATATTGAAGTAATGTAGATGTGATAAGAACATTTAACTACCTGGTCCCAATGTCTGCTTATACATGTGCACTGCACTTTACTACAAGCTGCTGTGTGGGCTAAAAAAAACAAAACGTGTTTTACTTGGGCCAGTTAGAAGACAAATATCTCGCTTTTCTCCTGGCGGACCGTTGTCCGGATCATGAACGATTCGGATCTTTGATCCGAATCTCTTTTGTGAGTCGAATCATCAAAATCATCAAAATGAGTGGTTCGGATCGCAAAAGGGGTGGGACCAGGAGTGACACGCCCCCCCACTCAGCGGGCAGCGGGGTCCTGGAAGCAGAGCAGAGATGGATCGCTCTGTTAGAGGGGAGCCAGGGACGGTAGCTGAGAGAGGGGACATGGGTGCCACTGCCAGATATGTGTAAAGCACACATACTGGCTATAACGTGCTGCTCATTACGGGCTGTCTGTTCCGTAGTTGTGCACAGTGAACACATTGGAAGCTTTTGGCTCAGCTCAGTAACTTTGCAGGCACTGCGATTGCTGTGCAATATGATCCTCCTGCACTCGGCACTAAACAGCTGCACTTATCTTCTAGGAATGCTTTGGGGAAAGCGTTCTTTCACTGTGAGCCGTTTGCATTCAAAGTGTACAGATGAACATATAGGTGAAATGTATGTAAAGCATATGATTGCAGCATGTGGGTATTGTGTGCAAACAAACATTTCTGCTCTCTGCTCGTCCCTCCTCCCTTCTCTGTCCACCTCCCTGCCCTCTGTCCATCTTCTCCCCTTCTTTGTGTGTCCACCCCCCCCTTCTCTTGTCCTGCTAGTCATGTCACCCCCCCCCCCCCCAATGCTTCCGTAGTAAAATGATCCGAGATTCGGATCAAAGATCCGGATCTTTTCAATGATCCGATTCATCTGGATCATTGAAAAGATCCGAACTTCCCATCTCTACAAAGCGCCAGAACTACAGCCAAGCCTTTCACGGGTGAGCCTTGCCCAGACTGTAGTTTTACGTGCTGGATTGAGCTGCCACTCGAGCCTTGGTCAAAGCCTATCCCAACTGCTGTGCTAAGCTGGGTATGAATGGCATCAACTTGAGGATGAGACACTATCTGCAACTAGTGTTGTCCGGATCATGAACGATTCGGATCTCTGATCCGAATCTATTTTATGAGTCGATCATCCGAATCATCAAAATGAGTGATTCGGATCATAAAAGGGGCGGGGCCAGAAGTGACACGCCCCCTCTCAGCGAGCAGCGGGGTCCTGGAAGCAGAGCAGGGATGGATAGCTGAGTTGGAGGGGAGCCAGCCTTGCAGCCACAGGTAGATGAGAGAGGGGACATGGGTGCCACTGCCAGATATGTGTAGAGCACACATACTGGCTATAACGTGCTGCTCATTATAGGCTGTCTGTTCCGTAGTGCTGCATAGTGAACACATTGGAAACTTTTGGCTCAGCACAGCTCAGTAACTTTGCAGGCACTGTGATTGAAATATGATCCTCCTGCACTCGGCACTAAACAGCTGCACTTCACTTTTGGGAATGCTTTCTTTCACTGTGCGACATTTGCTTTCAAAGTATACAGATGAGCATATAGGTGAAATACATGTAAAACATATGATTGCAACATGTGGGTATTGTGTGCAAACATTTCTGCTCTCTGCTCGTCCCTCCTCCCTTCTCTGTCCACTCCCTGCCCTCTGTCCATCTTCTCCCCTCCCCTTCTCCTGTCCACAGCAGGGAAAGACCTGTCCTGCTAGTCATTTCACCCCGAATGCATCGGTAGTAAAATGATCCGAGATTCGGATCAAAGATCCGGATCTTTTCAATGATCCGATTCGAATCATCCAGATCATTGAAAAGTTTCGAACTTCCCATCTCTATCTGCAACACTACAGCTCTGTATAGAGAATGTGGGGTGGCTCTGAAAAGAGCCTTTGTGTTCTGTGGGGGATACTAACGGAATATGAGGCGCTTATGCCCTCTCGCCGCGGATCCTGCGGGCCAGCTGGATGTCCTTGGGCATGATGGTGACCCTCTTGGCGTGGATGGCGCACAGGTTGGTGTCCTCGAAGAGCCCCACTAGATAAGCCTCGCTGGCCTCCTGCAGAGCCATGACGGCCGAGCTCTGGAAGCGCAGGTCGGTCTTGAAGTCCTGGGCGATCTCCCGCACCAGGCGCTGGAAGGGCAGCTTGCGGATCAGCAGCTCGGTGGATTTCTGGTAGCGGCGGATCTCTCGGAGAGCCACTGTACCGGGCCGGTAGCGGTGAGGCTTTTTCACTCCTCCGGTGGCCGGGGCGCTCTTCCGGGCGGCTTTGGTGGCCAGCTGCTTGCGGGGAGCTTTCCCTCCGGTGGACTTGCGGGCGGTCTGCTTAGTTCTGGCCATCGCTCAGGCAATAGTCTCTATTCACTAGTGTTGTCCGGATCATGAACGATTCGGATCTTTGATCCGAATCTATTTTATGAGTCGATCATCCGAATCATCAAAATGAGTGATTCGGATCGCAAAAGGGGCGGGGCTAGGAGCGACACGCCCCCTCGCAGCGGGGTCTTGGAAGCAGAGCAGAGATGGATCGCTCTGTTGGAAGGGAGCCAGCCTTGCAGGGAGACAGGTAGATGAGAGAGAGGGGACATGGGTGCCACTGCCAGATATGTGTAGAGCACACATACTGGCTGCAATGTGCTGCTTATTATAGGCTGTCTGTTCCGTAGTTGTGCACAGTGATCACATTGGAAGCTTTTGGCTCAGCTCAGTAACTTTGCAGACAGTGTGATTGAAAGGCAATATAATCCTCCTGCACTCGGCACTAAACAGCTGCACTTATCTTCTGGGAATGCTTTCTTTCACTGTGCGACCTTTTCTTTCAAAGTGTACAGATGAGCATATAGGTGAAATATATGTAAAGCATATGACTTCAGCATGTGGGTATTACGTGCAAACATTTCTGCTCTCTGCTCGTCCCTCCTCCCATCTCTGTCCACTCCCTGCCCTCTGTCCATCTTCTCCCCTACTCTGTGTGTCCACTCCCTCCCCTTCTCCTGTCCACAGACCTGTCCTGCTGTTCATTTCACCCCCGAATGCTTCCGGTAGTAAAATGATCCGGATCTCTTCAATGATCCGATTCGAATCATCCGGATCATTGAAAAGATCCGAACTTCCCATCTCTACTATTCACTCGCGGAAATAGAATGAGGAGAGCAGCCGGGAATAGTGTTGTCCGGATCATGAACGATTCGGATCTTTGATCCGAATCTATTTTATGAGTCGATCATCCGAATCATCAAAATGAGTGATTCGGATCGCAAAAGGGGCGGGGCCAGGAGCGACACGCCCCCTCTCAGCGGGCAGCGGGGTCCTGGAAGCAGAGCAGAGATGGATGGCTCTGTTGGAGGGGAGGCAGCCTTGCAGCCAGGGACAGGTAGCTGAGAGAGAGGGGACATGGGTGCCACTGCCAGATATGTGTAGAGCACACATACTGGCTGCAATGTGCTGCCCATTACAGGCTGGCTGTTCCGTAGTTGTGCTGCACAGTGATCACATGGGAAGCTTTTGGCTCAGCACAGCTCAGTAACTTTGCAGACATTGTGATTGAAAGGCAATATAATCCTCCTGCACTCGGCACTAAACAGCTGCACTTATCTTCTGGGAATGCTTTCTTTCACTGTGCGACCTTTTCTTTCAAAGTGTACAGATGAACATATAGGTGAAATATATGTAAAGCATATGACTTCAGCATGTGGGTATTACGTGCAAACATTTCTGCTCTCTGCTCGTCCCTCCTCCCATCTCTGTCCACTCCTCCCTGCCCTCTGTCCATCTTCTCCCCTTCTCTGTGTGTCCACTCCCTCCCCTTCTCCTGTCCACAGACCTGTCCTGCTGTTTATTTCACCCCCGAATGCTTCCGGTAGTAAATGATCCGAGATTCGAATCAAAGATCCGGATCTCTTCAATGATCCGATTCGAATCATCCGGATCATTGAAAAGATCCGAACTTCCCATCTCTAGCCGGGAAGCGTCTTTTTATACAGCCCGAGCCTCTCTGTCATTGGCCACGCCCTCTACATGGTGACGCGATACACCGCGGAGAGCCAATAATCATTTACATAGCAACCTGTACTGTGTGTCTGCCTCATGTTGCTCACGATCCAATCATCGGGCTGCCTCCTAATAACCCCGCCCAGAGCAGCCAATGATTGACCGTAAAAATGATCCCCAATCACCGACTCACAGCACGCCCTCTGCCATGCTAATTCCCATTTATAAGCGTCGTAGCTTCTGATTGGCCGGGGTGATCGGGAGCTTTTGATTGATTGGCTTTCGCTGAATATTTGTTATTTTTTCAATTGTCCCTCCACAAATGGCTTTGTTACAGCATCCCGCCATTATACTGATTTTACCTGGTTTTGTTCCATGTATTGCATTTTCTATCATCTTTAAAATATACTATTTATATATGTAAAAGCGGAAAGGAATAGAGGTAGACGAGTCACGTTTCTCTGCTTTAGATCTGCATTTTACACGTATGTGCATCACTCTGTATCATGATAGCGGATCGGCCAGGCTGGTGATTACCGGTAATTATTAAGAGGGAGACGGATTAGGATTCCTGAAATCTCCCTCTCCCTTTGCGGGGCAGTAACAAGTCTCCTCGCTCCACACACGGACCGACCTAAGCGTTCTAGAACTCTGGGAATCGGGATTAGTTCCGCTGCAGTGACCGGATGTCTCAGCAGATCGGATATCTAGGTGGTTTCTCGTTCACCATTTATCAAATTTACCGCGATGCCTTTTATTATATGTTCTTGTTAAGAATATCAAACTTATAAGATGTATATTTTTATGGAAGATGTGCTTGAAAGCGGTCATTTCTAATGTGGCGACTGAGCTTTAAGTGATATATTTACAGCTTTCAAACCACCACCATCCATGCAGCCCAATATAATTTTATTTCCTAGTATTATGCAATACGTAGTTAGAGACGTCACCCTATCTGTCCGGATTGGCTGTTCCTACCACAACACCACAGGATAGATTCTGTAGATAAATTGCACGAAGTCTCAGTAATCTCTGCCATCTGATTCTCTGAAAAAAAAGTGCGGCTGGAACGTTACAGCAACCGGGATAATGTAGATCTACATAACTGGCAGTGGAGAGTGATACGTATGGACCTGTACACCATGCGCAGGAAGACTGATATGTACAGAGGTCTCCTATATTCTATATATACTGGAATTGCTACTAAAAATACCGCAGAGTAAACTTTCATCACTACAGATACGATACAGAAATACGGATTTATAAATCAGATCCACGCGGCTAGAGATCGATAACCTCGGTGTGAGAATCCCCTCTTCCTGCTCACATCACTGAACCCTGTACTGTCACTACTACACATGCAAATGTATAGAATAACTGCATAATGAATGTGTGCTGACTCTTAGAACACTAAGATTTATAAACCGCATATAACAGCAGCACATAGCCCTGCAGTGAATGAGTGGGTGGCTCTGAAAAGAGCCTTTGGGTTTCCTGTGTAGTCGGGTGAGAGGCGATTACTTGGCGCTGGTGTACTTGGTGACGGCCTTGGTGCCCTCGGACACGGCGTGCTTGGCCAGCTCTCCCGGCAGCAGCAGGCGGACGGCGGTCTGGATCTCCCGGGAGGTGATGGTGGAGCGCTTGTTGTAATGAGCCAGGCGGGAAGCTTCCCCGGCAATGCGCTCGAAGATGTCATTGACGAAGGAGTTCATGATGCTCATGGCCTTGGAGGAGATGCCGGTGTCGGGGTGCACCTGCTTCAGCACCTTGTACACGTAAATGGCGTAGCTCTCCTTCCTGGTCTTCCTGCGCTTCTTGCCGTCCTTCTTCTGCACCTTACTCACCGCTTTCTTAGAGCCCTTCTTGGGCGCCGGGGCGGACTTGGCTGGTTCAACCATAGCTGATGATTCTCAGTAACTCTGCAGAGTGCGGAGACACAATGAGGAGCAGCGACGCCTCCCCTCCTTATATAGGCGGCCTATGCTAATCAGGCTGCAGGAGAGCAGGCTCACACTATTGGATAGCGTCACTAGCGCCGCCTGCTGACCGTCCCTTATAGCTGATTGGTTGTAAGAGTGTGACTTGCATAGTGATGCACGCAACAAACAACGCCGGATGCAATTGGCTGCAAAAGTACAGAGCCCCGCCCCGGTATTTGCTGATTAATGGATAACCAGACTCTCACGCTATTGGCTGAGTTGAATAGCAGCCAATCAGGTGGCAGCGCAGCACGGGGCGGGCAGCAGGGTATATAGGGCAGGAGGAGGGGCGGGTTGGGTTATTCTCGTGTTGGAGAGTTATCTGTATTCCTGAAGTCATCATGTCCGGAAGAGGCAAACAAGGCGGTAAGGCTCGTGCCAAGGCCAAGACTCGCTCCTCCCGGGCCGGCCTGCAGTTCCCAGTCGGTCGTGTTCACCGTCTGCTGAGGAAGGGCAACTATGCGGAGCGGGTGGGGGCCGGAGCTCCGGTCTATCTGGCCGCAGTGCTGGAGTATCTGACCGCTGAGATCCTGGAGCTGGCTGGCAACGCCGCCCGGGACAACAAGAAGACCCGCATCATCCCCCGCCACCTGCAGCTGGCCGTGCGCAACGACGAGGAGCTCAACAAGCTGCTGGGTGGGGTGACCATCGCCCAGGGGGGCGTCCTGCCCAACATCCAGGCCGTGCTGCTGCCCAAGAAGACCGAGAGCCACAAGGCCGCCAAGAGCAAGTAATTCCCTGCAGCTAAAGAGATCGCACAGAACACCACAAAGGCTCTTTTCAGAGCCACCCACACTGTCTGCTAAAGAGCCTGATGCGCATTATTTTTCACTGCATACGTTGCAGAGACGTGTCCCTTAATTCTGTAATCAAAAGTACACCCCCTGTGTTAGAGGCCGTAACTAATGTAACCTACAGAACAGTTTCATTCCATAGATAGAAGTCCCGCTCCATCTCTGCCACATACGTTATAATCGGATCAGAGCGATTCCCAGACTGGCAGTACACGCGTTCTTGTTACAGATAGTACAGTAACTTCCTCCCAATCTGCACGCGGAGCACTGCAGCCTGCAGAAAGCACGTGTATAAGCGCTGTTAGCAACAGGCAATAGAGAGCATCAGATCCATATACGGTGCTGGGGTCGTTTCTCTGCTGTTTGGATCTTAACGGGTTGTTTCAATTAAGAGAATTGTATTTTAAGGTAGGTAGTACAAAACCCATTTATCTGATTCGCTAGCTGGAGGGCAATATTCTGGCACTGCTATTGGCTGATGATCGACGCTTCTGTACTGTAGCTGTGATTGGTGGAGACAGAGCAGCTGATATTTTACAAATTTGCCGCCGAATTTCCTCAGGACAGCCGGGATGGGGGTGCGACTCTGCTTTGTGGCATCATGCCAGCTCACAGCTCCTCCATAAACGATACGGCAGGTTTGTGTTAATATAGTAATAGCAGGTGTACCGACGAAATAACCTACCCGTCGAATCTTCCTACATTCACTGACAAATGGCGGGAGGGGATAGTAAAGTCTACTGGATGTAGGTTAAATTGTTGGAGCTAGACAATTCAGCATTTGCTATACATTGCCAAGCGTTTAAAAAAATGTTCTGTCATTGAACGATTTAAATATTCAAGTATATTGTAAATGTAATATTCCGATTATGAAGCAATGGGCATGCTGTTCTCCCCGCATCGGGGGAAGGGGTTAGTAAGACTCACCTCATAGAAACTGCCCTGTCATTAACATCAGAAACACAATGCAGCCGTGCACCCTTCTACATGCAGTGGAGAGGGCTTTGACTAGGAACGTGACTTGCTTCAACGAAGTCACCCAGTCCTTGCACATGTGGTGGAACTGCTTGGAAAATAGCCCCATTGCACATCGGTTAAAATACAGTGCTGCCACCCTGTGGAATACATACAACCTTACATTTACCTCTCTACTGTATTCCACGGATGCTCTAACGAAAACCAATGTAAATATTCTGTACATGCATAAGGAGCTACAATAGCGGGTTTTGTAGAGGCATTGCTAGCGTTTAAAGATGTTTTCGATGTCATTTAACGATTTGGTTAAGAGTTTTATATTGTAAAAGTAATATTGAGATCATGAAGCAATGTGTTGTTGCCTTTCGAACGTCTTAAATTTGGAGGAACTGACACAAAGGCAGTGCGAAGCAAAAACAATGTATCATTTCTGTTGCAGTGTTCTTTCCTGTATCTTCCTTTTGATGCACCGCTGCCACCATGCGGGGAATAAGAGAACATGACTCTAGTACCTTTGTATTGGTTCCCTCCACACTTCAGACTTTCCATTGCTTCAGTATCTGAATATTAATTATACAATATAATATTTTTAACCAAATCGTTATGACCTCGAGAGAACACCTTAAACGCTTAGCAATGGTGCACTGCTTTGAGCTGTCCCTCTAAGATCCCCGCTCCCTTTGTAGTGAGCGACGGGCCGGTGTTCCAACATTTTAGCATACCCGACAGAATAGCATACAAATGCTACTGAGCATGTGCAAAGTCATGCAGGGCGTACATTAACCCCAGAATACCCATCAGCAGCATTAACCTTTTCAACCCCAGTTAGTTGCCTGTGTGCTGATGTGCAATCTCCACTATCCAAGTGGACATAGAGTTAGAATAAAAAGTTGTCCGAGCGAAGCGAGGACCGAGCCCGCAGCCCAGCGAGCGGGCAAGGGGTATATCACTTTAAATGTATGCTATTCTGTCAATGTATGCTAGTTAGTTGGAACACCGGCACAGCATCAAATAATGCCACAAAGCTGTCCTGAGGAAATTCGGCGGAAAATATGAAAATAGCAACTGCTCTGCCTTCACCAATCACAGCAACAGAAGCTTCTCCCATCAGCCAAAATATCACTCTCCAGACATTAGTGTGTAGATAAATATGCTATATGGTTTGTACTACACAATTTTATCTGGTGCAGAGGAACGTTCCCAGCACCGTATATGGCCTGCTTTCTGATACACACGTGCTCTCTATGCTGCTTATATGGCTGTGCATTGGAAGGAAGTTATTGTACAGCCGCATTACATTCCGTCTGTAACAAGAACACGTGTAACTGGCCAGTCACGAGGATCCCTCTGATCTTATTACGAATTTGACTGCTAGGGAACATTACTTCCATCTACGAAACGCAGCGATCGTTTTCTACTTTACTTTATGTGCCAATTCGCGATGTACTTCTAATTCTTTACTAGAATGAAATGCATGCATGAATCCCTGATCCGATCATGTGGCACATATGGAGCGGGACTTCTAAGGAATGAAACTGTTCTGAATGTTACATTAGTTTCGGCCTCTAACACAGGGGGTGTACTTTTGGTTGGGTACAGAATAAAGCGACACGTCTCTGCATCGCATGCAGTAAAAATAATGCGCATCAGGCTCTTAAGCAGACAGTGTGGGTGGCTCTGAAAAGAGCCTTTGGGTTCTGTGCGATCTCTTTAGCTGCAGGGAATTACTTGCTCTTGGCGGCCTTGTGGCTCTCGGTCTTCTTGGGCAGCAGCACGGCCTGGATGTTGGGCAGGACGCCCCCCTGGGCGATGGTCACCCCACCCAGCAGCTTGTTGAGCTCCTCGTCGTTGCGCACGGCCAGCTGCAGGTGGCGGGGGATGATGCGGGTCTTCTTGTTGTCCCGGGCGGCGTTGCCAGCCAGCTCCAGGATCTCAGCGGTCAGATACTCCAGCACTGCGGCCAGATAGACCGGAGCTCCGGCCCCCACCCGCTCCGCATAGTTGCCCTTCCTCAGCAGACGGTGAACACGACCGACTGGGAACTGCAGGCCGGCCCGGGAGGAGCGAGTCTTGGCCTTGGCACGAGCCTTGCCGCCTTGTTTGCCTCTTCCGGACATGATGACTTCAGGGATACAGATAAATCTCCAACACGAGAATAAACGTATCCGCCCCTCCTCCTGCCCTATATACTCTGCTGCCCGCCCCGCGCTGCCACCCGATTGGCTGCTATTCAACTCAGCCAATAGCGTGAGAGTCTGGTTATCCACTAATCAGCAAATACCGGGCGGGGCTCTGTACTTTTGCAGCCAATTGCATCCGGCGTTGTTTGTTGCGTGCATCACTATGCAAGTCACACTCTTACAACCAATCAGCTATAAGGGACGGTCATCAGGCGGCGCTAGTGCCGCTATCGAATAGTGTGAGCCGGCTCTTCTGCAGCCTGATTAGCATAGGCGGCCTATATAAGGAGGGGAGGCAGCGCAGCTCCTCATTGTGTCTCCGCACTCTGCAGAGTTACTGAGAATCATCAGCTATGGTTGAACCAGCCAAGTCCGCCCCGGCGCCCAAGAAGGGCTCTAAGAAAGCGGTGAGTAAGGTGCAGAAGAAGGACGGCAAGAAGCGCAGGAAGACCAGGAAGGAGAGCTACGCCATCTACGTGTACAAGGTGCTGAAGCAGGTGCACCCCGACACCGGCATCTCCTCCAAGGCCATGAGCATCATGAACTCCTTCGTCAATGACATCTTCGAGCGCATCGCTGGGGAAGCTTCCCGCCTGGCTCATTACAACAAGCGCCACACCATCACCTCCCGGGAGATCCAGACCGCCGTCCGCCTGCTGCTGCCGGGAGAGCTGGCCAAGCACGCCGTGTCCGAGGGCACCAAGGCCGTCACCAAGTACACCAGCGCCAAGTAATCTCCTCTCACCCGACTACACAGGAAACCCAAAGGCTCTTTTCAGAGCCACCCACTCATTCACTGCAGGGCTATGTATTGATATGTTAAATGCGCTGTTAGTGTTTCGTTCTAAGAGCCACTCAATATTCAATATGCGGCTTTTCTGTACATTCACGTACGTGCTGTATAGGGAGGGGTGCAGTACAGGGTTAGTGAGCAGGGAGGTGGATTCTCACACCGAGGTTACCGAACTCCTCTAGCCGCGTGGATTTGACTTTACTATTTCTGAATCGGATCAGGGGATCTTTAGTGATGTATTAGTTTCTCCTGCAGTATTTAGTAACCATTCCAGTACACGTTAGAATCTTAGAACTACCGCAGTCTTCCTGAGAATACACTAGTTTTCTCCTGTCTCCAGCCATAGATCCCGGTCGCTGTGATATTTCAGCCGCAATTTATTCAGAGAAGCAGATAGCGGGGATGGCCAGCGACAGGACTTCTCGTGCATTTCTCTATAGAAGTAGAATCCATCCTGACGGGTCTGTGCAGCTGGTGGGGTTGTTGTAGAAATGGCCCATCCGGACAGATAGGGTGACGTCTCTAAATACGTATTGCATAATACTATGAAATAAAGCTATATAATGGGGTGCATGGACGCTGGTGGTTGGAAAGTTGTAATTGTATCACTAAAGCGCATTAGAAATGACCGCTCTCAGCAGATTCCCAGAGTTCTAGAACGCTCAGACCGTGTGTGGAGCGAGGAGACTCATTACTGCCCCGACTGACGCCCCGCACAGGACAGGAGGATGGAGATTGCAGGTCCCCTAAACTGTCTTCCTGACAAGAAGTAATCACCAGCCTAGCCTGTGTCTTGCATTACGCGATACAGAGTGATGCACATGCAGGTAAAATACAGATCTTCTGCAGAGACACGTGGCTCATCTGCCTCTATTTCCTTTTCACTTAGTAGATTGTGGCGGGATAATTGAAAAATAACAAATGTTCTGCAGTAGCCAATCCATTAAAAGCTCCCGATCACCCCGGCCAATCAGAAGCCACGGCGCTTATAAATAGGGCTTAACATGGCAGAGTCGGGGAATGGGGATAGTAGGGGGAGTTTTACGGTAAATCATTGACTGCACTGGGCGGGAAGATTAGGAGGAGTCGCCCGGTGATTGGATGTCCCGCCAGCGCGAGGCAGACACAGCGCAGGCTAATATGGAGATAGAATGTGGATGACAATTGGCTCTCCGCGCTGTCTCCTGTCACCATATAGGGGGCGTGGTGTGAGGCAGCCAATGTCAGAGAAGCGCGGGGTGTACAAAAAGGCTCTTCCCGGCCGCTCTCCTCAGTCTATTCTCGCCTGTGAGACGAATCAGCCGATTGAGCGATGGCCAGAACCAAGCAGACCGCCCGCAAGTCCACCGGAGGGAAAGCTCCCCGCAAGCAGCTGGCCACCAAAGCCGCCCGGAAGAGCGCCCCGGCCACCGGAGGAGTGAAGAAGCCTCACCGCTACCGGCCCGGTACAGTGGCTCTCCGAGAGATCCGCCGCTACCAGAAATCCACCGAGCTGCTGATCCGCAAGCTGCCCTTCCAGCGCCTGGTGCGGGAGATCGCCCAGGACTTCAAGACCGACCTGCGCTTCCAGAGCTCGGCCGTCATGGCTCTGCAGGAGGCCAGCGAGGCTTATCTGGTGGGGCTCTTCGAGGACACCAACCTGTGCGCCATCCACGCCAAGAGGGTCACCATCATGCCCAAAGACATCCAGCTGGCCCGCAGGATCCGCGGCGAGAGGGCATAAGCACGTCATACATTGTCACCCACACCACAAAGGCTCTTTTCAGAGCCACCCCACATTCTCCATACAGAGCTGTATTGCAGCAGTTGGATAGCATGTTTATAACATTCTCATCGTTCTAAAGTAATATACAATACCCGCAGTAGCATAACAGTTGGCTAGGATTTAAGCCTTCGACAAACGTTCGAGCGCCATATTTTAAAAAAATTTGTCTTCTGATTGGCCCCAGTAGCGTGTTTGTTTTTTTTTTTCCCAACACAGATCAGCTAATTGTAAAGTGATGCACACTGGCAGAAGAGGGGTCCAGACAGTTAAATGTTCTCATCACATCTGTATTACTTCCATGGCGCAATTTTTATGATGACCTGGGAAATGTGGGATGCAATTATGATCTGACTTACCGATGCTTATTTTACTAATCAAACTCCTCTTATACTATACTAGCAGTAGAAACATCTTGAGTTAGTACGGTAGCAAAAAGCTGTGATTGGTTGAGCGCTGAGCAGATGTTACTTCAAATTTCCCGCCGATATTCTGTGCACTGAAACGTCTTATCCCCATCCCGCTAGTTTTTAACAAGTCAGTGACCTATTTAGTACAAAAGAGCTAGCTGCGTTTTGTGAGCTATCGGGGAGTTCCAGGCTTATTTGAAAAAGTGAATTCCAGAACACGGTGTATGAGACACGTAATCATGAGAGTTGCAGTACAGATAAACAGGGGAAAGAATTCCAGCCCCGCCCCCCCCCAAACTGGAAAATCTGCCCGCCCCTTCCACTGCAGTCTCCCATCAGGTCCGCTCAGGTTGTATAAGAGGAGACGAGGCTACGGCAAAGATCAGTTCGTTTTTTGAGCAAAGAAGGAACAGCATCTGTATCATGTCTGGCCGAGGAAAGGGCGGGAAGGGACTCGGGAAAGGCGGCGCCAAGCGGCACAGGAAGGTGCTCCGGGATAACATCCAGGGCATCACTAAGCCCGCTATCCGCCGCCTGGCCCGCAGAGGGGGTGTCAAGCGCATCTCCGGCCTCATCTATGAGGAGACCCGCGGAGTGCTGAAGGTTTTCCTGGAGAACGTCATCCGGGACGCCGTCACCTACACTGAGCACGCCAAGAGGAAGACGGTCACCGCCATGGATGTGGTGTACGCCCTCAAGCGCCAGGGGCGCACCCTCTACGGCTTCGGGGGATAAGCCAATCCATTTCCCCTTACTGTTGTACAAAGGCCCTTTTCAGGGCCGCCCACCTTATCCATGAAAGTGCTGACATATAAATCGCGGTGTGTAGTCAACAGTGGTATAAGCAGCGCGCTACAGCAGCGGAAATTGTTGCTTCTGTCGGGATTCCGCTGATAGATTGTGGTGAGAGGAGACGGGCAGATACATAAGTAGTCCGGTAACTTGCTTATTCCATCATCCCCGCTCATCTTCCCGATCACCAGCTGCTTCTATGTTACCATTGTAGCGGTAAGTGGTGACGACACAGGATCATTGCAGTGGAGGATACCGGCTGAGAGTGTGTTGTATTTGCAAGCAGATGCTGGAATAACCGTAAGGTTGGGAATGAGGGAGATGCTAGCAGAAGAGAGACCACATGCGGCGGTAATCTTTATTGTAGGAGGAGGACGACCGATCGAATCTAGGAGTGTATAGTTGGTGGAGATCTATAAAGTGGCGGGAAGGACCGTTATCATGCGCGGAATATTTGATATCGACTAATTAGATTTTAGTTCTCCTTTCGTCTATAATAAACGCGCCTGACTATTATAATGGCTCATTTCAGATTGTAATGAGGATTCCCTGACATAACTTCTCACAGGAATTGCTGAATTTGCTGCGTAAAACTTTAATGCTGAGAGCTAAACGATAGAGAATATCAGCCGCAAGGATCACCGGATGGTAGAAAGAGATCATTTTATTCAGATCATGTGACCCAGAGCAGCAATTCATACCCTTTCACGCAGAGTAACTACGCACACGGCAACTTCTCCAGATATCTCAGGGCGAGTGTATTGGCAACTGTGAGGCTAAAAGTCTCCTGTGAGGCTCAGGAAAACATGTTTTTGTATTGCCCCCTTTACCTAGCGCCACTATTACTATATACAACCCATGTAGGCTGTAAGGCCCCCTTCCGCCTGGGCATAGGGAAGTGTAGTTTGCAACCTGCATGTGCAGTAACCTTTAGTGAGAACATTAATGGACGAAGTACAGACAGCTTGTTTGAGCTCCAGATAGTCCTCTCTTCATAGCGTTGGCTGTGAATAAGCGATCCCTGCACATACAGAGACGTTGTGGGCACCCTGCAATTCTATAACAGGGATCAGAGTCGCCTCCATATAGTGCCGCTGTCACCCCGGTCGGCTACACACACTGCAGGGGCAGCTACTCGCCGGCCAGAAATGTATCAGAATAACTAAACCCTTTTATCAGAGGCGATTTGAAAGCAGACATTTTTCACACTATAAATTCCGATACACGTAACTGTAGCATTATGGAAAAGCATGATTGGATACACCAGAAATTGAAGTTTCACGTTAGATTAAACGCATAATGTGAGTCAATATATAATGAAGCCACCCTCACCTCACCCGATTCTTTGTGACCTCTCAGCGTGTACGGCCATCCTCCAGCAGCACACTACTAGGGAGTCACTGCACAGAGGGGGACGGTATCACCTGCCTAGAATAGGTCTGTCACTATCAACATGCATACTGATATTAATAAGAAATATCGCAGCCCTTCAGGGAAAATGTGGGTGGCTCTGAAAAGAGCCTTTGTGTTTCTGGAGAGCCGAGCTGCAGCTTATTTCTTCTTAGGAGCGGCCTTCTTGGGCTTTGCTGCCTTCTTTGCCGGGCTTTTGGCGGCCTTAGGCTTGGCTGCCTTCTTAGCAGGGCTCTTGGCGGCTTTCTTGGCTTTAGCGGCAGCTTTGGGCTTCTTGGCAGCAGCTGCCGCCGGTTTCTTGGCCGCCTTCTTAGCGGGGCTCTTCTTGGCGGCGCTGGGGGCTTTCTTAGGCTTCTTCGGGGACTTGGCGGCTTTGGGCTTCCTGGCAGTAGCCGGCTTCTTAGGCTTGGCGGCAGCCGCTGGCTTCTTCTTGGCCGCCGCCGGCTTCTTGTGCTCTTTGCCGGCTGCCTCCTTGCTGACCTTGAAGGATCCGGAGGCGCCGGTGCCTTTGACATGGACGAGGCTGCCCTTTGTCAGCAAGCCCTTGATGGCCAGCTTGAGGCGGCTGTTATTCTTCTCCACATCGTAGCCTCCGGCAGCCAGAGCCTTCTTCAGGGCGGCCAGGGAGACCCCGCTGCGCTCTTTGGAGGCGGACACGGCCTTGAGGATGAGCTCGGACACGGCGGGGCCGGAAGGCTTCTTGCTGGCTTTCTTGGCTGCTCCTCCGGCTGCCGCCTTCTTAGTCTGCTTCTTCTTGGCGGCGGGCTCCGCTGCGGGAGGGGCGGCTGCTGGGGCGGTCTCTGCCATCTTCCTAGTTATTTTGCAACAAAGTGTAACATTGCAAGTGACCGCCAGTGAGCGCTTATATACTCTCTCCGGTTACGCTGCCATTGGCTGCTGACAGTAACTCGTCCCGTCTTCCTATTGGTGGGATCCGGACTCTCAGCCACCCCTCCCCTCCACACAGCTGTCACTCCTCGGCTCTCTGCTTGTGTTTCCTCGCCGGGAGAAAAGTGGGTTTAATTCCCCCGGAAAGTAGCGGTGCGCCCCCTGTGTGCGGCCGCCCGGCTGGCAGGGGTCTCCCCTCCTCCATTACAGTCACGGGGGGCTTCTGAGCGGCGACAGTGGCCGGGAAATCCCGCTGTAATGTGACCAGCTCTGCTTTCTGCTCCCCCGATCTCCTCTGTCTCCATCATTATCAGGGGGTAACATGTCTGATATACGGGGTCTCCAGTCACTGCCCCCGCAATATGAAGGAGGGGATCCCCGCCACACATTATACGGGGCTGGGGGGCTACTGACCCCTGGAGGGGACTATTATGCTGAGGAATGTCCCGGATGCTAGCACAGGCTAAGCTCTCCTCTGCTGCCTGACATTAGGGAGCCTCTCACACATCAGCTGTCTATTTCCATCAATATCACATTAAGCGACTCATACAGAGAAAAGGGTTCTCTTCTGTATTCCTGAATGTCATTTTTTTAGCCATGGTCAATTCCGATGTACTATAGAGATGGTCGCTGATAATTATTATGCTAAATTAATAACCGCTTGCATGCAGGTTTACTTGCCCCGGTGTAGTCAGAGCACATAGTCTGTCCTCCACCCCTGTTTAGTTTACATACGTGATCATATGTAGGGATGGTCACTGGATTATGCGAAATTATAAATTCCGCGATTCCGGCCGGAATTTGGGGATTCCGGTTCCGTTGCGACGGAAAGAAATTGCTGTAGCACTATGGCAGAATTTCCGCTGAAAACTGTGAAATTCCGCGGAATGCAAATTTTTTTCCCCACCAAATGCATTTCTGCCTAAAAAGAATTTCTGCTGGCCAGTCTTACAACTTCCACCAAAATCTCCCCTCCTCCTTCTCTCTTTTCAGGAAATTGTAGGATGTCAAAAGCCAGCTCACATATAGAGTTGGGCCGAACCTCCGATTTTCGGTTCGCGAACCGGGTTCGCGAACTTTCGCGAAAGGTTCGGTTCGCGTTAAAGTTCGCGAACCGCAATAGACTTCAATGGGGATGCGAACTTTGAAAAAAAAAATTAATTATGCTGGCCACAAAAGTGATGGAAAAGATGTTTCAAGGGGTCTAACACCTGGAGGGGGTGATGGCGGAGTGGGATACATGCCAAAAGTCCCCGGGAAAAATCTGGATTTGACGCAAAGCAGCGTTTTAAGGGCAGAAATCACATTGAATGTTAAATGACAGGCCTAAAGTGCTTTCAAACATCTTGCATGTGTATACATCAATCAGGTAGTGTAATTAAGGTACTGCTTCACACTGACGCACCAAACTCATCGTGTAACGCACCGCAAACAGCTGTTTGTGTAGTGACGGCCGTGCTGGACTGGTGCGCACCATGGCGAGAGTGCAGGTTTTGGTGGCTTTACAGCCCATATGGTCAGTCACCTGGCTGATGTAGCTGAATGACAGAACAGTGACTGTCCAGCTGATCAAATTTGGTCTGACCACAATGAGGCAACGACCTTATTATCGTGGGTGTGCCCCCCGAGACACTCATCTAGGCGCCGGTCATTGCTCCATTGTGATACGCAAGCCCCTTCACCACGGCAAGGTAATGATCACGAAGGGGAATGGGCGCATGTTCATGCCTTTTCTTTTGTTGTTGCAGCTGCCCGCAGTGCAGCCAGAAAAATTAGGCAGTCATGTACACGCACCCGAAAAATTATTACAGCGGCCGCTGCTAGCAGCGGCCTAAAAAATTCAGCAATCCGCCTGGAGTCCCGGACCCTGTTGGTGGTGGCGGAGAAGGTAGTGAAGCGGCCTGCAGGCAGACATGCTGTGTGGAGGGACTGGGAGCGACTTAGTCTTCTTGGGGCAGGCCAGGCAGCCAGTCACACGGCGTGCAGGCAGAGATGCTGTATGTGCGGGGACTGACTTAGTCTTGGGGCGGGCAGCAGCCCTCCGGGATCCATGCCTCATTCATTTTTATAAAGGTGAGGTACTTAACACTTTTGTGACTTAGGCGACTTCTCTTCTCTGTGACAATGCCTCCAGCTGCGCTGAAGGTCCTTTCTGAGAGGACGCTTGCGGCAGGGCAGGAGAGAAGTTGGATGGCAAATTGGGACAGCTCTGGCCACAGGTCAAGCCTGCGCACCCAGTAGTTCAAGGGTTCCTCATCGCTGTTCACAGCAGTGTCTACATCCACACTTAAGGCCAGGTAGTCGGCTACCTGCCGTTCCAGGCGTTGGTGGAGGGTGGATCCGGAAGGGCTACGGCGAGGCGTTGGACTAAAGAACGTCCGCATGTCCGACATCACCATGAGATCGCTGGAGCGTCCTGTCTTTGACTGCGTGGACACGGGAGGAGGATTAGTGGCAGTGGTACCTTGCTGGCGTTGTGCCGTCACATCACCCTTAAAGGCATTGTAAAGCATAGTTGACAGCTGGTTCTGCATGTGCTGCATCCTTTCCACCTTCCGGTGAGTTGGTAACAGGTCCGCCACTTTGTGCCTGTACCGAGGGTCTAGTAGTGTGGCCACCCAGTACAGCTCATTCCCCTTGAGGTTTTTTATACGGGGGTCCCTCAACAGGCAGGACAGCATAAAAGACGACATCTGCACAAAGTCGGATCCAGTACCCTCCATCTCCTCTTGCTCTTCCTCAGTGACGTCAGGTAAGTCAACCTCCTCCCCCCAGCCGCGAACAATACCACGGGAAGGTTGCGCAGCACAAGCCCCCTGCGACGCCTGCTGCGGTTGTTCTCCTGCCGCTGTCCCCTCCTCCTCCTCCTCCTCCCCCAAAGAAACACCTTGCTCATCATCCTCTGAGTCTGACTCATCTTCTGCACATGACCTCTCTTCTTCCTCCTCCTCCCCCCTCTGTGCTGCCGCAGGTGTTGAGGAAACAGCTGGGTCTGATGAAAATTGGTCCCATGCCTGTTCCTGCCATAACGGTTCCTGGTCACGCTCATTCGCAGCTTCATCCGCCACTCTACGCACAGCACGCTCCAAGAAGTACGCGTAGGGAATTAAGTCGCTGATGGTGCCCTCACTGCGGCTCACCAGGTTGGTCACCTCCTCAAACGGCCGCATGAGCCTGCATGCATTTTTCATCATTGTCCAGTTGTCGGGCCAGAACATCCCCATCTTCCCAGACTGTTTCGTTCTACTCCAGTTGTAGAGGTACTGGGTGACGGCTTTCTTCTGTTCTAGCAGGCGGGAGAACATGAGGAGGGTCGAGTTCCAGCGAGTGGGGCTATCGCAAATGAGGCGTCTCACCGGCATGTTGTTTTTACGCTGAATTTCTGCAAATCGTGCCATGGCTGTGTAAGAGCGCCTCAAATGCCCACAGAACTTCCTGGCCTGCTTCAGGACATCCGCTAAGCCAGGGTACTTTGCCACAAATCTTTGAACCACCAGATTCATGACATGTGCCATGCAGGGTATGTGTGTCAGCTTCCCCATATGCAAAGCGGCAAGCAGATTGCTGCCGTTGTCGCACACCACGTTGCCTATCTCCAGGTGGTGCGGGGTCAGCCACTCATCCACCTGTTTCTTAAGAGCAGCCAGGAGAGCTGCTCCAGTGTGACTCTCCGCTTTGAGACAAGCCATGTCTAAGATGGCGTGACACCGTCGTACCTGGCATGCAGCATAGGCCCTGCGGAGCTGGGGCTGTGTAGCTGGAGAGGAGAACTGCCACTCAGCCAAGGAGGAGGAGGAGGACAGCGAAGAGCATGTAGCAGGAGGAGAGGAGGTGGCAGGAGGCCTGCCTGCAAGCCGTGGAGGTGTCACAATTTGGTCCGCCGCTTTCTGCTTGCCATCGTTCACCACCAGGTTCACCCAATGGGCTGTGTAGGTAATGTAGCGGCCCTGCCCGTGCTTGGCAGACCAGGCATCCGTGGTCAGGTGTACCCTTGACCCAACGCTCTTCGCAAGAGATGACACCACTTGCCTCTCAACTTCACGGTGCAGTTGGGGTATGGCCTTTCTGGAAAAATAAGTGCGGCCTGGCATCTTCCACTGCGGTGTTCCGATGGCCACAAATTTACGGAAGGCCTCAGAGTCCACCAGCCGGTATGGTAACAGCTGGCGAGCTAACAGTTCCGCCACGCCAGCTGTCAGACGCCGGGCAAGGGGGTGACTGGCCAAAAGTGGCTTCTTCCGCTCAAACATTTCCTTCACGGACACCTGACTGCTGCTGTGGGCAGAGGAGCAGGAACCGCTCAAGGGCAGAGGCGGAGTGGAGGAGGGTGCCTGTGAAGGTGCAAGGGAGAGAGCGGCATAAGCAGATGATGCACCTGAAGGAGGAAGAGGAGAAGGAGGGTGACTTTGCTTTTGTGTGCTGCTGCTGCTTTTGCTCAGGTGGCCATCCCATTGCTGTTTGTGCCTTTTCTGCAGGTGCCTTCGTAAGGCACTTGTCCCTACGTGAGTGTTGGCCTTTCCACGGCTCAATTTTTGTTGGCAGAGCGAACAGATGGCTTTGGTCCGATCTGAGGCACACACATTAAAAAATTTCCACACCGCTGAGCCACCCTGGGATGTGGGCACTATGGGGACCTCAGCAGCTGATGCTGAAGGGCAAGTTGGCTGGCTGTACATAGGTGGCGAATCTGGCGATACATGGTGCCGGACTCTGCCACCAGCTGTTTCTGACGAAGAGCTGCCCCAGCTTCTTTCAGCAACTTCTATCCTCCTACTACTCTCTGACTCCCCCTCTGAACTGTCCCCCTCTTCATCTCCTCTATTGGGAACATACAGAGGATCCCTATCATCGTCATCATCGTAATCATCCTGCCCAGCTTCGCTTGCCTCAGAAAAATCCAAATGTGTAGGTCCTTCATCCTCCTTACACGTTACATCCATAGTGTTGTCGCGTAACGCAGACATATGAGCTGGTGAAAATTCATCTGGCTGTAACAATGGCTGTGCATCAGTGATTTCACCACCACTAAATAATTCTTGCGAAGTGTCAAATGCAGCGGAAGTGGTGCTAGTAGTAGCGCTGGTGGCTGAGCAAGATGAGGTGTTCTGTGTCGCTAAATACTCAACCACGTCCTGACAATCTTGGGAGGTGATGGGACGTGCCTTCTTCCGAGCACTGTACTGTGGGCCAGGTCCACACGAAATTACATTTACACGACCTCGCGCAGACCTGCCGGGTGGCCTTCCTCTGCCTCTGCCACTACCTCTTCCTCTTCCTCTACCTGTTTTGTCCATATCGGGTATGCACGGAGTGGTATATCACACTGCGTGCACTCACGTAGGTAGGTGGGTTCACTTAACTGCACAGGTATGCGCACTGATGCGGTGGGTTCACTGAACAGTACAGGTATACAGTGGCGGGTTCACTGAACACAACAGGTATGCAGTGGCGTGTTCACTAAACAGGTATACAGTGGCAGGTCCACTGAACAGAACAGGTATACAGTGGCAGGTCCACTGAACAGAACAGGTATACAGTGGCGGGTCCACTGAACAGAACAGGTATACAGTGGCAGGATCACTGAACAGGTATGCAGTGGCAGGATCACAGTACAGGTATGCAGTGGGCTGAGGGCTCACTGAACAGAACAGGTATGCTGTGGCAGGATCACTGAACAGGTATGCAGTGGCAGGATCACAGTACAGGTATGCAGTGGGCTGAGGGCTCACTGAACAGAACAGGTATGCTGTGGCAGGATCACTGAACAGGTATGCAGTGGCAGTATCACAGTACAGGTATGCAGTGGGCTGAGGGCTCACTGAACAGAACAGGTATGCTGTGGCAGGATCACTGAACAGCTATGCAGTGGCAGGATCACAGTACAGGTATGCAGTGGGCTGAGGGCTCACTGAACAGAACAGGTATGCTGTGGCAGGATCACTGAACAGCTATGCAGTGGCAGGATCACAGTACAGGTATGCAGTGGGCTGAGGGCTCACTGAACAGAACAGGTATGCTGTGGCAGGATCACTGAACAGGTATGCAGTGGCAGGATCACAGTACAGGTATGCAGTGGGCTGAGAGCTCACTGAACAGAACAGGTATGCTGTGGCAGGATCACTGAACAGGTATGCAGTGGCAGGATCACAGTACAGGTATGCAGTGGGCTGAGGGCTCACTGAACAGAACAGGTATGCTGTGGCAGGATCACTGAACAGCTATGCAGTGGCAGGATCACAGTACAGGTATGCAGTGGGCTGAGGGCTCACTGAACAGAACAGGTATGCTGTGGCAGGATCACTGAACAGCTATGCAGTGGCAGGATCACAGTACAGGTATGCAGTGGGCTGAGGGCTCACTGAACAGAACAGGTATGCAGCCAGGAAGAAGTTAAGCCTAACTAATCTTTCCCTGAGAGACAGTCTGCAGCAGCTCGCCCTACTCTGACTAATGCAGGCACACGAGTGGCCGTAATGGCCGCCGCTGCCTGCCTTATATAAGGGGGGGTGGGGCTCCAGGGGCTAGTGTAGCCTAATTGGCTACACTGGGCCTGCTGACTGTGATGTAGAGGGTCAAAGTTGACCCTCAGGTGCATTATGGGGCGAACCGAACTTCTTCCGCAAAAGGTTCGCGTGCGGTACCCGCACACGAACCACCTAAGTTCGCGCGAACCCCGTTCGCCGGCGAACCGTTCGGCCCAACTCTACTCACATACACTGGCCAGGAATCTAACCCAGAGCTAGTGCTTGGAAGTAGTGTTGGGCGAACAGTGTTCGCCACTGTTCGGGTTCTGCAGAACATCACCCTGTTCGGGTGATGTTCGAGTTCGGCCGAACACCTGACGGTGCTCGGCCAAACCGTTCGGCCAAACACCTGACGGTGCTCGGCCAAACCGTTCGGCCACATGGCCGAACTAAGAGCGCATGGCCGAACGTTCCCCGAACGTTCGGCTAGCGCTGTGATTGGCCGAACGGGTCACGTGGTTCGGGCCCGAACGCGCTCTGATTGGCCGAACGGTCACGTGGTTCGGGTAAATAAATACCCGAACCACGTCATATCTCCGCCATTTCTCTGTGGGTTTAGCTTTGGGTAGGCAGGCAGGGTAGTTCGCTCTCCAGCCACGCTAGCCAGGGTCCCCCCCAGTCATTGTGTGTCGCTGCTGGGAACAGTAGTACACCGCTCGCTCAGCCACACTATATATAGCATTGTTTACTGCCACTGTGTACCTCGCTCAGCCACGCTATATATAGCATTGTTTACTGACACTCTGTGTACATGGCTCAGCCTGACTATATAGCATTGTGTGTACTGCCACTGTGTACCTCGCTCAGCCACGCTATATATAGCATTGTTTACTGACACTCTGTGTACACGGCTCAGCCTGACTATATAGCATTGTGTGTACTGCCACTCTGTGTACACCGCTCAGCCAGACTATATAGCATTGTTTACTGACACTCTGTGTACACGCTCAGCCAGACTATATAGAATTGTGTGTACTTCCACTCTGTGTACACCGCTCAGCCAGACTATATAGCATTGTGTGTCTGCCACGGGGGGGGGGGGGGGGGGGGGGGGTGTGGGCGGCGATGGGGGCGGGGGGTTGTTGGGGGGGGGGGGCTCGCTGTGTCCCCTTCACGCTCAGCACGCTATATATAGCATTGTTTACTGACACTCTGTGTACACGGCTCAGCCAGACTATATAGCATTGTATAGCTGCCACTCTGTGTACACCGCTCAGCCAGCACTATATATCATGTGTGTACTGCATTGTGTGTACTGCCACTCTGTGTACACCGCTCAGCCAGACTATATAGCATTGTGTGTACTGCCACTCTGTGTACACGGCTCAGCCAGACTATATAGCATTGTGTGTACTGCCACTCTGTGTACACGGCTCAGCCAGACTATAAAGCATTGTTTACTGACACTCTGTGTACACGGCTCAGCCACACTATATAGCATTGTGTGTACTTCCACTCTGTGTACACGGCTCAGCCAGACTATATAGCATTGTTTACTGACACTCTGTGTACACGGCTCAGCCACACTATATAGCATTGCATACTGCCACTCTGTGTACACCGCTCAGCCAGACTATATATCATTGTGTGTACTGCCACTCTGTGTACACCGCTCAGCCAGACTATATAGCATTGTGTGTACTGCCACTCTGTGTACACGGCTCAGCCAGACTATATAGCATTGTTTACTGACACTCTGTGTACACGGCTCGGCCAGACTATATAGCATTGTTTACTGACACTCTGTGTACACGGCTCAGCCACACTATATAGCATTGTGTTTACTGCCACTCTGATTCTGCTGGGAACAGTAGTACACCGCTCGCTCAGCCAGACTATATAGCATTGTGTTTACTGCCACTCTGTGTACACCGCTCAGCCACACTATATAGCATTGCGTACTCTGCCAGTCAGTGTGTATATTGCTGGGATCAGTAATACTCCACTCACCGTCAACCACTATATGAGCTCACCATGAGTTCCCCAGAGACCTCCGCTGTGAGCAGCACTCCCAACAACAGCAACAGCCAACGCCCCACGCAAGCTATAACATCCACCCCAGCAGCCAGTGGTCAGCAGCAGCCCTCCCCGGAGGAGAACGTTGTGTCCATCGGTCCGTCGCCAGAGCGATTAATGAGGGCTGCCATTGAGGAGATGATGGGGCCTGATGTGGAGGAGGAGGTCTGGCTCAGGCCAGCATCCCAAGTTAATGTTGAGGACGATGAGGGGTCTGTGTCTGGGGATGTTGGGGTGGCAGAGGTGGTGGGTGGGTCAGACTCAGGAGAAGAGTTGTTTGATGAGGATGATGATCGGGACCATCTGTATGTGCCTCAGAGTCCGACCCCGGAAAACATGTTGTATCGTGTGTTTAGGTACTAAAATCTGCGTTCCCAGTAGTGTTGGGCGAACAGTGTTTGCCACTGTTCGGGTTCTGCAGAACATCACCCCGTTCGGGGTGACTATATAGCAGACTATATAGCATTGTGTTTAATGCCACTCTGTGTACACGGCTCAGCCACACTATATAGCATTGTGTTTACTGCCACTCTGTGTCTGCTGGGAACAGTAGTACACCACTCACCCGCCACTGTATATCATTGTGCTCTGTGTCGCTGCTGGCAATAGTGGTACACCGCTCACCCACCACTGTATAGCATTTCTCTACTGCCACTGTACTGCTGCCAGTCAGCGTGTACTTTAAGGATAAGTGAAATGAGGAAGAAATCCGGTGAAAGAGGGAGGGGCAAGGGAAGAGGTGTTTCCCCTGACGGTTCACGTACAGGCCACAGGGGAGCACCCAAGAAAACCCACTAAATACCGCCCAATTTGTTGTCCAGGACAACCACCCTCACAGATCCAAAAGAACAGGACCAGATAATTACTTGGATGACCTCTCAAGCATTCAGCAGTGGGTTAAGCAGCACCAGCACATCATCACGCACGAGGTCCGAGTCCTCAGCCAGTTACAAGGAGCCAGTGGGCACAAAGCTGACACAACCGACAGCGACACCACGCACACAACTGCCAGATAACCAGACGACGTTGGAGTGAGCTGCGCAGAGGTTGTTCTGGGGAGCTCTACTCCACGGCGGCGGCCCCCCACAATGACATATGACGAGTTTGAGGAGATGGAAGAGGAGGGTATGGACAATGTGGACATGGACATAGACCCAGATTTTGTTTGTGAACGAGAACATCGCCGTCGTAGCAGCAGCAAAGATGAGTCTGTTGAAGAACCCACTTCTGCACGAGTTCGCCTTGTGCCACAAGGTAGGCGGCGCGCAATTTCAGGCACCACAAGTGTGGAAGTTCAAGTGAGAGGCAAAAGAGGCGCAAACAGAAATCGCCAGCAAGGCAGGTGCTCCAAAGTCTGGGCTTTCTTTGAAGACTGCACTGAGGATGTTACCATGGCGATTTGCAAGGTGTGCAAGACCCGCCTGAGCAGGGGGAAAAGTATTAACAACCTCTCCACCACCAGCATGAGCCGCCACATGCTATCCAAACATCCCACTCTGTGGGCAAACGCGGCAGGACAGGGTACCACCAGCAACACTGCCTCCCTTGGGTTCACCAGACTCACCACCAGACCCGCCTCAGCAGCAGCAGTAGCCCAGCCATTGCGTGGTTCACAACATTCACAAACATCAGACGACGCTGACACTGTCACTTTCCGGACTAGTGCTCTTGAGGTCTCCCAGTGTTCATCAAACACAACAACCAACAGCCCTTCGGTGTGCAGCCCTACGGTTCAGTTGTCTGTCTCGGAGATGTTTGAGCGCAAGAGGAAATTGCCAGCAAATGACCCCCGGGCCGTGGCAGTAACAGCCAGCATAGCCAAGCTTCTGGCCTGCGAAATGCTGCCATATCGAGTGGTGGAGACAAACAGCTTCAAGGGCATGATGTCAGTGGCCATCCCACGTTACGTGGTTCCCAGCCGCTACCACTTTGCGCGCTCTGCAGTGCCTGAGTTGCATGAGCACGTGGTCAGCAAAATAACCCGAAGCTTGAAGAATGCCGTTGCCTGCAAGGTTCACCTCACCACTGACACCTGGACGAGTGCGTTCGGCCAGGGTCGATACATCTCCCTTACCGCGCACTGGGTGAACCTTGTGGAGCCTGGCAGCGATTCCTCACCTGCTACGGCGCGGGTGTTGCCCACGCCAGTGCTGGGCCGAAATTACGCATGAGCGTAATTACGCATCGTAATTCAATGTAAATTTACGCGTAAGCGTTACGCGTAACTTACGGTCTTACGCGTAATTATTTACGCGTAAGACCGTAAGTAGTATCGTAATTACACTGTCTACCGTAATTGCTAGGCATGCGTAATTTTACGAACACTTACGCGTAATTTTACGCGTAATTACTAACGTAAAATCTCCCATTTTCTAAGAGTAGCCAATCAGTCAACATCCTAAGCAACCAATAGTATCTTCTCCCGCTCTTCAGTATATGCGTACGTTTTGACGCATACGAATGATATGTACGCAATAACTGTCACATTGACGGCTATTGCGTACATATCGTCCGCATGCGTCAAAAAATACGCATTAATGGGTATTACGGCACTACGCGTAACATCGTAGTGTAAGCCCCTTCATTACGGTATCCTTACGCGTAATTGCGTAAGTTTACGCGTAATTACGGTGATGTACCGTAGATAATTTCCTACGCCGTAACCGTAATTGCGTAATGCGTAATAGCGTAAAATTACGCGTAATGATCCGTAAGCGTAGATTTTTCCATTACGAGCAGCACTGGCCCACGCCGCAAACAGCTGCACCGCCGTCCCTCCCACTGGATAACAACAGCAGCACCTACCTCTCTGACTCCTTCTCCTCCAACGCATCTCAAAGCTGTACCTCATCCGGAAACGCTAACCCAGCAGCAGTAGGATCGTGGAAGCAGTGCAGCACAGCTGTTGGCATGCGTCAGCAAGCGTTGCTGAAGCTGATCTGCCTTGGGGATAAGCAGCACACAGGGGAGGAAATTTGGAGGGGAATAAAGGAACAGACGGATTTGTGGCTGGCGCCGCTGGACCTGAAACCGGGCATGAAGCTAGACACCTGGCACGAACTGGCAATGTACGCAATAGAGGTGCTGGCTTGCCCGGCAGCCAGCGTTATGTCAGAACGCTGTTTCAGTGCTGCCAGAGGCATCGTCACAGATCGGCGTATCCGCCTCTCCACAGAAAATGCAGACCGTCTGACTCAAATTAAAATGAATCAATCCTGGATTGGAAACGACTACGCAACACTCCAGGACCCCAACCAAGTAACATGACCAATGAACATCTGGGATGGTTTAGCGTTTCCGGTCCCTGTTTATTGAACCTCTCATCTGTATTACATTTATGACTGCATGGCGGCATAAAACATTGCTGCTATATCCGCACGCTTTTTGTCCTCATGCAAGGCCTGTGTTGTTGTGTCTCAAAAAGCATGGCCTTCTCCTCCTGCGCCTGCTCCTGTTCCATCACATGTGCTGCTGCTGCTGGGTTAGCGTTGCCGGTCCCTGTTTATGGAACCTCTTATCTTTATTACATTTATGACTGCATGCATGGCGGTAAAAAGCATGCTATCCGCACGCTTTTTGTCCTCATGCAAGGCCTGGGTTGTTGTGTCTCACAAAGCGTGGCCTTCTCCTCCTGCGCCTCCTCCTGTTCCATCACGTCTGCTGCTGCTGGGTTAGCGTTGCCGCCCGGTCCCTGTTTATTGAACCTCTTATCTTTATTACATTTATGACTGCATGCATGGCGGTAAAAAGCATGCTATCCGCACGCTTTTTGTCCTCATGCAAGGCCTAGGTTGTTGTGTCTCACAAAGCGTGGCCTTCTCCTCCTGCGCCTCCTCCTGTTCCATCACGTCTGCTGCTGCTGGGTTAGCGTTGCCGCGTGGTCCCTGTTTATTGAACCTCTTATCTTTATTACATTTATGACTGCATGCATGGCGGTAAAAAGCATGCTATCCGCACGCTTTTTGTCCTCATGCAAGGCCTGGGTTGTTGTGTCTCACAAAGCGTGGCCTTCTCCCGCTAGGGAGATGCTGGGCAGCGGAGCTCTGTGAGAAGCGTCCGTTCAGTCGGCCATCTTAGCCACGCCCCGAACCTCTTATCTTTATTACATTTATGACTGCATGGCGGTACAAAGCATGCTATCCGCACGCTTCTTCTCCTCATGCAAGGCCTGGGTTGTTGTGTCTCACAAAGCGTGGCCTTCTCCTCCTGCGCCTCCTCCTGTTCCATCACGTGTGCTGCTGCTGGTGCTGGGTTAGCGTTACCGGTCCCTTTTCCTGGAACCTCTTCTCTGTATTACACTTATGACTGCATGGCGACAAAAAGCATGTTACCTGTGCAAAGAAACATGACATTCTCCACATTTAAAAGACAGTTTTTCCTTTGAAAATTTACAATCAATTTTCTCAAAAACTATAAGCTCTTTTTCAAATATTTTTTTCCCCTTGTACCCACTCCCAAGGTGAACATACCCTGCTAATTTGGGGTATGTAGCATGTAAGGAAGCTTTACAAAGCACGAAAGTTCGGGTCCCCATTGACTTCCATTATGTTCGGAGTTCGGCGCGAACACCCGAACCATCGCGGCGATGTTCGGCGAACGTTCGCGAACCCGAACATCTAGGTGTTTGCCCAACACTACTTGGAAGGCAGCTCTCCTCACCACTATACCACCACCAACACTACATGCTGAAGCCAGCCTAGCATGTACCATTGTACTCACTTTTTTTGGAGAGTGGACGCCGTCCCCCCTAGCACCCTGGAGGGGAGCAGCGCAGTGGAGAGGAGCATTGGGCAGAGCAGCGAGGAAGGGCAGACGTCCCCCCCCCTTCCCTCACTTCGGGGCTCCTCTTCCTGGCTCTCCCCTTCATAACGATTGCGGCGGTGGCTGGCAGGGATGGCTGGCAGCGGCATCAGTGGGCGGGACTTACCTCCTCTAGTGTTCCGACGAGTTGACGCTGTTCGTGCAGCTAGTCTGATCTAGGGAAGACCAGAGCAGCGGCACGCACAGCGTTAACTCGCCGGAACACTGGAGGAGGTAAGTCCCGCCCACTGATGCCGCTGCCAGCCATCGGTGCCAGCCACCGCCGCAATCGTTATGGAGTGGAGAGCCAGGGAGAGGAGCCCCAAGGGGAGGGAAGGGGGGGAAACATCCGCCCTACCCTGCTGCTCTGCTCAATGCTCCTCTCCACTGTGCTACTCCCCTCCAGCTGGGGGGACACCTATACACCTGGCTACATATAATGGGGACACCTATACCCCTGGCTACATATACTGGGCACATATACCCCTGGCTACATATACTGGCACATATACCCCTGGATACATATACTGGCACATATACCCCTGGCTACATACACTGGGCACATATACCCCTGGCTACCTATACTGGCACATATACCCCTGGCTACCTATACTGGCACATATACCCCTGGCTACATATACTGGCACATATACCCCTGGCTACATATACTGGGCACATATACCCCTGGCTACATATACTGGGCACATATACAGTACCCCTGGCTACATACACTGGCATATATACCCCTGGCTACATATACTGGGCACATATACCCCTGGCTACATATACTGGCACATATACCCCTGGCTACATATACTGGGCACATATACCCCTGACTACATATACTGGGCACATATACCTCTGGCTAGATATACTGGGCACATATACCCCTGCCTACATATACTGGGCACATATACGCCTGGCTATACTGGGGACACCTATACACCTGGCTACATATACTGGGCACATATACACCTGGCTACATATACTGGGTAGTGTTGGGCGAACATCTAGATGTTCGGGTTCGGGCCGAACAGGCCGAACATGGCCGCGATGTTCGGGTGTTCGACCCGAACTCAGAACATAATGGAAGTCAATGGGGACCCGAACTTTCGTGCTTTGTAAAGCCTCCTTACATGCTACATACCCCAAATTTACAGGGTATGTGCAGCCGGGCATACAATCTCCCCCACACCCAACAATTTACCTATCATAGAGTATATCACATGCTCAAAAAGTTGAATATAACACCTCCTAAACTCCTTCCCTCCTTAGCTACTATGCTTAATTATAAGGGATATTATAAAGGCGGGTTGTCAGTTTGGTATAGAGTTATGCTCTCAAGTTCCAAATTAGCGCTTAATAAATACGCAAACATATGGTCAAACGACCTTCAAACCACTATTTCGTGTACCTCACTTCTTCAGGCACACAGAGTTATATCTTCTATTTCCAAATGCAACACACACTGGGAGATGCTACGTAAAATCTTATACAGATGGTATATCACCCCAAGAAGAATAGCCTACTTCTCCCAAGAAAAGACGCAGTTATGTTGGAAATGCAACACACAAATAGGGACATATGTCCATATGCTCTGGAACTGCCCATTGGTATCTGAGCTGTTGGACAAAGTTGAACTTTACATTCGCCAATGTCTACTTCCAAACTTTTGTCTCACCCCTCAATTCGCCTTGCTACTGGTAGACTGTGATAAAATCCCTAAGAATTTGCAACCACCGATTCGTCACATTATATTAAGCGCTCTCCATTTAATCACCTCCAATTGGAAATCTCAAGAAAAATTTGATTCAGCACAACTCTTAGCCACTACTCGAGCCAATTTACTCATGGAATATAAAATCAGAGCCAGACTCTTTCTACCCTACGGAAATTTTAATTTTCCACACTCCTGGCTCTAGCATGAAGCTCACTACCCTCATCAATCTCATTAGCCCCACTAATGTATACCCCGGAAGCTACATCAGTCCTGGTGTCTCCTTCCCCTTCGAACACAACTTAAATTGGAAACTTTAAGCCTAGCAACTACTGACGATAAATTGTCTCATAATAATCTATTGCAATTATAGTAATCTGCTCATGATGGAAATTTCTTTTGGCTACATAATCTATCATTGTTTATACTCTGTTTTTGTTTCTTTCCCTTTATTTCGTTGTTTCGTGTCAATCAGGTTAGCAAAGATAAGGTTATACTTTACTATTCATTGTTCCATTACTAGGTACCATGGTTTGCTTTTATATACGTATTAGCATTGAACTGGAGAAGGCCCTATGGGGGCCACCTGCTTCCACCAGTTAATGTATTTGCTGTGCACCTCACTGCCTACCTTCACGGTCTAGTAAACGGCAGGTAAGAGGTATACTTGGTACATAGGAAGTTACTCTGATTACTGTAAAGGTTATCTATAACAACCGTTTGGAACAATTTATGTTATGTATATAAAACTAAAAAATGTAAACAGGTAGATTTGCGCCCACTCAATATAAAATGAATTCAATTGGCTGCAGTCAGTGATAAATGGGGTTACTCACACCCCCACCATTCAAGCATTCATAAAGTTTTAAAAATCACTCATGCGCCTATATATACCATCACATATACAGTTTTATTCAATTCATAAATTCAAATTCATATATATTACATTAATATGCAAGCAAACACTAGCCAACTTTCTCAGTCCCACCTCCTTATGGTAAACAGTCTGGCACACGCCACAACATATACCTATAGATTGATTCGCTGAGTAAACTTCGTTTTCTAGCATAAAATTGCACCAATCCCTATAGCACCTTTCCAATGTTAAAAAGTGTTTTTGCACCTTAAAAATGGCAATAATAGCCTTTCTTGTTCAAAAATCAATAAAATAAAAATAACGTCCTGTGAGCTCACAAAGGTATAATTCATAAATCCAACAGGAAAAAGTTCATGTTAAATAGCTTCGATCTCGTCTTGCAAAGCTTTAGGCATACAATTTCATATACATCCACCAGGAGTAAAGTGGCTAATTCCGCATTCCTTGGTATGCAAATTAGATCTTGCAGGATTTTGTATAAGCAGATTGCATTTGCACAGACCTCTAGAAACAAATAGCGTCCTGCAGAACTTTACAAAAGCAGAACTTTTCAAAAACAGATAATGTCCTGGCTAATTCCGCATTCCTTGGTATGCAAATTAGATCTTGCAGGATTTGATATAGGCAGATTGCATTTGCACAGACCTCTAGAAACAAATAGCGTCCTGCAGAACTTTACAAAAGCAGAACTTTTCAAAACTTTTCAAAAACAGATAACGTCCTGCAGACTTTTCAAACTTCCATTTCTTTGCATAACATTCAAGCAAAATAGCGTGCTGCGGGTCCAAAGGACAGTTCAAATAACTCACGCAGCTTAAAGGGAAGGTCCAAGCAAAATAAAAAAATGAGTTTTACTTACCTGGGGCTTCTACCAGCCCCATGCAGCCATCCTGTGCCCTCATAGTCACTCACTGCTGCTCCAGTCCCCCGCTGGCAGCTTTCCGACCTCGGAGGTCGGCGGGCCACATTGCGTACGTTTTTACGCATTCCCACTAGTGCAGGAACATTAACACATACATTTTTACGCATTACTGGTTCAATGCGTAAAAATGTACGCATTGAACCAGTAATGCGTAAAATGTATGTGTTAATGTTCTTGCACTAGCGGGAATGCGTAAAAACGTACGCAATGTGGCCCGCCGACCTCCGAGGTCGGCAAGCTGCCAGTGGGGGACTGGAGCAGCAGTGAGTGACTATGAGGGCACAGGATGGCTGCATGGGGCTGGTAGAAGCCCCAGGTAAGTAAAACTCATTTTTTTATTTTGCTTGAACCTTCCCTTTAAGGGGTAGATAACTGATTCCTTTATGCTTACGGTTCCGCTATGTCTTCTGGCAGCATGAGCCCCGGCCGGTGGCTCCCGTGTTAACCTGACGTCTGCCGCGGATGTTAAGCACTTTGCTGAAAAATCGTTCCTCAGATTCAATCTGGAACTGTAGAGGTGACGTCACCACTCCGACAACCCAATGCCGACTAGTTTCGGTAGGATACGCCTACCTTCCTCAGGGCGTCTCCCTGAGGAACGATTTTTCAGCAAAGTGCTTAACATCCGCGGCAGACGTCAGGTTAACACGGGAGCCACCGGCCGGGGCTCATGCTGCCAGAAGACATAGCGGAACCGTAAGCATAAAGGAATCAGTTATCTACCCCTTAAGCTGCGTGAGTTATTTGAACTGTCCTTTGGACCCGCAGCACGCTATTTTGCTTGAATGTTATGCAAAGAAATGGAAGTTTGAAAAGTCTGCAGGACGTTATCTGTTTTTGAAAAGTTTTGAAAAGTTCTGCTTTTGTAAAGTTCTGCAGGACGCTATTTGTTTCTAGAGGTCTGTGCAAATGCAATCTGCTTATACAAAATCCTGCAAGATCTAATTTGCATACCAAGGAATGCGGAATTAGCCACTTTACTCCTGGTGGATGTATATGAAATTGTATGCCTAAAGCTTTGCAAGACGAGATCGAAGCTATTTAACATGAACTTTTTCCTGTTGGATTTATGAATTATACCTTTGTGAGCTCACAGGACGTTATTTTTATTTTATTGATTTTTGAACAAGAAAGGCTATTATTGCCATTTTTAAGGTGCAAAAACACTTTTTAACATTGGAAAGGTGCTATAGGGATTGGTGCAATTTTATGCTAGAAAACGAAGTTTACTCAGCGAATCAATCTATAGGTATATGTTGTGGCGTGTGCCAGACTGTTTACCATAAGGAGGTGGGACTGAGAAAGTTGGCTAGTGTTTGCTTGCATATTAATGTAATATATATGAATTTGAATTTATGAATTGAATAAAACTGTATATGTGATGGTATATATAGGCGCATGAGTGATTTTTAAAACTTTATGAATGCTTGAATGGTGGGGGTGTGAGTAACCCCATTTATCACTGACTGCAGCCAATTGAATTCATTTTATATTGAGTGGGCGCAAATCTACCTGTTTACATTTTTTAGTTTTATATACATAACATAAATTGTTCCAAACGGTTGTTATAGATAACCTTTACAGTAATCAGAGTAACTTCCTATGTACCAAGTATACCTCTTACCTGCCGTTTACTAGACCGTGAAGGTAGGCAGTGAGGTGCACAGCAAATACATTAACTGGTGGAAGCAGGTGGCCCCCATAGGGCCTTCTCCAGTTCAATGCTAATACGTATATAAAAGCAAACCATGGTACCTAGTAATGGAACAATGAATAGTAAAGTATAACCTTATCTTTGCTAACCTGATTGACACGAAACAACGAAATAAAGGGAAAGAAACAAAAACAGAGTATAAACAATGATAGATTATGTAGCCAAAAGAAATTTCCATCATGAGCAGATTACTATAATTGCAATAGATTATTATGAGACAATTTATCGTCAGTAGTTGCTAGGCTTAAAGTTTCCAATTTAAGTTGTGTTCGAAGGGGAAGGAGACACCAGGACTGATGTAGCTTCCGGGGTATACATTAGTGGGGCTAATGAGATTGATGAGGGTAGTGAGCTTCATGCTAGAGCCAGGAGTGTGGAAAATTAAAATTTCCGTAGGGTAGAAAGAGTCTGGCTCTGATTTTATATTCCATGAGTAAATTGGCTCGAGTAGTGGCTAAGAGTTGTGCTGAATCAAATTTTTCTTGAGATTTCCAATTGGAGGTGATTAAATGGAGAGCGCTTAATATAATGTGACGAATCGGTGGTTGCAAATTCTTAGGGATTTTATCACAGTCTACCAGTAGCAAGGCGAATTGAGGGGTGAGACAAAAGTTTGGAAGTAGACATTGGCGAATGTAAAGTTCAACTTTGTCCAACAGCTCAGATACCAATGGGCAGTTCCAGAGCATATGGACATATGTCCCTATTTGTGTGTTGCATTTCCAACATAACTGCGTCTTTTCTTGGGAGAAGTAGGCTATTCTTCTTGGGGTGATATACCATCTGTATAAGATTTTACGTAGCATCTCCCAGTGTGTGTTGCATTTGGAAATAGAAGATATAACTCTGTGTGCCTGAAGAAGTGAGGTACACGAAATAGTGGTTTGAAGGTCGTTTGACCATATGTTTGCGTATTTATTAAGCGCTAATTTGGAACTTGAGAGCATAACTCTATACCAAACTGACAACCCGCCTTTATAATATCCCTTATAATTAAGCATAGTAGCTAAGGAGGGAAGGAGTTTAGGAGGTGTTATATTCAACTTTTTGAGCATGTGATATACTCTATGATAGGTAAATTGTTGGGTGTGGGGGAGATTGTATGCCCGGCTGCACATACCCTGTAAATTTGGGGTATGTAGCATGTAAGGAGGCTTTACAAAGCACGAAAGTTCGGGTCCCCATTGACTTCCATTATGTTCTGAGTTCGGGTCGAACACCCGAACATCGCGGCCATGTTCGGCCTGTTCGGCCCGAACCCGAACATCTAGATGTTCGCCCAACACTACCCAGTATATGTAGCCAGGTGTATATGTGCCCAGTATATGTAGCCAGGTGTATAGGTGTCCCCAGTATAGCCAGGCGTATATGTGCCCAGTATATGTAGGCAGGGGTATATGTGCCCAGTATATCTAGCCAGAGGTATATGTGCCCAGTATATGTAGTCAGGGGTATATGTGCCCAGTATATGTAGCCAGGGGTATATGTGCCAGTATATGTAGCCAGGGGTATATGTGCCCAGTATATGTAGCCAGGGGTATATATGCCAGTGTATGTAGCCAGGGGTACTGTATATGTGCCCAGTATATGTAGCCAGGGGTATATGTGCCCAGTATATGTAGCCAGGGGTATATGTGCCAGTATATGTAGCCAGGGGTATATGTGCCAGTATAGGTAGCCAGGGGTATATGTGCCCAGTATATGTAGCCAGGGGTATATATGCCAGTGTATGTAGCCAGGGGTACTGTATATGTGCCCAGTATATGTAGCCAGGGGTATATGTGCCCAGTATATGTAGCCAGGGGTATATGTGCCAGTATATGTAGCCAGGGGTATATGTGCCAGTATAGGTAGCCAGGGGTATATGTGCCAGTATAGGTAGCCAGGGGTATATGTGCCCAGTATATGTAGCCAGGGGTATATGTGCCCAGTATATGTAGCCAGGGGTATATGTGCCAGTATATGTAGCCAGGGGTATATGTGCCAGTATATGTAGCCAGGGGTATATGTGCCCAGTATATGTAGCCAGGGGTATATGTGCCCAGTATATGTAGCCAGGGGTATATGTGCCCAGTGTATGTAGCCAGGGGTATATGTGCCAGTATATGTAGCCAGGGGTATATGTGCCCAGTATATGTAGACAGGGGTATATGTGCCAGTATATGTAGCCAGGTGTATAGGTGTCCCCATTTATATGTAGCCAGGTGTATACGTGCCCAGTATATGTAGCCAGGGGTATATGTGCCCAGTATATGTAGCCAGGTGTATAGGTGTCCCCATTTATATGTAGCCAGGTGTATACGTGCCCAGTATATGTAGCCAGGGGTATATGTGCCCAGTATATGTAGCCAGGGGTATATGTGCCCAGTATATGTAGCCAGGGGTATATGTGCCCAGTATATGTAGCCAGGGGTATATGTGCCCAGTGTATGTAGCCAGGGGTATATGTGCCAGTATATGTATCCAGGGGTATATGTGCCAGTATATGTAGCCAGGGGTATATGTGCCCAGTATATGTAGCCAGGGGTATAGGTGTCCCCATTATATGTAGCCAGGTGTATAGGTGTCCCCCCAGCTGGAGGGGAGTAGCACAGTGGAGAGGAGCATTGAGCAGAGCAGCAGGGTAGGGCGGATGTTTCCCCCCCTTCCCTCCCCTTGGGGCTCCTCTCCCTGGCTCTCCACTCCATAACGATTGCGGCGGTGGCTGGCACCGATGGCTGGCAGCGGCATCAGTGGGCGGGACTTACCTCCTCCAGTGTTCCGGCGAGTTAACGCTGTGCGTGCCGCTGCTCTGGTCTTCCCTAGATCAGACTAGCTGCACGAACAGCGTCAACTCGTCGGAACACTAGAGGAGGTAAGTCCCGCCCACTGATGCCGCTGCCAGCCATCCCTGCCAGCCACCGCCGCAATCGTTATGAAGGGGAGAGCCAGGAAGAGGAGCCCCGAAGTGAGGGAAGGGGGGGGGGACGTCTGCCCTTCCTCGCTGCTCTGCCCAATGCTCCTCTCCACTGCGCTGCTCCCCTCCAGGGTGCTAGGGGGGACGGCGTCCACTCTCCAAAAAAAGTGAGTACAATGGTACATGCTAGGCTGGCTTCAGCATGTAGTGTTGGTGGTGGTATAGTGGTGAGGAGAGCTGCCTTCCAAGTAGTGTTGGGCGAACACCTAGATGTTCGGGTTCGCGAACGTTCGCCGAACATCGCCGCGATGGTTCGGGTGTTCGCGCCGAACTCCGAACATAATGGAAGTCAATGGGGACCCGAACTTTCGTGCTTTGTAAAGCTTCCTTACATGCTACATACCCCAAATTAGCAGGGTATGTGCACCTTGGGAGTGGGTACAAGGGGAAAAAAATATTTGAAAAAGAGCTTATAGTTTTTGAGAAAATTGATTGTAAATTTTCAAAGGAAAAACTGTCTTTTAAATGTGGAGAATGTCATGTTTCTTTGCACAGGTAACATGCTTTTTGTCGCCATGCAGTCATAAGTGTAATACAGAGAAGAGGTTCCAGGAAAAGGGACCGGTAACGCTAACCCAGCACCAGCAGCAGCACACGTGATGGAACAGGAGGAGGCGCAGGAGGAGAAGGCCACGCTTTGTGAGACACAACAACCCAGGCCTTGCATGAGGAGAAGAAGCGTGCGGATAGCATGCTTTGTACCGCCATGCAGTCATAAATGTAATAAAGATAAGAGGTTCAATAAACAGGGACCGGGCGGCAACGCTAACCCAGCAGCAGCAGACGTGATGGAACAGGAGGAGGCGCAGGAGGAGAAGGCCACGCTTTGTGAGACACAACAACCCAGGCCTTGCATGAGGACAAAAAGCGTGCGGATAGCATGCTTTTTACCGCCATGCATGCAGTCATAAATGTAATACAGATAAGAGGTTCAATAAACAGGGACCACGCGGCAACGCTAACCCAACAGCAGCAGACGTGATGGAACAGGAGGAGGCGCAGGAGGAGAAGGCCACGCTTTGTGAGACACAACAACCCAGGCCTTGCATGAGGACAAAAAGCGTGCGGATAGCATGCTTTTTACCGCCATGCATGCAGTCATAAATGTAATAAAGATAAGAGGTTCCATAAACAGGGACCGGCAACGCTAACCCAGCAGCAGCAGCACATGTGATGGAACAGGAGCAGGCGCAGGAGGAGAAGGCCATGCTTTTTGAGACACAACAACACAGGCCTTACATGAGGACAAAAAGCGTGCGGATATAGCAGCAATGCTTTATGCCGCCATGCAGTCATAAATGTAATACAGATGAGAGGTTCAATAAACAGGGACCGGAAACGCTAAACCATCCCAGATGTTCATTGGTCATGTTACTTGGTTGGGGTCCTGGAGTGTTGCTTAGTCGTTTCCAATCCAGGATTGATTCATTTTAATTTGAGTCAGACGGTCTGCATTTTCTGTGGAGAGGCGGATACGCCGATCTGTGACGATGCCTCTGGCAGCACTGAAACAGCGTTCTGACATAACGCTGGCTGCCGGGCAAGCCAGCACCTCTATTGCGTACATTGCCAGTTCGTGCCAGGTGTCTAGCTTCATGCCCGGTTTCAGGTCCAGCGGTGCCAGCCACAAATCCGTCTGTTCCTTTATTCCCCTCCAAATTTCCTCCCCTGTGTGCTGCTTATCCCCAAGGCAGATCAGCTTCAGCAACGCTTGCTGACGCATGCCAACAGCTGTGCTGCACTGCTTCCACGATCCTACTGCTGCTGGGTTAGCGTTTCCGGATGAGGTACAGCTTTGAGATGCGTTGGAGGAGAAGGAGTCAGAGAGGTAGGTGCTGCTGTTGTTATCCAGTGGGAGGGACGGCGGTGCAGCTGTTTGCGGCGTGGGCAACACCCGCGCCGTAGCAGGTGAGGAATCGCTGCCAAGCTCCACAAGGTTCACCCAGTGCGCGGTAAGGGAGATGTATCGACCCTGGCCGAACGCACTCGTCCAGGTGTCAGTGGTGAGGTGAACCTTGCAGGCAACGGCATTCTTCAAGCTTCGGGTTATTTTGCTGACCACGTGCTCATGCAACTCAGGCACTGCAGAGCGCGCAAAGTGGTAGCGGCTGGGAACCACGTAACGTGGGATGGCCACTGACATCATGCCCTTGAAGCTGTTTGTCTCCACCACTCGATATGGCAGCATTTCGCAGGCCAGAAGCTTGGCTATGCTGGCTGTTACTGCCACGGCCCGGGGGTCATTTGCTGGCAATTTCCTCTTGCGCTCAAACATCTCCGAGACAGACAACTGAACCGTAGGGCTGCACACCGAAGGGCTGTTGGTTGTTGTGTTTGATGAACACTGGGAGACCTCAAGAGCACTAGTCCGGAAAGTGACAGTGTCAGCGTCGTCTGATGTTTGTGAATGTTGTGAACCACGCAATGGCTGGGCTACTGCTGCTGCTGAGGCGGGTCTGGTGGTGAGTCTGGTGAACCCAAGGGAGGCAGTGTTGCTGGTGGTACCCTGTCCTGCCGCGTTTGCCCACAGAGTGGGATGTTTGGATAGCATGTGGCGGCTCATGCTGGTGGTGGAGAGGTTGTTAATACTTTTCCCCCTGCTCAGGCGGGTCTTGCACACCTTGCAAATCGCCATGGTAACATCCTCAGTGCAGTCTTCAAAGAAAGCCCAGACTTTGGAGCACCTGCCTTGCTGGCGATTTCTGTTTGCGCCTCTTTTGCCTCTCACTTGAACTTCCACACTTGTGGTGCCTGAAATTGCGCGCCGCCTACCTTGTGGCACAAGGCGAACTCGTGCAGAAGTGGGTTCTTCAACAGACTCATCTTTGCTGCTGCTACGACGGCGATGTCCTCGTTCACAAACAAAATCTGGGTCTATGTCCATGTCCACATTGTCCATACCCTCCTCTTCCATCTCCTCAAACTTGTCATATGTCATTGTGGGGGGCCGCCGCCGTGGAGTAGAGCTCCCCAGAACAACCTCTGCGCAGCTCACTCCAACGTCGTCTGGTTATCTGGCAGTTGTGTGCGTGGTGTCGCTGCCGGTTGTGTCAGCTTTGTGCCCACTGGCTCCTTGTAACTGGCTGAGGACTCGGACCTCGTGCGTGATGATGTGCTGGTGCTGCTTAACCCACTGCTGGACGCTTGAGAGGTCATCCAAGTAATTATCTGGTCCTGTTCTTTTGGATCTGTGAGGGTGGTTGTCCTGGACAACATGGGCGGTATTTAGTGGGTTTTCTTGGGTGCTCCCCTGTGGCCTGTACGTGAACCGTCAGGGGAAACACCTCTTCCCTTGCCCCTCCCTCTTTCACCGGATTTCTTCCTCATTTCACTTATCCTTAAAGTACACGCTGACTGGCAGCAGTACAGTGGCAGTAGAGAAATGCTATACAGTGGTGGGTGAGCGGTGTACCACTATTGCCAGCAGCGACACAGAGCACAATGATATACAGTGGCGGGTGAGCGGTGTACTACTGTTCCCAGCAGACACAGAGTGGCAGTAAACACAATGCTATATAGTGTGGCTGAGCCGTGTACACAGAGTGGCATTAAACACAATGCTATATAGTCTGCTATATAGTCACCCCGAACGGGGTGATGTTCTGCAGAACCCGAACAGTGGCAAACACTGTTCGCCCAACACTACTGGGAACGCAGATTTTAGTACCTAAACACACGATACAACATGTTTTCCGGGGTCGGACTCTGAGGCACATACAGATGGTCCCGATCATCATCCTCATCAAACAACTCTTCTCCTGAGTCTGACCCACCCACCACCTCTGCCACCCCAACATCCCCAGACACAGACCCCTCATCGTCCTCAACATTAACTTGGGATGCTGGCCTGAGCCAGACCTCCTCCTCCACATCAGGCCCCATCATCTCCTCAATGGCAGCCCTCATTAATCGCTCTGGCGACGGACCGATGGACACAACGTTCTCCTCCGGGGAGGGCTGCTGCTGACCACTGGCTGCTGGGGTGGATGTTATAGCTTGCGTGGGGCGTTGGCTGTTGCTGTTGTTGGGAGTGCTGCTCACAGCGGAGGTCTCTGGGGAACTCATGGTGAGCTCATATAGTGGTTGACGGTGAGTGGAGTATTACTGATCCCAGCAATATACACACTGACTGGCAGAGTACGCAATGCTATATAGTGTGGCTGAGCGGTGTACACAGAGTGGCAGTAAACACAATGCTATATAGTCTGGCTGAGCGAGCGGTGTACTACTGTTCCCAGCAGAATCAGAGTGGCAGTAAACACAATGCTATATAGTGTGGCTGAGCCGTGTACACAGAGTGTCAGTAAACAATGCTATATAGTCTGGCCGAGCCGTGTACACAGAGTGTCAGTAAACGATGCTATATAGTCTGGCTGAGCCGTGTACACAGAGTGGCAGTACACACAATGCTATATAGTCTGGCTGAGCGGTGTACACAGAGTGGCAGTACACACAATGATATATAGTCTGGCTGAGCGGTGTACACAGAGTGGCAGTATACAATGCTATATAGTGTGGCTGAGCCGTGTACACAGAGTGTCAGTAAACAATGCTATATAGTCTGGCTGAGCCGTGTACACAGAGTGGAAGTACACACAATGCTATATAGTGTGGCTGAGCCGTGTACACAGAGTGTCAGTAAACAATGCTTTATAGTCTGGCTGAGCCGTGTACACAGAGTGGCAGTACACACAATGCTATATAGTCTGGCTGAGCGGTGTACACAGAGTGGCAGTACACACAATGATATATAGTCTGGCTGAGCGGTGTACACAGAGTGGCAGTATACAATGCTATATAGTGTGGCTGAGCCGTGTACACAGAGTGTCAGTAAACAATGCTATATAATCTGGCTGAGCTGTGTACACAGTGTCAGTAAACAATGCTATATATAGCGTGGCTGAGCGAGGTACACAGTGGCAGTACACACAATGCTATATAGTCTGGCTGAGCGGTGTACACAGAGTGGAAGTACACACAATTCTATATAGTCTGGCTGAGCCGTGTACACAGAGTGTCAGTAAACAATGCTATATAGTCTGGCTGAGCGGTGTACACAGAGTGGCAGTACACACAATGCTATATAGTCAGGCTGAGCCGTGTACACAGAGTGTCAGTAAACAATGCTATATATAGCGTGGCTGAGCGAGGTACACAGTGGCAGTACACACAATGCTATATAGTCAGGCTGAGCCGTGTACACAGAGTGTCAGTAAACAATGCTATATATAGCGTGGCTGAGCGAGGTACACAGTGGCAGTAAACAATGCTATATATAGTGTGGCTGAGCGAGCGGTGTACTACTGTTCCCAGCAGCGACACACAATGACTGGGGGGGACCCTGGCTAGCGTGGCTGGAGAGCGAACTACCCTGCCTGCCTACCCAAAGCTAAACCCACAGAGAAATGGCGGAGATATGACGTGGTTCGGGTATTTATTTACCCGAACCACGTGACCGTTCGGCCAATCAGAGCGCGTTCGGGCCCGAACCACGTGACCCGTTCGGCCAATCACAGCGCTAGCCGAACGTTCGGGGAACGTTCGGCCATGCGCTCTTAGTTCGGCCATGCGGCCGAACGGTTTGGCCGAGCACCGTCAGGTGTTCGGCCGAACTCGAACATCACCCGAACAGGGTGATGTTCTGCAGAACCCGAACAGTGGCGAACACTGTTCGCCCAACACTACTTCCAAGCACTAGATCTGGGTTCAATTCCTGGCCAGTGTATGTGAGCTGGCTTTTGACATCCTACAATTTCCTGAAAAGAGAGAAGGAGGAGGGGAGATTTTGGTGGAAGTTGTAAGACTGGCCAGCAGAAATTCTTTTTAGGCAGAAATGGATTTGGTGGGGAAAAAAATTTGCATTCCGCGGAATTCCACAGTTTTCAGAGGAAATTCTGCCATAGTGCTACAGCAATTTCGTTCTGTCGCAACGGAACCGGAATCCCCAAATTCCGGCCGGAATCGCGGAATTTATAATTTCGCATAATCCAGTGACCATCCCTACATATGATCACGTATGTAAACTAAACAGAGGTGGAGGACAGAATATGTGCTCTGACTACACCGGGGCAAGTAAACCTGCATGCAAGCGGTTATTAATTTAGCATAATAATTATCAGCGACCATCTCTATAGTACATCGGAATTGACCATGGCTAAAAAAATGACATTCAGGAATACAGAAGAGAACCCTTTTCTCTGTATGAGTCGCTTAATGTGATATTGATGGAAATAGACAGCTGATGTGTGAGAGGCTCATGATCATCCTAATGTCAGGCAGCAGAGGAGAGCTTAGCCTGTGCTAGCATCCGGGACATTCCTCAGCATAATAGTCCCCTCCAGGGGTCAGTAGCCCCCCAGCCCCGTATAATGTGTGGCGGGGATCCCCTCCTTCATATTGCGGGGGCAGTGACTGGAGACCCCGTATATCAGACATGTTACCCCCTGATAATGATGGAGACAGAGGAGATCGGGGGAGCAGAAAGCAGAGCTGGTCACATTACAGCGGGATTTCCCGGCCACTGTCGCCGCTCAGAAGCCCCCCGTGACTGTAATGGAGGAGGGGAGACCCCTGCCAGCCGGGCGGCCGCACACAGGGGGCGCACCGCTACTTTCCGGGGGAATTAAACCCACTTTTCTCCCGGCGAGGAAACACAAGCAGAGAGCCGAGGAGTGACAGCTGTGTGGAGGGGAGGGGTGGCTGAGAGTCCGGATCCCACCAATAGGAAGACGGGACGAGTTACTGTCAGCAGCCAATGGCAGCGTAACCGGAGAGAGTATATAAGCGCTCACTGGCGGTCACTTGCAATGTTACACTTTGTTGCAAAATAACTAGGAAGATGGCAGAGACCGCCCCAGCAGCCGCCCCTCCCGCAGCGGAGCCCGCCGCCAAGAAGAAGCAGCCTAAGAAGGCAGCAGCCGGAGGAGCAGCCAAGAAAGGCAGCAAGAAGCCTTCCGGCCCCGCCGTGTCCGAACTCATCCTCAAGGCCGTGTCCGCCTCCAAAGAGCGCAGCGGGGTCTCCCTGGCCGCCCTGAAGAAGGCTCTGGCTGCCGGAGGCTACGATGTGGAGAAGAATAACAGCCGCCTCAAGCTGGCCATCAAGGGCTTGCTGACAAAGGGCAGCCTCGTCCATGTCAAAGGTACCGGCGCCTCCGGATCCTTCAAGGTCAGCAAGAAGGAGGCAGCCGGCAAAGAGCACAAGAAGCCGGCGGCGGCCAAGAAGAAGCCAGCGGCTGCCGCCAAGCCTAAGAAGCCGGCTACTGCCAGGAAGCCTAAAGCCGCCAAGTCCCCGAAGAAGCCTAAGAAAGCCCCCAGCGCCGCCAAGAAGAGCCCCGCTAAGAAGGCGGCCAAGAAACCGGCGGCAGCTGCTGCCAAGAAGCCCAAAGCTGCCGCCAAAGCCAAGAAAGCCGCCAAGAGCCCCGCTAAGAAGGCAGCCAAGCCTAAGGCCGCCAAAAGCCCGGCAAAGAAGGCAGCCAAGCCCAAGAAGGCCGCTCCTAAGAAGAAATAAGCTGCAGCTCGGCTCTCCAGAAACACAAAGGCTCTTTTCAGAGCCACCCACATTTTCCCTGAAGGGCTGCGATATTTCTTATTAATATCAGTATGCATGTTGATAGTGACAGACCTATTCTAGGCAGGTGATACCGTCCCCCTCTGTGCAGTGACTCCCTAGTAGTGTGCTGCTGGAAGATGGCCGTACACGCTGAGAGGTCACAAAGAATCGGGTGAGGTGGGGGTGGCTTCATTATATATTGACTCACATTATGCGTTTAATCTAACGTGAAACTTCAATTTCTGGTGTATCAAATCATGCTTTTCCATAATGCTACAGTTACGTGTATCGTTGCAATTGTGTGACTGCACACTCTGTGAAACTTTCAAATCGACGTGCCCAGCCAGCGATCCAACAGCACTTTGGATCAATCAGCAACACAAGAAGTAAGAAGCCGGCACCATCTGTATCTTCTGCTCTTTTATTGCATTAAAGCATAGACATATTCCAGCAATAGTAATGCAACGTTTCAAGGCTACACGCCTCTTTATCAAGCTAAGCTGGGAATGACACTTGCATAACAAACATACATGTATTTATACTGATCATGGATGGCAGCAGCCAATAGAATTCAAATACACTCGTACCAATCATAATGGTCCTAGTATTGCGGACCTGATGGGGAACTTTTATGCTGCTAACCTGATAGGATGCTGAGTCCAGGAACCTCCCATCTGGTGTGTCCCTCCTGGCCACCAACTCGAAACCTCCTTTGTCCGCCTCCCAATGCACGGGCGCCACCTCCTCCGCATATAGCGGACCTGATGGGAGCCCTGCATGTCGTCACGCTATGGGCGGCACCGGACGGCGCCGCCGCAGCGTGCAGAGGCGGAAACTTCCCAGCTTAGCTTGATAAAGAGGCGTGTAGCCTTGAAACTTTGCATTACTATTGCTGGAATATGTCTATGCTTTAATGCAATAAAAGAGCAGAAGATACAGATGGTGCCGGCTTCTTACTTCTTGTGTTGCTGATTGATCCAAAGTGCTGTTGGATCGCTGGCCGGGCACGTCGATTTGAAAGTTTCACAGAGTGTGCAGTCACACAATTGCAACTGTATACGGAGCAGCACATTGTGACAGCACCTTTGCACGTCAACATGGAGGATGTAGAGGTGGAATCCCTCATCTTTTCCTACACGCCAGAGGCAACTACAAAGATCATGGCGCAAGTATCAAAGGAAGTGGCATTCCTCAATATGGCAGATGAAAAAGCCATTAGGAAACAAATCTTTAAAGCGGCAAAGATGCACATCACCTTTGAATTACACTCCAGGACCCTTGCCGAGTATCATAGAGTGAAGAGAATAGCCAGAGGTATGAGATCGAATGTGGCACCTATTATGTTTCCTACAGAGACAAGGACTTTTGCACCAAGTGGTCTCATATATGGAACAAAGCCTCGTTTGACTCTATGGTTCTTACCATAGAGAAGATCCAGGAGGAACTACCGAAACTGGATTTACAGCGCAGAGAACTTAAATCTAAACTTCGACAGCTGATTCCAGAGGGTGAATATGAGGCCTTTCTGGTTGAACTTACAGATAGCCTGGAAAGATATGAGAAACAAATACAAATCATCAAACGTGCTCTGGGTCACATGATCTGAATAAAATGATCTTTCTACCATCCGGTGATCCTTGCGGCTGATATTCTCTATCGTTTAGCTCTCAGCATTAAAGTTTTACGCAGCAAATTCAGCAATTCCTGTGAGAAGTTATGTCAGGGAATCCTCATTACAATCTGAAATGAGCCATTATAATAGTCAGGCGCGTTTATTATAGACGAAAGGAGAACTAAAATCTAATTAGTCGATATCAAATATTCCGCGCATGATAACGGTCCTTCCCGCCACTTTATAGATCTCCACCAACTATACACTCCTAGATTCGATCGGTCATCCTCCTCCTACAATAAAGATTACCGCCGCATGTGGTCTCTGCTGCTAGCATCTCCCTCATTCCCAACCTTACTGTTATTCCAGCATCTGCTTGCAAATACAACACACTCTCAGCCGGTATCCTCCACTGCAATGATCCTGTGTCGTCACCACTTACCGCTACAATGGTAACATAGAAGCAGCTGGTGATCGGGAAGATGAGCGGGGATGATGGAATAAGCAAGTTACCGGACTACTTATTATGTATCTGCCCGTCTCCTCTCACCACAATCTATCAGCGGAATCCCGACAGAAGCAACAATTTCCGCTGCTGTAGCGCGCTGCTTATTCCACTGTTGACTACACACCGCGATTTATATGTCAGCACTTTCATGGATAAAGTGGGTGGCCCTGAAAAGGGCCTTTGTACAACAGTAAGGGGAAATGGATTGGCTTATCCACCGAAGCCGTAGAGGGTGCGCCCCTGGCGCTTGAGGGCGTACACCACATCCATGGCGGTGACCGTCTTCCTCTTGGCGTGCTCGGTGTAAGTGACGGCGTCCCGGATGACGTTCTCCAGGAAAACCTTCAGCACTCCGCGGGTCTCCTCATAGATGAGGCCGGAGATGCGCTTGACACCCCCTCTGCGGGCCAGGCGGCGGATGGCGGGCTTAGTGATGCCCTGGATGTTATCCCGGAGCACCTTCCTGTGCCGCTTGGCTCCTCCTTTCCCGAGTCCCTTCCCGCCCTTTCCTCGGCCAGACATGATACAGATGCTGTTCCTTCTTTGCTCAAAAAACGAACTGATCTTTGCCGTAGCCTCGTCTCCTCTTATACAACCTGAGCGGACCTGATGGGAGACTGCAGTGGAAGGGGCGGGTAGATTTTCCAGTTTGGGGGGGCGGGGCTGGAATTCTTTCCCCTGTTTATCTGTACTGCAACTCTCATGATTACGTGTCTCATACACCGTGTTCTGGAATTGAATTCACTTTTTCAAATAAGCCTGGAACTCCCCGATAGCTCACAAAACGCAGCTAGCTCTTTTGTACTAAATAGGTCACTGACTTGTTAAAACTGACTTGTTAAAAACTAGCGGGATGGGGATAAGACGTTTCAGTGCACAGAATATCGGCGGGAAATTTAAAGTACCATCTGCTCAGCGCTCAACCAATCACAGCTTTTTGCTACCGTACTAACTCAAGATGTTTCTACTGTTAGTATAGTATAAGAGGAGTTTGATTAGTAAAATAAGCATCGGTAAGTCAGATCATAATTGCATCCCACATTTCCCAGGTCATCATAAAAATTGCGCCATGGAAGTAATACAGATGTGATGAGAACATTTAACTGTCTGGACCCCTCTTCTGCCAGTGTGCATCACTTTACAATTAGCTGATCTGTGTTGGAAAAAAAAAAAACACGCTACTGGGGCCAATCAGAAGACAAATAAAATATGGCGCTCGAACGTTTGTCGAAGGCTTAAATCCTAGCCAACTGTTATGCTACTGCGGGTATTGTATATTACTTTAGAACGATGAGAATGTTAATAAACATGCTATCCAACTGCTGCAATACAGCTCTGTATGGAGAATGTGGGGTGGCTCTGAAAAGAGCCTTTGTAGTGTGGGTGACAATGTATGACGTGCTTATGCCCTCTCGCCGCGGATCCTGCGGGCCAGCTGGATGTCTTTGGGCATGATGGTGACCCTCTTGGCGTGGATGGCGCACAGGTTGGTGTCCTCGAAGAGCCCCACCAGATAAGCCTCGCTGGCCTCCTGCAGAGCCATGACGGCCGAGCTCTGGAAGCGCAGGTCGGTCTTGAAGTCCTGGGCGATCTCCCGCACCAGGCGCTGGAAGGGCAGCTTGCGGATCAGCAGCTCGGTGGATTTCTGGTAGCGGCGGATCTCTCGGAGAGCCACTGTACCGGGCCGGTAGCGGTGAGGCTTCTTCACTCCTCCGGTGGCCGGGGCGCTCTTCCGGGCGGCTTTGGTGGCCAGCTGCTTGCGGGGAGCTTTCCCTCCGGTGGACTTGCGGGCGGTCTGCTTGGTTCTGGCCATCGCTCAATCGGCTGATTCGTCTCACAGGCGAGAATAGACTGAGGAGAGCGGCCGGGAAGAGCCTTTTTATACACCCTGCGCCTCTCTGACATTGGCTGCCTCACACCACGCCCCCTATATGGTGACAGGAGACAGCGCGGAGAGCCAATTGTCATCCACATTCTATCTCCATATTAGCCTGCGCGTCTGCCTCGCGCTGGCGGGACATCCAATCACCGGGCGACTCCTCCTAATCTTCCCGCCCAGTGCAGTCAATGATTTACCGTAAAACTCCCCCTACTATCCCCATTCTCCGACTCTGCCATGTTAAGCCCTATTTATAAGCGCCGTGGCTTCTGATTGGCCGGGGTGATCGGGAGCTTTTAATGGATTGGCTACTGCAGAACATTTGTTATTTTTCAATTATCCCGCCACAAAATTGCTTTATTACCTGAGACTGAAATTATACGATGTTGACTGATTTTGTTCCTACGTATTGAACTGTCTATCATCTTAAAAAGATACTATTTAATTTATATATCTACTAAGTGAAAAGGAAATAGAGGCAGATGAGCCACGTGTCTCTGCAGAAGATCTGTATTTTACATACATGTGCATCACTCTGTATCGCGTAATGCAAGACACAGGCTAGGCTGGTGATTACTTCTTGTCAGGAAGACAGTTTAGGGGACCTGCAATCTCCATCCTCCTGTCCTGTGCGGGGCGTCAGTCGGGGCAGTAATGAGTCTCCTCGCTCCACACACGGTCTGAGCGTTCTAGAACTCTGGGAATCTGCTGAGAGCGGTCATTTCTAATGCGCTTTAGTGATACAATTACAACTTTCCAACCACCAGCGTCCATGCACCCCATTATATAGCTTTATTTCATAGTATTATGCAATACGTATTATTTAGAGACGTCACCCTATCTGTCCGGATGGGCCATTTCTACAACAACCCCACCAGCTGCACAGACCCGTCAGGATGGATTCTACTTCTATAGAGAAATGCACGAGAAGTCCTGTCGCTGGCCATCCCCGCTATCTGCTTCTCTGAATAAATTGCGGCTGAAATATCACAGCGACCGGGATCTATGGCTGGAGACAGGAGAAAACTAGTGTATTCTCAGGAAGACTGCGGTAGCTCTAAGATTCTAACGTGTACTGGAATGGTTACTAAATACTGCAGGAGAAACTAATACATCACTAAAAATCCCCTGATCCGATTCAGAAATAGTAAAGTCAAATCCACGCGGCTAGAGGAGTTCGGTAACCTCGGTGTGAGAATCCACCTCCCTGCTCACTAACCCTGTACTGCACCCCTCCCTATACAGCACGTACGTGAATGTACAGAAAAGCCGCATAGTGAATATTGAGTGGCTCTTAGAACGAAACACTAATAAACGGCACATTTAACATATCAATACATAGCCCTGCAGTGAATGAGTGGGTGGCTCTGAAAAGAGCCTTTGGGTTTCCTGTGTACTGTAGTCGGGTGAGAGGCGATTACTTGGCGCTGGTGTACTTGGTGACGGCCTTGGTGCCCTCGGACACGGCGTGCTTGGCCAGCTCTCCCGGCAGCAGCAGGCGGACGGCGGTCTGGATCTCCCGGGAGGTGATGGTGTGGCGCTTGTTGTAATGAGCCAGGCGGGAAGCTTCCCCGGCGATGCGCTCGAAGATGTCATTGACGAAGGAGTTCATGATGCTCATGGCCTTGGAGGAGATGCCGGTGTCGGGGTGCACCTGCTTCAGCACCTTGTACACGTAGATGGCGTAGCTCTCCTTCCTGGTCTTCCTGCGCTTCTTGCCGTCCTTCTTCTGCACCTTACTCACCGCTTTCTTAGAGCCCTTCTTGGGCGCCGGAGCGGACTTGGCTGGTTCAACCATAGCTGATGATTCTTAGTAACTCTGCAGAGTGCGGAGACCCAATGAGGCGCTGCGCTGCCTCCCCTCCTTATATAGGCCGCCTATGCTAATCAGGCTGCAGAAGAGCCGGCTCACACTATTCGATACCGGCACTAGCGCCGCCTGATGACCGTCCCTTATAGCTGATTGGTTGCAAGAGTGTGACTTGCATAGTGATGCACGCAACAAACAACGCCGGATGCAATTGGCTGCAAAAGTACAGAGCCCCGCCCGGTATTTGCTGAATAACCAGACTCTCACGCTATTGGCTGAGTTGAATAGCAGCCAACCGGGTGGCAGCGCGGGGCGGGCAGCAGAGTATATAGGGCAGGAGGAGGGGCGGATTCGTTTATTCTCGTGTTGGAGATTTATCTGTATCCCTGAAGTCATCATGTCCGGAAGAGGCAAACAAGGTGGCAAGGCTCGTGCCAAGGCCAAGACTCGCTCCTCCCGGGCCGGGCTGCAGTTCCCAGTCGGTCGTGTTCACCGTCTGCTGAGGAAGGGCAACTATGCGGAGCGGGTGGGGGCCGGAGCTCCGGTCTATCTGGCCGCAGTGCTGGAGTATCTGACCGCTGAGATCCTGGAGCTGGCTGGTAACGCCGCCCGGGACAACAAGAAGACCCGCATCATCCCCCGCCACCTGCAGCTGGCCGTGCGCAACGACGAGGAGCTCAACAAGCTGCTGGGTGGGGTGACCATCGCCCAGGGGGGCGTCCTGCCCAACATCCAGGCCGTGCTGCTGCCCAAGAAGACCGAGAGCCACAAGGCCGCCAAGAGCAAGTAACTCACTGCAGCTAAAGAGATCGCACAGAACACAAAGGCTCTTTTCAGAGCCACCCACACTGTCTGCTTAAGAGCCTGATGCGCATTATTTTTACTGCATGCGATGCAGAGACGTGTCGCTTTATTCTGTACCCAACAAAAAGTACACCCCTTGTGTTACAGGCCGAAACTAATGTAACATTCAGAACAGTTTCATTCCTTAGAAGTCCCGCTCCATATGTGCCACATGATCGGATCAGGGATTCATGCATGCATTTCATTCTAGTAAAGAATTAGAAGTACATCGCGAATTGGCACATAACGTAAAGTAGAAAACGATCGCTGCGTTTCGTAGATGGGAGTAATGTTCCCTAGCAGTCAAATTCGTAATAAGCAGATCAGAGGGATTCTCGTGACTGGCCAGTTACACGTTTTCTTGTTACAGACGGAATGTAATGCGGCTGTACAATAACTTCCTTCCAATGCACAGCCATATAAGCAGCATAGAGAGCACGTGTGTATCAGAAAGCAGGCCATATACGGTGCTGGGAACGTTCCTCTTCACCAGATAAAATTGTGTAGTACAAACCATATAGCATATTTATCTACACACTAAATGTCTGGAGAGTGATATTTTGGCTGATGGGAGAAGCTTCTGTTGCTGTGATTGGTGAAGGCAGAGCAGTTGCTATTTTCATATTTTCCGCCGAATTTCCTCAGGACAGCTTTGTGGCATTATTTGATGCTGTGCCGGCCCGTCGCTCACTACAAAGGGAGGGGGGATCTTAGAGGGACAGCTCAAAGCAGTGCACCATTGCTAAGCGTGTTCTCTCGAGGTCATAACGATTTGGTTAAAAATATTATATTGTATAATTAATATTCAGATACTGAAGCAATGGAAAGTCTGAAGTGTGGAGGGAACCAATACAAAGCAAGGTACTAGAGTCATGTTCTCTTATTCCCCGCATGGTGGCAGCGGTGCATCAAAAGGAAGATACAGGAAAGAACACTGCAATAGAAATGATACATTGTTTTTGCCTCGCACTGCCTTTGTGTCAGTTCCCTCCAAATTTAAGACGTTCGAAAGGCAACAACACATTGCTTCATGATCTCAATATTACTTTTACAATATAAAACTCTTAACCAAATCGTTAAATGACATCGAAAACATCTTTAAACGCTAGCAATGCCTCTACAAAACCCGCTATTGTAGCTCCTTGTGCATGTACAGAATATTTACCTTGATTTTCGTTAGGCCCCATTCACACTTGCGTTTTGGAAAATAAACGGACCCGATCCTGATCAGAACCGTACGGTTGGGGTCAGCAGAAGGTGCACCTGGTAGAATCAGGTTCCTCCGCTGTAGGCCTCACCTCCACCTCCGACATTCTGCCAAACAGCTCCAGCACGTCTGTCACTGCTGCTCCACTCCAGACATGCTTGGCCCATGTGTCCCCATCCGAAATGGCCGCTTGGATACGCATAGGAAGTGGGGTAGAACGTCAGGTTTTTGTAGGCAGTGTGTTCTGTGCCTTCCGTTCCCCATTGGTTTCTGTGTTCCTGATGGTGCTGTCAGGCTCAGGTCCGGCTCCGGTCCGGGTGCGTGGGCCGGAGATCCGGACCCAAAAAATAGCGCATGTTGGAAAAGAGTCCGGATCCGATCCGGCTCCGTACTGTACGGAACGGACACGTGTGAACGTCCGCATAGACTTTACATTGCTATGCGGAACGTACGTTTCGTTTGTACAGTATGCAAGCCGGATCAGTTCCGGAAAATCCGGATAGCGAACGCTAATGTGAACCGGGCCTTAGAGCTAGTGTTGGGCGAACACCTGGATGTTCGGGTTCGGGCCGAACATGGGCCAGATGTTCGGCATGTTCGGCCCGAACGCCGAACTCAATGGAAGTCAATGGGACCCCCGAACATGGGGGCCCTATGGGGTCGCAGGCATAAGGGGGGAGCATGCCCCGGTCGCGGGGGGGGTCAGAAATTCCCCCCACCCCCTCCGCTAGCGCTCCCCCCTCTGCCCGCTTCCCCATAAAAAAAGTTATAGTACCTGGTGCCTGGTGGCTGGCAGTGGAGTGAGGAGGAGACGGAGGAGTCCGAGTAGCAGAGTGGCGTTGAGGCCGGGCAGCGGGCGGTTCAGCGCTAGTACCCTTGTGGTACTTCCGCCCTTTCTCTGACCTCACGTCCTCTGCATACGAGGGTACGCATCACGCGTACCCTCGTATGCGTCATCACGCAGAGGACGTGAGGTCAGAGAAAGGGCGGAAGTACCACAAGGTACTAGCGCTGAACCGCCCGAACCGCCCGCTGCCCGGCCTCAACGCCACTCTGCTACTCGGACTCCTCCTCCTCCTCCTCACTCCACTGCCAGGCACCAGGTACTATAACTTTTTTTATGGGGAAGCGGGCAGAGGGGGGAGCGCTAGCGGAGGGGGTGGGGGGAATTTCCGACCCCCCCCGCGACCGGGGCATGCTCCCCCCTTATGCCTGCGACCCCATAGGGGGGCAGTATTCGGCCGAACAGGGCCCTGTTCGGCCGAACAGGGGCCCTGTTCGGCCATGTTCGGCCATGCATTCAACAGTTCGGGCGAACCCCGAACAGTTTGGCCGAACACCACCAGGTTTTCGGCCGAACTCGAACATCACCCGAACAGGGTGATGTTCTGCAGAACCCGAACAGTGGCGAACACTGTTCGCCCAACACTACTTAGAGCATCCGTGTAATACAGTAGAGAGGTAAATGTAAGGTTGTATGTATTCCACAGGGTGGCAGCACTGTATTTTAACCGATGTGCAATGAGGCTATTTTCCAAGCATTTCCACCACATGTGCAAGGACTGGGTGACTTCGTTGAAGCAAGTCACGTTCGTAGTCAAAGCCCTCTCCACTGCATGTAGAAGGGTGCACGGCTGCATTGTGTTTCTGATGTTAATGACAGGGCAGTTTCTATGAGGTGAGTCTTACTTTTTCCACTACCCTGCGATTTGCTTCTGATCGCAAATCGCATGGTACATTAAACTAATGGAAACTGCAGCAGCAATTTCCATTAGTGCGATGCGATTTTGGCCAAAGCGCAATCGTCGTCCTGCCGTGTTTTGTATGCGATTGAGCTGTACTATAATGAGTATAGTAGCTCAATAGCAATCGCATAATGGAAATTGAAACGCGATTGCGATCGCAACCGTGATCGCGTTTCATAGTGGAAAAGAGCCCAACCCCTTCCCCCGATGCGGGGAGAATAGCATGCCCATTGCTTCATAATCGGAATATTACATTTACAATATACTTGAATATTTTAAATTGTTCAATGACAGAACATTTTTTAAACGCTTGGCAATGTATAGCAAATGCTGAATTGTCTAGCTCCAACAATTTAACCTACATCCAGTAGACTTTACTATCCCCTCCCGCCCTTTGTCAGTGAATGTAGGAAGATTTGACGGGTAGGTTATTTCGTCGGTACACCTGCTATTACTAACACAAACCTGCCGTATCGTTTATGGAGGAGCTGTGAGCTGGCATGATGCCACAAAGCAGAGTCGCACCCCCATCCCGGCTGTCCTGAGGAAATTCGGCGGCAAATTTGGAAAATATCAGCTGCTCTGTCTCCACCAATCACAGCTACAGTACAGAAGCGTCGATCATCAGCCAATAGCAGTGCCAGAATATTGCCCTCCAGCTAGCGAATCAGATAAATAGGTTTTGTACTACCTACCTAAAATACAATTCTCTTAATTGAAACAAGCCCGTTAAGATCCAACCAGCAGAGAAACGTTCCCAGCACCGTATATGGATCTGATGCTCTCTATTGCCTGTTGCTAACAGCGCTTATACACGTGCTTTCTGCAGGCTGCAGTGCTCCGCGTGCAGATTGGGAGGAAGTTACTGTACTATCTGTAACAAGAACGCGTGTACTGCCAGTCTGGGAATCGCTCTGACCCGATTATAACGTATGTGGCAGAGATGGAGCGGGACTTCTATCTATGGAATGAAACTGTTCTGTGTTACATTAACAATGGTTAATTTGCATATATTCAGCAGTGGTGCTCTGGGAGACATCTCGAGCTCACTCCAACCTGAATTATCGCAAATTCTTTCTGTTTTATGAAAGCAAATTTTTGTTTTTTGTATGTTACATTAGTTTCGGCCTCTAACACAGGGGGTGTACTTTTGGTTACAGAATTAAGGGACACGTCTCTGCAACGTATGCAGTAAAAAATAATGCGCATCAGGCTCTTTAGCAGACAGTGTAGGTGGCTCTGAAAAGAGCCTTTGTGGTGTTCTGTGCGATCTCTTTAGCTGCAGGGAATTACTTGCTCTTGGCGGCCTTGTGGCTCTCGGTCTTCTTGGGCAGCAGCACGGCCTGGATGTTGGGCAGGACGCCCCCCTGGGCGATGGTCACCCCACCCAGCAGCTTGTTGAGCTCCTCGTCGTTGCGCACGGCCAGCTGCAGGTGGCGGGGGATGATGCGGGTCTTCTTGTTGTCCCGGGCGGCGTTACCAGCCAGCTCCAGGATCTCAGCGGTCAGATACTCCAGCACTGCGGCCAGATAGACCGGAGCTCCGGCCCCCACCCGCTCCGCATAGTTGCCCTTCCTCAGCAGACGGTGAACACGGCCGACTGGGAACTGCAGGCCGGCCCGGGAGGAGCGAGTCTTGGCCTTGGCACGAGCCTTGCCGCTTTGTTTGCCTCTTCCGGACATGATAACTTCAGGGATACAGTTAACTCTCCAACACGAGAATAACCCAACCCGCCCCTCCTCCTGCCCTATATACTCTGCTGCCCGCCCCGCGCTGCCGCCTGATTGGCTTCTATTCAACTCAGCCAATAGCGTGAGAGTCTGGTTATCCACTAATCAGCAAATGCCGGGGTGGGGCTCTGTACTTTTGCAGCTAATTGCATCTGGAGTTGTTTGTTGCGTGCATCACTATGCAAGTCACACTCTTACAACCAATCAGCTATAAGGGACGGTCATCAGGCGGCGCTAGTGACGCTATCCAGTAGTGTGAGCCGGCTCTCCTGCAGCCTGATTAGCATAGGCCGCCTATATAAGGAGGGGAGGCGGCGCTGCTCCTCATTGTGTCTCCTAGAGATGGGAAGTTCGGATCTTTTCAATGATCCGGATGATTCGAATCGGATCATTGAAGAGATCTGGATCTTTGATCCGAATCTCGGATCATTATACTACCGGAAGCATTCGGGGGGTGAAATGAACAGCAGGACAGGTCTGTGGACAGGAGAAGGGGAGGGGGGTGGACACACAGAGAAGGGGAGAAGATGCACAGAGGGCAGGGAGTGGACAGAGAAAGGAGGAGGGACGAGCAGAGAGCAGAAATGTTTGCACCTAATACCCACATGCTGAAGTCATATGCTTTACATATATTTCACCTATATGTTCATCTGTACACTTTGAAAGAAAAGGTCGCACAGTGAAAGAAAGCATTCCCAGAAGATAAGTGCAGCTGTTTAGTGCCGAGTGCAGGAGGATTATATTGCCTTTCAATCACACTGTCTGCAAAGTTACTGAGCTGTGCTGAGCCAAAAGCTTCCAATGTGTTTACTGTGCAGCACTACGGAACAGCCAGCCTATAATGGGCAGCACGTTATAGCCAGTATGTGTGCTCTACACATATCTGGCAAGTGGCACCCATGTCCCCTCTCTCTCATCTACCTGTCTCCCTGCAAGGCTGGCTCTCATCCAACAGAGCGATCCATCTCTGCTCTCTGCTTCCAAGACCCCGCTACCCGCTGAGAGGGGGCGTGTCGCTCCTGGCCCCGCCCCTTTTGCGATCCGAATCGTTCATTTTGATGATTCGGATGATCGACTCATAAAATAGATTCGGATCAAAGATCCGAATCGTTCATGATCAGGACAACACTAGTGTCTCCGCACTCTGCAGAGTTACTGAGAATCCGCAGCTATGGTTGAACCAGCCAAGTCCGCCCCGGCGCCCAAGAAGGGCTCTAAGAAAGCGGTGAGCAAGACTCAGAAGAAGGACGGCAAGAAGCGCAGGAAGACCAGGAAGGAGAGCTACGCCATCTACGTGTACAAGGTGCTGAAGCAGGTGCACCCCGACACCGGCATCTCCTCCAAGGCCATGAGCATCATGAACTCCTTCGTCAATGACATCTTCGAGCGCATTGCCGGGGAAGCTTCCCGCCTGGCTCATTACAACAAGCGCCACACCATCACCTCCCGGGAGATCCAGACCGCCGTCCGCCTGCTGCTGCCGGGAGAGCTGGCCAAGCACGCCGTGTCCGAGGGCACCAAGGCCGTCACTAAGTACACCAGCGCCAAGTAATCTCCTCTCACCCGACTACACAGGAAACCCAAAGGCTCTTTTCAGAGCCACCCACTCATTCACTGCAGGGCTATGTGCTGCTGTTATATGCGGTTTATAAATCTTAGTGTTCTAAGAGTCAGCACACATTCATTATGCAGTTATTCTATACATTTGCATGTGTAGTAGTGACAGTACAGGGTTCAGTGATGTGAGCAGGAAGAGGGGATTCTCACACCGAGGTTATCGATCTCTAGCCGCGTGGATCTGATTTATAAATCCGTATTTCTGGATCGGATCTGTAGTGATGAAAGTTTAGTCTGCGGTATTTTTAGTAGCAATTCCAGTATATATAGAATATAGGAGACCTCTGTACGTATCAGTCTTCCTGCGCATGGTGTACAGGTCCATACGTATCACTCTCCACTGCCAGTTATGTAGATCTACATTATCCCGGTTGCTGTAACGTTTCAGCCGCATTTTTTTTTTCAGAGAAGCAGATGGCAGAGATTACTGAGACTTCGTGCAATTTATCTACAGAATCTATCCTGTGGTGTTGTGGTAGGAACAGCCAATCCGGACAGATAGGGTGACGTCTCTAACTACGTATTGCATAATACTAGGAAATAAAATTATATTGGGCTGCATGGATGGTGGTGGTTTGAAAGCTGTAAATATATCACTTAAAGCTCAGTCGCCACATTAGAAATGACCGCTTTCAAGCACATCTTCCATAAAAATATACATCTTATAAGTTTGATATTAACAAGAACATATAATAAAAGGCATCGCGGTGAATTTGATAAATGGTGAACGAGAAACCACCTAGATATCCGATCTGCTGAGACATCCGGTCACTGCAGCGGAACTAATCCCGATTCCCAGAGTTCTAGAACGCTTAGGTCGGTCCGTGTGTGGAGCGAGGAGACTTGTTACTGCCCCGCAAAGGGGGAGGGAGATTTCAGGAATCCTAATCCGTCTCCCTCTCAATAATTACCGGTAATCACCAGCCTGGCCGATCCGCTATCATGATACAGAGTGATGCACATACGTGTAAAATGCAGATCTAAAGCAGAGAAACGTGACTCGTCTACCTCTATTACTTTCCGCTTTTACATATATAAATAGTATAGAATAGTATAGAAAATGCAATACATGGAACAAAACCAGGTAAAATCAGTATAATGGCGGGATGCTGTAACAAAGCCATTTGTGGAGGGACAATTGAAAAAATAACAAATATTCAGCGAAAGCCAATCAATCAAAAGCTCCCGATCACCCCGGCCAATCAGAAGCCACGACGCTTATAAATGGGAATTAGCATGGCAGAGGGCGTGCTGTGAGTCGGTGATTGGGGATCATTTTTACGGTCAGTCATTGGCTGCTCTGGGCGGGGTTATTAGGAGGCAGCCCGGTGATTGGATCGTGGGCAACATGAGGCAGACACACAGTACAGGTTGCTATGTAAATGATTATTGGCTCTCCGCGGTGTATCGCGTCACCATGTAGAGGGCGTGGCCAATGACAGAGAGGCTTGGGCTGTATAAAATGACGCTTCCCGGCCGCTCTCCTCATTCTATTTCCGCAAGTGAATAGAGACTATTGCCTGAGCGATGGCCAGAACCAAGCAGACCGCCCGCAAGTCCACCGGAGGGAAAGCTCCCCGCAAGCAGCTGGCCACCAAAGCCGCCCGGAAGAGCGCCCCGGCCACCGGAGGAGTGAAAAAGCCTCACCGCTACCGGCCCGGTACAGTGGCTCTCCGAGAGATCCGCCGCTACCAGAAATCCACCGAGCTGCTGATCCGCAAGCTGCCCTTCCAGCGCCTGGTGCGGGAGATCGCCCAGGACTTCAAGACCGACCTGCGCTTCCAGAGCTCGGCCGTCATGGCTCTGCAGGAGGCCAGCGAGGCTTATCTGGTGGGGCTCTTCGAGGACACCAACCTGTGCGCCATCCACGCCAAGAGGGTCACCATCATGCCCAAAGACATCCAGCTGGCCCGCAGGATCCGCGGCGAGAGGGCATAAGCGCCTCATATTCTATTAGTATCCCCCACAGAACACAAAGGCTCTTTTCAGAGCCACCCCACATTCTCCATACAGAGCTGTAATGTCGCAGATATCGGTGTACATTGGTTTTCTCTCGTTCTTGCTCCAGTGATATTAAAAACGTCCGTATTAGTATACCAGTTGGATAGGATACAGCTGGAGAGCCGCCACAATCCAGTACGTAATGGTTCTGTCTTCCGATTGGCCACGTAAAAAAAAGTTTGTATTCCCTTAGCCTACACAGCGGCGTATAGTGAAGTGCACATGTATTGGCGTTAAAGGGACCATATAAATGTTATCACATCTGTGTTCAATCATGACGCAATTTGACTTAAAGAGACTCCGTAACAAAAATTGCATCCTGTTTTTTATCATCCTACAAGTTCCAAAAGCTATTCTAATGTGATCTGGCTTACTGCAGCACGTTCTACTATCACCATCTCTGTAATAAATCAACTTATCTCTCTTTTGTCAGACTTGTCAGCCTGTGTCTGGAAGGCTGCCAAGTTCTTCAGTGTTGTGGTTCTGTGATGCATCTCCCCCCTCCAGGCCCCTCTCTGCACACTGCCTGTGTGTTGTTTAGATTAGGGCAGCTTCTCTCTTCTCTTTTACAAGCTGGATAAATCGTCCTCTGAGCTGGCTGGGCTTTCACATACTGAAGAATTACAGACACAGGCAGAGCTGTCTGCACTCTGCAGGAAGAAACAGCCACTTCAGTGAAAGCTGCAGGGGGGAAAAACACACAAATGATCTCTTGAGATTCAAAAGGAAGGCTGTATACAGCCTGCTTGTGTATGGATGTATTTTCTATGTGTGGACATACTGTACATCAACCTACTTCCTGTTTTGGTGGCCATTTTGTTTGTTTATAAACAAACTTTTTAAAACTGTTTTTAACCACTTTTAATGCGGCGAGGAACGGCGAAATTGTGACAGAGGGCAATAGGAGATGTCCCCTAACGCACTGGTATGTTTACTTTTGTGCGATTTTAACAATACAGATTCTCTTTAAAAAAAAAAATCCTCATTAAAGGGAACCTGAAGCGAGTAAAATTTAAAAAAAAAATGACCAGGCTGTAAATGAATATTACATACTAACCTCTGTCAGTTCCTCTCAGAAGCTCGCCATTTTCTTCTTATAGTGATCCCTTCCAGTTCTGACTATATTTTGTCAGAACTGAACTATACCAGTTGCTGTCAGTTACAACTGAATGAGCAAGGTCATGTCCATGTTTCCCTATGGCTCAAGTGGGGGATATTTTAACAGTGTGCTGAACGGGAAGCTGTTATGGGGTAACGGCCATTTTCAAAATGAAGGACAGCAAATTCGTTTGATCACAGTGGACAAATGGGACACAGGAGAGGAGAAATAGATTGAGTAGTAGACTATACAGGCGGCAAGTATGACCCGTGTATAGTTATTTTGACTTTTTATTTTCAGTTCCGGTTCTCTTTAAGTTTTATAATTACCTAGGAAATGTGGGTGTAATTTTGATATATCTGACGTTTATTTAATACAACTAATCTGTACATAGAAACATCTTAAGCTAGCAAACTGAATGAATACTTTCTTGGCATTCCTATAAGCGTCTGGAGCTTTGATTGGTTGAGCAGAGAAGATGTAATTTCAAATTTCCCGCCGATATTCTGTGGGCTGTAACGTTTTATCCCCATTCCGCCAGTTTAACGGTCCGTGACCTATTCTGTACAACGGAGCTGGCAGTGTTCTGCGAGTGCTCGGCGAGTTGCAAACTTATCTGAAAAAGTGAATTCCAGAACACGGTGGATGAGAAACGTAATCCTGAGAAATAAACGGATAATCGTTTATTGGGATTTATCGGAATGTCCACAGTATAGATAAAAAAAACAAAAGAAAATGTCAGTCTATTTGGAGGTACGATGAGAAAGACAAGCTTTTCATGCTTGTGCAGAATCAATGATTTACTTTCATTCAAAGGGTTGCGCGGCAAAAGCCGCTTATGAGTTTGCATTTGAAACTGGAAAATCGGCCCCGCCCTTTCCACTGCAGTCTCCTCCGAGGTCCGCCCAGGATGTATAAGAGGCGAGGAGGCTGCAACACACAGATCAGTTCGTTTTTCGAGCAAAGAGGAAGTATCGCTATCATGTCTGGCCGAGGAAAGGGCGGGAAGGGACTCGGGAAAGGAGGCGCCAAGCGGCTAGAGATGGGAAGTTCGGATCTTTTCAATGATCCGGATGATTCGAATCGGATCATTGAAAAGATCCGGATCTTTGATCCGAATCTCGGATCATTTTACTACCGAAGCATTCGGGGTGAGATGACTAGCAGGACAGGTCTTTCCCTGCTGTGGACAGGAGAAGGGGAGGGGGGTGGACACACAGAGAGAAGGGGAGAAGATGGACAGAGGGCAGGGAGTGGACAGAGAAGGGAGGAGGGACGAGCAGAGAGCAGAAATGTTTGTGCACACAATACCCACATGCTGCAATCATATGCTTTACATGTATTTATTTCACCTATATGCTCATCTGTGTACTTTCCATGCAAACGTCACACAGTGAAGGAAAGCATTCCCCGAAGATAAGTGCAGCTGTTTAGTGCCGAGTGGAGGAGGATCATTTTGCCCTGCAATCACAGTGCCTGCAAAGTTACTGAGCTGTGCTGAGCCAAAAGCTTCCAATGTGATCACTGTGTACAACTACGGAACAGCCAGCCTATAATGAGAAGCACGTTTCAGCCAGTATGTGTGCTCTACACATATCTGGCAGTGGCACCCATGTCCCCTCTCTCTTATCTACCTGCTGTCCCTGCAAGGCTGCCTCCCATCCAACAGAGCGATCCATCTCAGCTCTGCTTCCAGGACCCCGCTGCCCGTTGAGAGGGGGCGTGTCGCTCCTGGCCCCGCCCCTTTTGCGATCCGAATCGTTCATTTTGATGATTCGGATGATCGACTCATTAAATAGATTCGGATCAAAGATCCGAATCGTTCATGATCCGGACAACACTACAAGCGGCACAGGAAGGTGCTCCGGGATAACATCCAGGGCATCACTAAGCCCGCCATCCGCCGCCTGGCCCGCAGAGGGGGTGTCAAGCGCATCTCCGGCCTCATCTATGAGGAGACCCGCGGAGTGCTGAAGGTTTTCCTGGAGAACGTCATCCGGGACGCCGTCACCTACACCGAGCACGCCAAGAGGAAGACGGTCACCGCCATGGATGTGGTGTACGCCCTCAAGCGCCAGGGGCGCACCCTCTACGGCTTCGGGGGATAAGCATATCCAATTCTCATTATTGAACAAAAGGTCCTTTTCAGGGCCACCCACTTTATCCATAAAAGTGCTGTCATGTTATCTTATTAGTTTATGAAGTAGCATTGCTATAGAAGTTGCGCACTAATAGCGGGTATTGTTGCTTCTATCGGGATTCCGCTGAAAGATGCGGAGACCCGAGCAGATAGATTCTAGAGAGCTATACTATGCAGCCCGGTAACTGCTGCTTATTCATCTAAATAGTGACTTCACAGGATAATTGCAGGGGAGGGTGACTGCCTAGAGAAAGTTCTTCCAGTAGTTGGAAGCAGCCCTGAGTTCCCCGACGGATGCTGTACGACCGGAGACAGATGGATGCTGGAGTAACAGGTGGGAGATCCAGTATAATAAACGACTGAACCCGGCTCATCGGCTCAATCCTAAGCAGGGAGAGCTGGTGCCGGTGCACTCCTCCATGCAGGTACACCACCCCTGCACCACAAAGTGATACTTGTATTCAGGAAGAAGGAGGCACTCCACAGGCTTGAACTTGCGTTCGGTTTATTGCATGTCGTTAGCGTGTCGGAGCCAGAAACATGTAGTGTAACGACATGCAATAAACCGAACGCAAGTTCAAGCCTGTGGAGTGCCTCCTTCTTCCTGAATAACAGGTGGGAGATGCTCGCTGCAGAGATTACATGACGGCGGCACGTCATTCTCGGCGGTAATCTTTATTGCAGGACAAGGAGTGCATATCGTGCGTGAGCGATCTAGGCGCGTGTAGTTGTTGGAGATCCAACAAATGGCGGGAAAGACCATATTTGAAAACATCGGCTAATCAGATTTTTTTTTTCTTTTCTTTGTTCTCCTTTCGTCCATAAACGCGCCAGACTATAATTGTTGCTCATCTCAGACTGAGGATTCCCCAACTTTTTTTCAAAGGATTTGCTGCTTAAAGCTATACGATGGGGAAGATCAGCCGCACGGATCACCGGATGGTAAAGAGATCTTTCACTGATCGTGCGACCCAGAGCAGACATTTCTCGCATTTCCCTTTCCTCGTTTACACGCAGAGTAACCGGTATGCGCTACACATACTGCAATTTCTCCAGATATCGCTCAGGACGAATGTTTTGGCAACTATGAGCATGTAGGACCCCTGTGACGCTCATAGCAATTTTTTTTTTATGTCCCCCTCACCTAGCTCCGCTATTTATATATACCATGTAGGAAAAGGCACCTTTCTGCTTGGGCATAGGTATGTGTAGTATTTATCCTGCATAGACGTGTGGGCACCCGGCAATTCTATAACTTGGATCAGAGCCGCCCCCACATGTTAGCCGGGCAGAAATGTACCAGACAGATAGCTTATGTCAGAATAGCCACACCAATAAAAGCTACTCAGTCAGGGCCCCGGGTACTGGAGCTGCGCCCCATAGAGTTCCGCTACTGCAAATCCGGTCTCCACCATTTATATCGGGCGCTCAAATGTCTGGCTATACTATAGCCGAGAAAAAGTCTTTACCTACGGGCGCCCAAATTATCCGTTTAGTAGACGGTATTGCTGGTGGGTGTGATGTGGGTTTATGTAAAGCTAGTGCAATATCTACCATCAGCCACTGATTTGTTTTTTTCCATCAGAGGAAATTTTAAAGAAGAAACTTTGTTTCACACGATGCGGAACGCAAAATTTCCTAATTGTAACCGCAGCATTATCTAGACATGGATAAACTATTTCCGGTGGTGAACCCTACATTCGATTAAATGCAGCTAAAAATAGAATATAATAGAAATAGAATGAAGCGATCCCCACTTCCCCCGATTGTGTGACCCCCGCAGCGTGTATGGCGCCTCTCCCATGCAGAGGAAGAGCTGCACCTTACTAGGGAGTCACTGCACACCTGCTAACAACATATACTCGGGAATGTACAGCAGCCCTTCAGGGAAAATGTGGGTGGCTCTGAAAAGAGCCTTTGTGTTTCTGGAGAGCCGAGCTGCTGCTTATTTCTTCTTTGGAGCGGCCTTCTTGGGCTTGGCTGCCTTCTTTGCCGGGCTTTTGGCGGCCTTAGGCTTGGCTGCCTTCTTAGCGGGGCTCTTGGCGGCTTTCTTGGGTTTAGCGGCAGCTTTGGGCTTCTTGGCAGCAGCTGCCGCCGGTTTCTTGGCCGCCTTCTTAGCGGGGCTCTTCTTGGCGGCGCTGGGGGCTTTCTTAGGCTTCTTCGGGGACTTGGCGACTTTGGGCTTCCTGGCAGTAGCCGGCTTCTTAGGCTTGGCGGCAGCCGCTGGCTTCTTCTTGGCCGCCGCCGGCTTCTTGTGCTCTTTGCCGGCTGCCTCCTTCTTGCTGACCTTGAAGGATCCGGAGGCGCCGGTGCCTTTGACATGGACGAGGCTGCCCTTTGTCAGCAAGCCCTTGATGGCCAGCTTGAGGCGGCTGTTATTCTTCTCCACATCGTAGTCTCCGGCAGCCAGAGCCTTCTTCAGGGCGGCCAGGGAGACCCCGCTGCGCTCTTTGGAGGCGGACACGGCCTTGAGGATGAGCTCGGACACGGCGGGGCCGGAAGGCTTCTTGCTGCCTTTCTTGGCTCCTCCTCCGGCTGCCGCCTTCTTAGGCTGCTTCTTCTTGGCGGCGGGCTCCGCTGCGGGAGGGGCTGCTGCTGGGGCGGTCTCTGCCATCTTCCTGCACTACAACAACGTGTAACATTGCGGGGAGAGCCAAGCTCTGCGCTTATATACTCTCCCGGCTGCGCTGCCATTGGCTGCTGACAGGAGGACACACCCCTCTTCTTATTGGTGGGATCAGGACTTTCTGCCGCCCCTCCACACAGCTGTCACTCCTCGGCTCTCTGCTTGTGTTTCCTCGCCGGGAGAAAAGTGGGTTATTCCCCCCGGAAAGTAGCGGTGCGCCCCCTGTGTGCGGCCGCCCGGCTGGCAGGGGTCTCCCCTCCTCCATTACAGTCACGGGGGGCTTCTGAGCGGCGACAGTGGGAAATCCCGCTGTAATGTGACCAGCTCTGCTTTCTGCTCCCCCGATCTCCTCTGTCTCCATCATTATCAGGGGGTAACATGCCTGATATAAGGGGTCTCCTGTCACTGCCCCCGCAATATGAAGGAGGGGATCCCCGCCACACATTATAGGGGGCTGGGGGGCTACTGACCCTTGGAGGGGATTATTATGCTGAGAAATGTCCCGGATGCTAGCACAGGCTGGGCTCTCCTCTGCTGCCTGACATTAGGATGAGCCTCTCACACATCGACTGTCTATGTTATTATTGACCAATATTATGGGAATTGTACATTTCCATCAACATCACATTAAAAGGACTCTATTCTGAATTTCTTCTAAATGTCATTTCATTTCTATAGTCATGGTCATTTCTGACCTACTGTATTTGTTTTTAGAGATAGTCACTGATAAATTATTATGCTAAATTAATATCCGCTTGTATGTAGTGTTGGGCGAACACCTAGATGTTCGGGTTCGCGAACGTTCGCCGAACATCGCCGCGATGTTCGGGTGTTCGCGCCAAACTCCGAACATAATGGAAGTCAATGGGGACCCGAACTTTCGTGCTTTGTAAAGCTTCCTTACATGCTACATACCCCAAATTTGCAGGGTATGTGCACCTTGGGAGTGGGTACAAGAGGGAAAAAATATTTGAAAAAGAGCTTATATTTTTTGAGAAAATTGATTGTAAAGTTTCAAAGGAAAAACTGTCTTTTAAATGCGGAAAATGTCATGTTTCTTTGCACAGGTAACATGCTTTTTTTCACCATGCAGTCATAAATGTAATACAGAGAAGAGGTTCCAGGAAAAGGGACCGGTAACCGTAACGCTAACCCAGCAGCAGCACACGTGATGGAACAGGAGGAGGGCGGCGCAGGAGGAGAAGGCCACGCTTTGAGACACAACCCAGGCCTTGCATGAGGACAAGAAGCGTGCGGATAGCAATGCTTTTTGCCGCCATGCAGTCATAAATGTAATAAAGATGAGAGGTTCAATAAACAGGGACTGGAAACGCTAACCCAGCAGCAGCAGCAGCACACGTGATGGAACAGGAGGAGGCGCAGGAGGAGAATGCCACGCTTTTTGAGACACAGCATCCCAGGCCTTGCATGAGGACAAATAGCGTGCGGATATAGCAATGCTTTTTGCCGCCATGCAGTCATAAATGTAATAAAGATGAGAGGTTCAATAAACAGGGACCGAAAACGCTAACCCAGCAGCAGCAGCAGCAGCACACGTGAGGGAACAGGAGGAGCCGCAGGAGGAGAAGGCCACGCTTTTTGAGACACAACATCCCAGGCCTTGCATGAGGACAAATAACGTGCGGATATAGCAATGCTTTTTGCCGCCATGCAGTCATAAATGTAATAAAGATGAGAGGTTCAATAAACAGGGACCAGAAACGCTAACCCAGCAGCAGCAGCACACGTGATGGAACAGGAGGAGGCGCAGGAGGAGAATGCCACACTTTTTGAGACACAGCATCCCAGGCCTTGCATGAGGACAAATAGCGTGCGGATATAGCAATGCTTTTTGCCGCCATGCAGTCATAAATGTAATAAAGATGAGAGGTTCAATAAACAGGGACCGGAAACGCTAACCCAGCAGCAGCAGCACACGTGATGGAACAGGAGGAGGCGCAGGAGGAGAATGCCACGCTTTTTGAGACACAACATCCCAGGCCTTGCATGAGGACAAATAGCGTGCGGATATAGCAATGCTTTTTGCCGCCATGCAGTTATAAATGTAATAAAGATGAGAGGTTCAATAAACAGGGACCAGAAACGCTAACCCAGCAGCAGCAGCACACGTGATGGAACAGGAGGAGGCGCAGGAGGAGAATGCCACGCTTTTTGAGACACAGCATCCCAGGCCTTGCATGAGGACAAATAGCGTGCGGATATAGCAATGCTTTTTGCCGCCACGCAGTCATAAATGTAATAAAGATGAGAGGTTCAATAAACAGGGACCGGAAACGGTAACCCAGCAGCAGCAGCACACGTGAGGGAACAGGAGGAGCCGCAGGAGGAGAAGGCCACGCTTTTTGAGACACAACATCCCAGGCCTTGCATGAGGACAAATAGCATGCGGATATAGCAATGCTTTTTGCCGCCATGCAGTCATAAATGTAATAAAGATGAGAGGTTCAATAAACAGGGACCGGAAACGCTAACCCAGCAGCAGCAGCAGCACACGTGATGGAACAGGAGGAGGCGCAGGAGGAGAATGCCACGCTTTTTGAGACACAGCATCCCAGGCCTTGCATGAGGACAAATAGCGTGCGGATATAGCAATGCTTTTTACCGCCATGCAGTCATAAATGTAATAAAGATGAGAGGTTCAATAAACAGGGACCGGAAACGCTAACCCAGCTGCAGCAGCAGCAGCACACGTGAGGGAACAGGAGGAGCCGCAGGAGGAGAAGGCCACGCTTTTTGAGACACAACATCCCAGGCCTTGCATGAGGACAAATAGCGTGCGGATATAGCAATGCTTTTTGCCGCCATGCAGTCATAAATGTAATAAAGATGAGAGGTTCAATAAACAGGGACCAGAAACGCTAACCCAGCAGCAGCAGCACACGTGATGGAACAGGAGGAGGCGCAGGAGGAGAACGCCACGCTTTTTGAGACACAGCATCCCAGGCCTTGCATGAGGACAAATAGCGTGCGGATATAGCAATGCTTTTTGCCGCCATGCAGTCATAAATGTAATAAAGATGAGAGGTTCAATAAACAGGGACCGGAAACGCTAACCCAGCAGCAGCAGTAGCAGGACACGTGATGGAACAGGAGGAGGCGCAGGACGAGAAGGCCACGCTTTTTGAGACAAAGCATCCCAGGCCTTGCATGAGGACAAATAGCGTGCGGATATAGCAATGCTTTTTGCCGCCATGCAGTTATAAATGTAATAAAGATGAGAGGTTTAATAAACAGGGACCAGAAACGCTAACCCAGCAGCAGCAGCACACGTGATGGAACAGGAGGAGGCGCAGGAGGAGAATGCCACGCTTTTTGAGACACAACATCCCAGGCCTTGCATGAGGACAAATAGCGTGCGGATATAGCAATGCTTTTTGCCGCCATGCAGTCATAAATGTAATAAAGATGAGAGGTTCAATAAACAGGGACCAGAAACGCTAACCCAGCAGCAGCAGCAGCACACGTGATGGAACAGGAGGAGGCGCAGGAGGAGAATGCCACGCTTTTTGAGACACAGCATCCCAGGCCTTGCATGAGGACAAATAGCGTGCGGATATAGCAATGCTTTTTGCCGCCACGCAGTCATAAATGTAATAAAGATGAGAGGTTCAATAAACAGGGACCGGAAACGGTAACCCAGCAGCAGCAGCACACGTGAGGGAACAGGAGGAGCCGCAGGAGGAGAAGGCCACGCTTTTTGAGACACAACATCCCAGGCCTTGCATGAGGACAAATAGCATGCGGATATAGCAATGCTTTTTGCCGCCATGCAGTCATAAATGTAATAAAGATGAGAGGTTCAATAAACAGGGACCGGAAACGCTAACCCAGCAGCAGCAGCAGCACACGTGATGGAACAGGAGGAGGCGCAGGAGGAGAATGCCACGCTTTTTGAGACACAGCATCCCAGGCCTTGCATGAGGACAAATAGCGTGCGGATATAGCAATGCTTTTTGCCGCCATGCAGTCATAAATGTAATAAAGATGAGAGGTTCAATAAACAGGGACCGGAAACGCTAACCCAGCTGCAGCAGCAGCAGCACACGTGAGGGAACAGGAGGAGCCGCAGGAGGAGAAGGCCACGCTTTTTGAGACACAACATCCCAGGCCTTGCATGAGGACAAATAGCGTGCGGATATAGCAATGCTTTTTGCCGCCATGCAGTCATAAATGTAATAAAGATGAGAGGTTCAATAAACAGGGACCAGAAACGCTAACCCAGCAGCAGCAGCACACGTGATGGAACAGGAGGAGGCGCAGGAGGAGAACGCCACGCTTTTTGAGACACAGCATCCCAGGCCTTGCATGAGGACAAATAGCGTGCGGATATAGCAATGCTTTTTGCCGCCATGCAGTCATAAATGTAATAAAGATGAGAGGTTCAATAAACAGGGACCGGAAACGCTAACCCAGCAGCAGCAGCACACGTGATGGAACAGGAGGAGGCGCAGGAGGAGAATGCCACGCTTTTTGAGACACAGCATCCCAGGCCTTGCATGAGGACAAATAGCGTGCGGATATAGCAATGCTTTTTGCCGCCATGCAGTCATAAATGTAATAAAGATGAGAGGTTCAATAAACAGGGACCGGAAACGCTAACCCAGCAGCAGCAGCAGCAGCACACGTGATGGAACAGGAGGAGGCGCAGGAGGAGAATGCCACGCTTTTTGAGACACAGCATCCCAGGCCTTGCATGAGGACAAATAGCGTGCGGATATAGCAATGCTTTTTGCCGCCATGCAGTCATAAATGTAATAAAGATGAGACGTTCAATAAACAGGGACCGGAAACGCTAACCCAGCAGCAGCAGTAGCAGGACACGTAATGGAACAGGAGGAGGCGCAGGAGGAGAATGCCACGCTTTTTGAGACACAGCATCCCAGGCCTTGCATGAGGACAAATAGCGTGCGGATATAGCAATGCTTTTTGCCGCCACGCAGTCATAAATGTAATAAAGATGAGAGGTTCAATAAACAGGGACCGGAAACGCTAACCCAGCAGCAGCAGCACACGTGAGGGAACAGGAGGAGCCGCAGGAGGAGAAGGCCACGCTTTTTGAGACACAACATCCCAGGCCTTGCATGAGGACAAATAGCGTGCGGATATAGCAATGCTTTTTGCCGCCATGCAGTCATAAATGTAATAAAGATGAGAGGTTCAATAAACAGGGACCGGAAACGCTAACCCATCACAGATGGTCATTGTTCATGTTACTTGGTTGGGGTCCAGGAGTGTTGCGTAGTCGTTTCCAATCCAGGATTGATTCATTTTAATTTGAGTCAGACGGTCTGCATTTTCTGTGGAGAGGCGGATACGCCGATCTGTGACGATGCCTCCGGCAGCACTGAAACAGCGTTCCGACATAACGCTGGCTGCCGGGCAAGCCAGCACCTCTATTGCGTACATTGCCAGTTCGTGCCAGGTGTCTAGCTTCGAAACCCAAAAGTTGAAGGGTGCATATAGGTTGTTCGACACAGCTACGCCATCTGACATGTAGTCCTTGACCATCTTCTCCAGGCGATCGGTGTTGGAGGTGGATCTGCACGCTTGCTGTTCTGTGGGCTGCTGCTGCATGGGTGTCAGAAAATTTTCCCACTCCAAGGACACTGCCAATACCATTCCCTTTTGGGCACTAGCTGCGGCTTGTGTTGTTTGCTGCCCTCCTGGTCGTCCTGGGTTTGCGGAAGTCAGTCTGTCGGCGTACAACTGGCTAGAGGAGGGGGAGGATGTCAATCTCCTCTCTAAAGTCTCCACAAGGGCCTGCTGGTATTCTTCCATTTTGACCTGTCTGACTCTTTCTTCAAGCAGTTTTGGAACATTGTGTTTGTACCGTGGATCCAGAAGGGTATAAACCCAGTAATTAGTGTTGTCCAGAATGCGCACAATGCGTGGGTCGCGTTCAATGCAGTCTAGCATGAATTGAGCCATGTGTGCCAGAGTCCTGCCAGAATCCTCATCATCCTCTTGTGAGCGTTGTGATAGTTGTTGTGATGCATCATAGTCGTCACCTTCTTCCTGGTCTGCTTCTGCTGACCATTCACGCTGAATTGTGGAAGTCCAACGTGCACCGCTCTGGCCCTCGTCAGTGGTGGCAGGAAATTCCTGCTCCAACTCCAGCTGTTCCTCCTCCTCTTCTTCGTCATAGCTGCTGTGGCCAGCGTTTCCTGAGGCGGATGGCCTGATGTTGGTACCATCACGCTGATCGTTTTCTCCTTCAGATTCCCCCAGTTGCATCATGACAGCTGTTTCCTTGATTTTCAACATTGACCTCTTCAGTAAACACAGCAGTGGTATGGTAATGCTGACTGAAGAGTTGTCACTGCTCACAAGCAACGTGGATTGCTCAAAATTTTGGAGGACTTGGCAGAGGTCCAACATGTTGGCCCAATCGGATCCACAGAAGCTTGGCAGCTGTCCGGAAGTGCCTCGGTACTGCGCCGTCATGTACTGGACCACTGCACTCCTCTGCTCGCAAAAGCGGGCTAGCATGTGCAGCGTAGAATTCCAGCGCGTAGGGACATCACACAGCAAGCGATGGTGGGGGAGATTGAAGCGCTCCTGCATCTTGGCGAGTGCCCCCGAAGCAGTACTGGAATTTCTGCAATGTTTGGCCACTCGTCGCACCTTCAACAGAAGATCGGCCACGCCTGGGTATGTCCTCAGGAACCGCTGAACTACTAGGTTCATCACGTGCGCCAGGCAAGGGATGTGTGTCAGCTTAGCCAACCTTAAAGCGCGAATGAGATTACTCCCATTATCACACACAACCATGCCCGGTTTCAGGTCCAGCGGTGCCAGCCACAAATCCGTCTGTTTCTTTATTCCCCTCCAAATTTCCTCCCCTGTGTGCTGCTTATCCCCAAGGCAGATCAGCTTCAGCAACGCTTGCTGACGCATGCCAACAGCTGTGCTGCACTGCTTCCATGATCCTACTGCTGCTGGGTTAGCGTTTCCGGATGAGGTACAGCTTTGAGATGCGTTGGAGGAGAAGGAGTCAGAGAGGTAGGTGCTGCTGTTGTTATCCAGTGGGAGGGACGGCAGTGCAGCTGTTTGCGGCGTGGGCAACACCCGCGCCGTAGCAGGTGAGGAATCGCTGCCAGGCTCCACAAGGTTCACCCAGTGCGCGGTAAGGGAGATGTATCGACCCTGGCCGAACGCACTCGTCCAGGTGTCAGTGGTGAGGTGAACCTTGCAGGCAACGGCATTCTTCAAGCTTCGGGTTATTTTGCTGACCACGTGCTCATGCAACTCAGGCACTGCAGAGCGCGCAAAGTGGTAGCGGCTGGGAACCACATAACGTGGGATGGCCACTGACATCATGCCCTTGAAGCTGTTTGTCTCCACCACTCGATATGGCAGCATTTCGCAGGCCAGGAGCTTGGCTATGTTGGCTGTTACTGCCACGGCCCGGGGGTCATTTGCTGGCAATTTCCTCTTGCGATCAAACATCTCCGAGACAGACAACTGAATCGTAGGGATGCACACTGAAGGGGTGTTGGTTGTTGTGTTTGATGAACACTGGGAGACCTCAAGAGCACTACTCCGGAAAGTGACAGTGTCAGCGTCTGATGTTTGTGAATGTTGTGAACCACGCAATGGCTGGGCTACTGCTGCTGCTGAGGCGGGTCTGGTGGTGAGTCTGGTGACCCCAAGGGAGGCAGTGTTGCTGGTACCCTGTCCTGCCGCGTTTGCCCACAGAGTGGGATGTTTGGATAGCATGTGGTGGCTCATGCTGGTGGTGGAGAGGTTGTTAATACTTTTTCCCCTGCTCAGGCGGGTCTTGCACACCTTGCAAATCGCCATAGTACCATCCTCAGTGCAGTCTTCAAAGAAAGCCCAGACTTTGGAGCACATGCCTTGCTGGCGATTTCTGTTTGCGCCTCTTTTGCCTCTCACTTGAACTTCCACGCTTGTGGTGCCTGAAATTGCGCGCCGCCTACCTTGTGGCACAAGGCGAACTCGTGCAGCAGTGGGTCCTTCAACAGACTCATCTGTGCTGCTGCTACGACGGCGATGTTCTCGTTCACAAACAAAATCTGGGTCTCTGTCCACATTGTCCATACCCTCCTCTTCCATCTCCTCAAACTCGTCATATGTCATTGTGGGGGGCCGCCGCCGTGGAGTAGAGCTCCCCAGAACAACCTCTGCGCAGCTCACTCCAACGTCGTCTTCCAGAGCTTCTCGGCCGACCTCCTGCAATTGCAACCCCTCCTGCCCAACTTGCTCTGGGATTTGGGTTTCCAAGTCCTCCTCGGACTTGCCTTGTATTTCAGTGCGCGGTGCATTTCCCACAGTTAATGGTTGTGAATCCGGGCACAACATTTCTGGCTGTTCCTCCATTGACCTTTGAAAGGTGGAAGTTTGTTGGGCTGGGAATAGCTCCTGCGAATACCCCATTGTGTCCTGAGGTAATTAATCGGACTGGTTATCTGGCAGTTGTGTGCGTGGTGTCGCTGCCGGTTGTGTCAGCTTTGTGCCCACTGGCTCCTTGTAACTGGCTGAGGACTCGGACCTCGTGCGTGATGTGCTGGTGCTGCTTAACCCACTGCTGGACGCTTGAGAGGTCATCCAATTAATTATCTGGTCCTGTTCTTTTGGATTTGTGAGGGTTGTTGTCCTGGACAACATGGGCGGTATTGAGTGGGTTTTCTTGGGTGCTCCACTGTGGCCTGTACGTGAACCGTCAGGGGAAACACCTCTTCCCTTGCCCCTCCCTCTTTCACCGGATTTCTTCCTCATTTCACTTATCCTTAAAGTACACGCTGACTGGCAGCAGTACAGTGGCAGTACAGAAATGCTATACAGTGGTGGGTGAGCGGTGTACCACTATTCCCAGCAGCGACACAGAGCACAATGCTATACAGTGGCGGGTGAGCGGTGTACCACTATTCCCAGCAGCGACACAGAGCACAATGCTATACAGTGGCGGGTAAGCGGTGTACTACTATTCCCAGCAGACACAGAGTGGCAGTAAACAGAATGCTATATAGTGTGGCTGAGCGAGGTACACAGAGTGGCAGTAAACAGAATGCTATATAGTGTGGCTGAGCGAGGTACACAGAGTGGCAGTAAACAGAATGCTATATAGTGTGGCTGAGCGAGCGGTGTACTACTATTCCCAGCAGACACAGAACAGTAAACAGAATGCTATATAGTGTGGCTGAGCGGTGTACCACTATTCCCAGCAGCGACACAGAGCACAATGCTATACAGTGGCGGGTGAGCGGTGTACCACTATTCCCAGCAGCGACACAGAGCACAATGCTATACAGTGGCGGGTGAGCGGTGTACTACTATTCCCAGCAGACACAGAGTGGCAGTAAACAGAATGCTATATAGTGTGGCTGAGCGAGGTACACAGAGTGGCAGTAAACAGAATGCTATATAGGGCTTGATTCACAAAGCAGTGCTAACCTACTTAGCACGTCTAAAGTCTTTAGATGCGCTAACCAGGGTGCTAAGTAGGTTAGCACCGGATTTCTCAATCAGATAGCGCGCTAACTTTGCGCGCGCAAACTTTTACGCGCGCAAAGTTTTACGCGCGCTAAGTCCCATAGGCTTTAATGGGCACTTCGCGCGGAGCGCCCTGCGCTCTGTGCAGTATGCGCGTAAAGTTTTATGCGCATTAAGTTTTGCGCGCGTAAAGTTTTATGCGCAAAAAGCTTGTTTAGACGTGCTAAGGGGGTTTTCACAGGCGTGCTAACAGTTAGCACCGCTTTGTGAATCAAGCCCATAGTGTGGCTGAGCGAGCGGTGTACTACTATTCCCAGCAGACACAGAACAGTAAACAGAATGCTATATAGTGTGGCTGAGCGGTGTACCACTATTCCCAGCAGCGACACAGAGCACAATGCTATACAGTGGCGGGTGAGCGGTGTACCACTATTCCCAGCAGCGACACAGAGCACAATGCTATACAGTGGCGGGTGAGCGGTGTACTACTATTCCCAGCAGACACAGAGTGGCAGTAAACAGAATGCTATATAGTGTGGCTGAGCGAGCGGTGTACTACTATTCCCAGCAGACACAGAGTGGCAGTAAACAGAATGCTATATAGTGTGGCTGAGCAAGCGGTGTACTACTATTCCCAGCAGACACAGAACAGTAAACAGAACACAGATGGCTATATAGTGTGGCTGAGCGAGGTACACAGAGTGGCAGTAAACAGAATGCTATATAGTGTGGCTGAGCGAGGTACACAGAGTGGCAGTAAACAGAATGCTATATAGTGTGGCTGAGCGAGCGGTGTACTACTATTCCCAGCAGACACAGAACAGTAAACAGAATGCTATATAGTGTGGCTGAGCGGTGTACCACTATTCCCAGCAGCGACACAGAGCACAATGCTATACAGTGGCGGGTGAGCGGTGTACCACTATTCCCAGCAGCGACACAGAGCACAATGCTATACAGTGGCGGGTGAGCGGTGTACTACTATTCCCAGCAGACACAGAGTGGCAGTAAACAGAATGCTATATAGTGTGGCTGAGCGAGGTACACAGAGTGGCAGTAAACAGAATGCTATATAGTGTGGCTGAGCGAGCGGTGTACTACTATTCCCAGCAGACACAGAACAGTAAACAGAATGCTATATAGTGTGGCTGAGCGGTGTACCACTATTCCCAGCAGCGACACAGAGCACAATGCTATACAGTGGCGGGTGAGCGGTGTACCACTATTCCCAGCAGCGACACAGAGCACAATGCTATACAGTGGCGGGTGAGCGGTGTACTACTATTCCCAGCAGACACAGAGTGGCAGTAAACAGAATGCTATATAGTGTGGCTGAGCGAGGTACACAGAGTGGCAGTAAACAGAATGCTATATAGTGTGGCTGAGCGAGCGGTGTACTACTATTCCCAGCAGACACAGAGTGGCAGTAAACAGGATGCTATATAGTGTGGCTGAGCAAGCGGTGTACTACTATTCCCAGCAGACACAGAACAGTAAACAGAACACAGAATGCTATATAGTGTGGCTGAGCGAGGTACACAGAGTGGCAGTAAACAGAATGCTATATAGTGTGGCTGAGCGAGCGGTGTACTACTATTCCCAGCAGCGACACAATGACTGGGGGACCCTGGCTAGCGTGGCTGGAGCGCGAACTACCCTGCCTGCCTACCCAAAGCTAAACCCACAGACAAATGGCGGAGATATGACGTGGTTCAGGTATTTATTTACCCGAACCACGTGACAGTTCGACCAATCAGAGCGCGTTCGGGTCCGAACCACGTGACAATCACAGCGCTAGCCGAACTTTCGGGGAACGTTCGGCCATGCGCTCTTAGTTCGGCCATGTTGCCGAACGGTTTGGCGGAACACCATCAGGTGTTCGGCCGAACTCGAACATCACCCGAACAGGGTGATGTTCTGCAGAACCCGAACAGTGGCGAACACTGTTCGCCCAACACTACTTGTATGCTGGTTTACTTGTCCTTGTGTAGTCAGAGCACATATTGGGCTTAATTCACTAAACTGTGATAACTCATATCACGGCTGTGCTAGCGTTTTTGCGCACATTTTTGCGTATGCGCAAAACGCTAGCGCGGCCGTGATATGAGTTAGTGAATCAAGCCCATAGTTTGGTTAAAAAAAAATCCGTCCGAGTTCAACTAAGAAATGTAAAAAAATGCCAATTAGCCTTAAGTGAAAATACTTCCCTAGTCCAGATGGCAATCAGATAAATCCCTGCATCAACTGGAATTACCTAGTAATTAGAACCGTAGATGTCCTTCATTCAATGCAAGGAAAGCTTTTAAGGCCTGGTTCACATTGGTGTTCGCCATCAGGATTTTCCGGACTGGATCCGGACCGTATACTGTACAAACGGAACGGACGTCCGGCGATCCAATGTAAAACTATGGATCCGTACACACTCCTGACCGGATCCAGACTCTGGGCTACGGTCCGGATTTTTCCAACCTGCTCTATTTTTGCCATACGTTTCATCCGGCCGCCGCACCCGTATCGGATCCTGACTACACCATCCGCACAGCAGAAACCAACGAGAAACTGAAATGACACAACACACTGGCTATAAAATCCGGCCTATCTACCCCACTTCCGCAGCGTTTTCTATGGTGATAGCGACCATTTTGGATGGTGACACATGGGCCCAGCATTGGTGGATGGGGTAGGTGTGTTTAGAGGGGTCTGGGTGTTTTGTGGAGGGTGGGGGTGGTGTGTTTAGTAGTGATGCTCAAATACCCCTTTTCAAAATTCGAGTTAGGTCGAATTCGAATAGTAAATTATTCGAGGTCAGTCGAATATTCGAGTCGAATAATTTTTACTATTCGATTCGACCTCGGACTTCGAGCTCACTATTCGAGTCGGTATTCGAGCTCACTATTCGAGCTGACTATTCGAATTGGCCTTAAATAGCTTCCAACACTTGTTTTGAGGGTGAATGATGCAAGAAACATCTTTTTTTCCAAGTAACAACAGCAAGTGATTATGTGGGGATGTTCCTTTAAAAAAAAATGTGGAAAGAGAAGTTGTGTCCTTAATTTTGTTCAGTAGTGTTACTGTATATACTTGTTCTTCTTCTTCTTTATCTTTCTTCTTCTTCTTCTAGATCTTCTTCTTCTATATCTTCTTCTTCTTCTTCTATATTGTCTTCTTCTTCTTCTTCTTCTTCTTCTTCTTCTTCTTCTTCTTCTTCTTCTTCTTCTTCTTCTTCTTCATCATCTTCTTCTTCTTCTTCATCATCTCCTTCTTCTTCTTCTTCATCATCTTCTTCTTCTTCTTCATCATCTTCTTCTTCATCTTCATCTTCTTCATCTTCTTCTTCTTCTTCATCTTCATCTTCTTCATCTTCTTCTTCTTCATCTTCTTCTTCTTCTTCATCTTCTTCTTCTTCTTCTTCATCTTCTTCTTCTTCTTCATCTTCTTCTTCTTCTTCTTCTTCATCTTCTTCATCATCTTCTTCATCTTCTTCTTCTTCTTCTTCATCTTCTTCTTCTTCATCTTCTTCTTCTTCATCTTCTTCATCTTCTTCTTCTTTTTCATCTTCTTCTTCATCATCTTCTTCATCTTCTTCTTCATCTTCTTCTTCATCTTCATCTTCTCCTTCTTTTTCAATATCGTCTTCTTCTTCTTCACGTATTTCTCTTTTCAATTTTTTTTTTAAAGAAATGCAGCTATTTTTGAGCGTAACAAATAGCTGGTGGGCGCACGCATGTTGGAAGCGCCATTGTATGTGCTCCCTGGCAGTGGAAACACAAAGACAGCAGGAGGTAAATTCAGCAGCAGGAGGAGGAGGATGAGTGTGTGGCAGCAGGCAGTCAATGAGGCAGGCAGCTCGCCGTGACATAATAGCCCTGGTACCTAGCGGTGATACCAGGGCTGTAAATAAACACAACAGGAGGTCCCAGACAGCGGTCGTGCAGCCCACATTGTGTCCAATACACAACTGGGACAACACAGTTTTCAACCCGGGCACCTCAGAAAAATTAAACCTTTTTTTTTTTTTTAATGGTTTGTTTGGTTTTGGTTTTGCAACCAATATAGCTATTGTTTGACGTAATAGCTTGTGGCAGAGTGGCAGCAGAAGGTAATTCTGTGTACCCTGGCAGTGGGAAACACAGACAGACAGCAACAGCAGCAGGAGGAATGGAGGAGTAATGTGAGCAGCTATTGTTTGACGTAATAGCTGGTGGCAGAGTGGCAGCAGAAGGTAAATCATCTGTGTAGTGTACCCTGGCAGTGGGAAACACAGACAGACAGCAGCAGCAGCAGCAGGAGGAGGTATGGAGGAGTAGTGTGAGTGTGGCAGCAGGTAGGCAGCGTGACATAATAGCCCTGGTACCTAGCGGTGATACCAGGGCTGTAAATAAACACAACAGGAGGTCCCAGACAGCGGTCGTGCAGCCCACATTGTGTCCAATACACAACTGGGACAACACAGTTTTCAACCCGGGCACCTCAGAAAAATTAAACCTTTTTTTTTTTTAATGGTTTGTTTGGTTTTGGTTTTGCAACCAATATAGCTATTGTTTGACGTAATAGCTGGTGGCAGAGTGGCAGCAGAAGAAGGTAATTCTGTGTACCCTGGCAGTGGGAAACACAGACAGACAGCAGCAGCAGGAGGAGGAATGGAGGAGTAGGCGAGCAGCTATTGTTTGACGTAATAGCTGGTGGCAGAGTGGCAGCAGAAGGTAAATCATCTGTGTACCCTGGCAGTGGGAAACACAGACAGACAACAGCAGCAGCAGCAGCAGGAGGAGGTATGGAGGAGCAGTGTGAGTGTGGCAGCAGGTAGGCAGCGTGACATAATAGCCCTGGTACCTAGCGGTGATACCAGGGCTGTAAATAAACACAACAGGAGGTCCCAGACAGCGGTCGTGCAGCCCACATTGTGTCCAATACACAACTGGGACAACACAGTTTTCAACCCGGGCACCTCAGAAAAATTAAACCTTTTTTTTTTTTAATGGTTTGTTTGGTTTTGGTTTTGCAACCAATATAGCTATTGTTTGACGTAATAGCTGGTGGCAGAGTGGCAGCAGAAGAAGGTAATTCTGTGTACCCTGGCAGTGGGAAACACAGACAGACAGCAGCAGCAGCAGCAGCAGGAGGAGGTATGGAGGAGCAGTGTGAGTGTGGCAGCAGGTAGGCAGCGTGACATAATAGCCCTGGTACCTAGCGGTGATACCAGGGCTGTAAATAAACACAACAGGAGGTCCCAGACAGCGGTCGTGCAGCCCACATTGTGTCCAATACACAACTGGGACAACACAGTTTTCAACCCGGGCACCTCAGAAAAATTAAACCTTTTTTTTTTTTTTAATGGTTTTTTGGTTTTTGGTTTTACAACCAATATAGCTATTGTTTGACGTAATAGCTGGTGGCAGAGTGGCAGCAGAAGAAGGTAATTCTGTGTACCCTGGCAGTGGGAAACACAGACAGACAGCAGAAGGGCAGTACACAGCAGCCCACTGTAGGTGTAAAATGTGTGGCTGCAGGCGACGTAATAGTCAAAGTGAACCAGGCTGGCTTAGTGAGCAGGAGCCAGGAGGTGGTAAAGGGTGGTAAGGCACATTAACGATGGTTCCGGCAGTCAGTTCATGTCCCCCTCTCGCCGACAACAGGGGCCAGGAACTCGCCTTCCACCCACGCCTGGTTCATCTTGAGAAACGTCAGTCTGTCCACAGACTTGTGAGACAGACGTGAGCGTTTCTCGGTGACCACGCCACCAGCTGCACTGAAGCAGCGCTCGGACAGCACGCTGGAAGGGGGGCAGGACAGCACTTCCAGGGCGTACTGCGCCAGCTCGCTCCAGATCTCCATGCGCTTGACCCAATACTCCATGGGATCAACAGGGGCATCGCTGTCAAGCCCGCTGTACGACCCCATGTAGTCAGCCACCATGCGGGTCAGGCGCTGGCTGTGACCGGAGGAGGATGCTGCTGCATGCATCTCCTCTCTAGTCACTGCTGCCGGAGCCTCTACAGTCCTGTAGAGCTCGTGGCTGAGAGACAGCAGGTCTGTGGGGCGCTTGCTGCTGCTGGATGCAGGCACCTGCTGCTGCCTCTGTGCTGGCTGCTGGACAGTGGGGGTGGAAGGCTGGGGGAAGGCTTCCTCCAAGCGCTCAACAAGGGCCTGCTGCAAGCTCCTTATTTGTTGCGCTGGGTCTCCTCCTGCAGGCGGCAGGAACTGGCTCAACTTCCCCTTGAGGCGTGGGTCCAACATCATGCTGATCCAGATGTCCTCCCTCTGCTTCATCTGGATCACCCTGGGGTCCCTGCGCAGGCACGTCAGCATGTGCGCTGCCATTGGGAAGAGGCGGGCCACGTCTGCTGGCACATCGACGTCAGTGCTGTCCTCATCCTCCTCCTCTGCCGCCTCATCCTCTCTCCACCCCCGCACCAACTCAGCTGCGCTGTGCTGATCCCCCTCATCAGCAGCCAGGTCAGGGACCTCCACCAAGTCCTCCTCCTCCTCCCCCTCAGAGGTGGACTGCGCAGCTGGTTGCCGCTCCTGCTGGTCCAAGGCTGCCGCTCCCTGTTCCAGCAAAGCATCGAGGGCCCTGTTCAGCAGAGAAACCAGGGGCACCCACTCGCAGACCATAGCATGGTCCCTGCTCACCATGTTTGTGGCCTGCAGGAAGGGAGCCAGCACAAAGCACACCTGCTGCATGTGCCTCCAGTCATCATCGGGGACGATGGACGGGATGTTGCTGGTCTTGTCCCTTCTCTGAGCGGCGGAAACAGTGGCCAGGGCAAGGTACTGGTTGACAGCGTGCTTCTGTTCAACCAGACGCTCCAACATCGCCAGGGTGGAGTTCCAGCGAGTCGGAACGTCAAGGATCAGCCGATGGCGTGGCAGATCCAGCTCCTTTTGCACGTCTTCCAGGCTCGCACAGGCTGCAGCCGAGCGCCGGAAGTGACGCACAACATTCCTTGCCGTTTCCAGCAGTTCGCCCATCCCCTGGTAGGTGCGCAGGAACTTCTGCACCACCAGGTTCAGCACGTGGGCAAGACAGGGGATGTGGGTCAGGTTTCCCCTGTCTATTGCGGCAACCAGATTGGCCCCATTGTCGGCCACCACCTCTCCGACTCTGAGGCCTCTGGGGGTCAGCCAAATCCTCTCCTGCTCCTGGAGTTTGGCCAACACATGGGTTGCCGTCAGCTTGGTCTTCCCAAGGCTGACCAAGTGCAGCAGCGCTTGGCAGTGGCGGGCCTTCACGCTGCTGCTGAGGCGGGGGGTTTGGCCAGGTGTGCCGGAGGATGGCAGAGGATCGGAGGAACCTGCTGCAGTTCCCCTGACCCTGCGGGGTGGCACCACCCACTGTGTTGCTGCTGCTGCTGTGCCCGCTGCTGCTCTCCCATCCTCACCCCCTTCCACCAAGCTGACCCAGTGGACAGTGAAGGACAGGTAGCGGCCTGTCCCGAAGCGGCTGCTCCAGGAGTCCATGGTGACGTGGACCCTTTCACCAACCGCGTGCTCCAGCCCTCGCTCCACATTGGCCATCACAAAGCGGTGCAGTGCAGGAATGGCCTTGCGGGCAAAGAAGTGTCTGCTGGGGAGCTGCCAGTCTGGGGCTGCGCAAGCAAGCAGCGCACGAATGTCGCTCCCCTCCTGCACGAGCGTGTACGGCAGGAGTTGGGAGCACATGGCCCGTGCCAGCAAGCCGTTCAGCTGCCGCACGCGACGGCTGCTGGGAGGCAGAGCCCTAACCACCCCCTGGAAGGACTCGCTCAAAAGGCTCTGGCGTGGCCTTTTGCTCACACGGGAATCAGCAGACACAGCAGAGGAGGCCACTGAGGACTGGCTGCCAGAACAGGCCTCAGTGTCGGCGGCAGGAGTTGCAGAGGGGGGAGGAGCAGTGCGTTTCCGCACTCCTGCTGGTGCTGCTGGAGGAGCAGGAGGGCGGGTGGCTGCTGTTGCTGCTGCTGCTGCTGAAGGCTGTGCAGTGATGGGTGTGGTGCCACTGCCAGCACCAGATGCCTTCAGCCTCTGGAACTCCTCATGCTGGTGGAAATGTTTAGCCGCAAGGTGGTTGATGAGCGAGCTGGTGCAGAACTTTAAGGGGTCTGCACCTCTGCTCAACTTCCGCTGACAGTGGTTGCAAGTGGCGTACTTGCTGTACACAGTGGGCATGGTGAAATATCGCCAGATTGGTGACTTAAACATCCCCCTACGGCATGGAAGCGCTGCTGCCTGTCTCCCTGTGGTGGTTGGGGGGGGGGCTTGGGGGGCTTGGGTGCGGCTGGTGGTGGTACTGGCAGATGCTGCTGCTGCTGCTGCTGAGCCTGAGACACCAGCAGGCTGTGGGACCTGCCTACTGCTGCTGCCAATGCTTGCAATGATGCGCCTCCTTGCAAGGCCCACAAGAGCATCCTCCTCCTCCTCCTCAGAGCTGCTGAGGACGACATCCCCTGGAGGTGGTGGCACCCAGTCTCTGTCTGTCACCGGGTCATCATCATCCTCCCCCTCCTGAAACATGTCCTGCTGGGATGAGGACCCCCCAAACTCCTCTCCTGATGCATGGATGGGCTGCTTGACTGTCGCCACAGTCTTGCTGTCCAATCCCTCATCCCCCAAAGTGCCCATCAGCATCTCCTCCTCAAAATCGCCAACAACAGCAGACAATTGACTCATGATGCCTGGGGTCAAAAGACTGCTGAATGACAGGTCGCCAACTGACGGTGAACTGGCCTCCTCCCCAGGCCCTGCTGGGCGGCTGCTGCGAACAGGGGTGGTGGTGGTGGTGGTGGTGAGGGTGGAGGCCTCGGATGCAGAGCTGATGGCGGGCTGCTCATCCTCCGTCATGAGTTGCACCACAGTGTCTGCATCTTTTTCCTCAATGGGACGTTTCCGACCCGGCTGGAGGAAAATGGGAGCAGGTGCTACACGCTGCTGCTGCTGTGTCTCTGCAGCGTGAGTTGCAGATGCTCCTGCTGGGCGGCGTCCAAGGCGTCCACGGCCAGTGGCTATGGGAGGAATGTTAGCCACTGACGCTGCTGCTGCTGCGGAACTGTGCATGGTGGCGCGCCCGCGGCCGCGGCTTGCCACAATGCTGCTCCCTCTCCTCCTGATTCCCTTGCTGCCCTTGCCCTTGCCCAAACCGCGCTGGCTGCCACTTCCAGACATCTTCAATGTTTTGGGCGTATAGACAAAAGTTTTTTAAAAGGGCGGGTGAAAAGTGGGGTACTTTAATGAGGTGAGTTGGTTGGTTGGTGAGGTGACTGAGTGAGTGTCCCCTAGTACAGTAAGTAAGTAGTAACAGTCAGGAAGTACAACTAGCAGTTACAATAATCAGTAGTAATCACAAGTAAATTTAGTGTGTGTACACTCAGACAGTGAGTGCACGCACGCAGGAGCTAGTAGCCTATGAACACAGTGACTGAGTGTCCTAGACTCCTAGTACAGTAAGAGTAAGTAGTAACAGTAAGTAGAACTAACTAATTACAATAATCAATCAGCGATCAGAAGGAAATGGAGTGTGGGTGTGTGTACACTCAGACAGTGAGTGCACGCACGCAGGAGCTAGAAGCCTATGAACACAGTGACTGAGTGTCCTAGACTCCTAGTACAGTAAGAGTAAGTAGTAACAGTAAGTAGAACTAACTAATTACAATAATCAATCAGCGATCAGAAGGAAATAGAGTGTGGGTGGTGTGTGTACACTCAGACAATGAGTGCACGCACGCAGGAGCTAGTAGCCTATGGACAGTGACTGAGTGTCCTAGACTCCTAGTACAGTAAGAGTAAGTAGTAACAGTAAGTACAACTAACTAATTACGATAATCAATCAGCGATCAGAAGGAAATGGAGTGTGGGTGTGTGTACACTCAGACAGTGAGTGCACGCACGCAGGAGCTAGTAGCCTATGAACACAGTGACTGAGTGTCCTAGACTCCTAGTACAGTAAGAGTAAGTAGTAACAGTAAGTAGAACTAACTAATTACGATAATCAATCAGCGATCAGAAGGAAATGGAGTGTGGGTGTGTGTACACTCAGACAGTGAGTGCACGCACGCAGGAGCTAGTAGCCTATGAACACAGTGACTGAGTGTCCTAGACTCCTAGTACAGTAAGAGTAAGTAGTAACAGTAAGTAGAACTAACTAATTACGATAATCAATCAGCGATCAGAAGGAAATAGAGTGTGGGTGGTGTGTGTACACTCAGACAGTGAGTGCACGCACGCAGGAGCTAGTAGCCTATGGACAGTGACTGAGTGTCCTAGACTCCTAGTACAGTAAGAGTAAGTAGTAACAGTAAGTACAACTAACTAATTACGATAATCAATCAGCGATCAGAAGGAAATGGAGTGTGGGTGTGTGTACACTCAGACAGTGAGTGCACGCACGCAGGAGCTAGTAGCCTATGAACACAGTGACTGAGTGTCCTAGACTCCTAGTACAGTAAGAGTAAGTAGTAACAGTAAGTAGAACTAACTAATTACGATAATCAATCAGCGATCAGAAGGAAATAGAGTGTGGGTGGTGTGTGTACACTCAGACAGTGAGTGCACGCACGCAGGAGCTAGTAGCCTATGGACAGTGACTGAGTGTCCTAGACTCCTAGTACAGTAAGAGTAAGTAGTAACAGTAAGTACAACTAACTAATTACGATAATCAATCAGCGATCAGAAGGAAATGGAGTGTGGGTGTGTGTACACTCAGACAGTGAGTGCACGCACGCAGGAGCTAGTAGCCTATGAACACAGTGACTGAGTGTCCTAGACTCCTAGTACAGTAAGAGTAAGTAGTAACAGTAAGTAGAACTAACTAATTACGATAATCAATCAGCGATCAGAAGGAAATAGAGTGTGGGTGGTGTGTGTACACTCAGACAGTGAGTGCACGCACGCAGGAGCTAGTAGCCTATGGACAGTGACTGAGTGTCCTAGACTCCTAGTACAGTAAGAGTAAGTAGTAACAGTAAGTACAACTAACTAATTACGATAATCAATCAGCGATCAGAAGGAAATGGAGTGTGGGTGTGTGTACACTCAGACAGTGAGTGCACGCACGCAGGAGCTAGTAGCCTATGAACACAGTGACTGAGTGTCCTAGACTCCTAGTACAGTAAGAGTAAGTAGTAACACTAAGTAGAACTAACTAATTACAATAATCAATCAGCGATCAGAAGGAAATGGAGTGTGGGTGTGTGTACACTCAGACAGTGAGTGCACGCACGCAGGAGCTAGTAGCCTATGAACACAGTGACTGAGTGTCCTAGACTCCTAGTACAGTAAGAGTAAGTAGTAACAGTAAGTAGAACTAACTAATTACAATAATCAATCAGCGATCAGAAGGAAATGGAGTGTGGGTGTGTGTACACTCAGACAGTGAGTGCACGCACGCAGGAGCTAGTAGCCTATGAACACAGTGACTGAGTGTCCTAGACTCCTAGTACAGTAAGAGTAAGTAGTAACAGTAAGTAGAACTAACTAATTACGATAATCAATCAGCGATCAGAAGGAAATAGAGTGTGGGTGGTGTGTGTACACTCAGACAGTGAGTGCACGCACGCAGGAGCTAGTAGCCTATGGACAGTGACTGAGTGTCCTAGACTCCTAGTACAGTAAGAGTAAGTAGTAACAGTAAGTACAACTAACTAATTACGATAATCAATCAGCGATCAGAAGGAAATGGAGTGTGGGTGTGTGTACACTCAGACAGTGAGTGCACGCACGCAGGAGCTAGTAGCCTATGAACACAGTGACTGAGTGTCCTAGACTCCTAGTACAGTAAGAGTAAGTAGTAACAGTAAGTAGAACTAACTAATTACGATAATCAATCAGCGATCAGAAGGAAATAGAGTGTGGGTGGTGTGTGTACACTCAGACAGTGAGTGCACGCACGCAGGAGCTAGTAGCCTATGGACAGTGACTGAGTGTCCTAGACTCCTAGTACAGTAAGAGTAAGTAGTAACAGTAAGTACAACTAACTAATTACGATAATCAATCAGCGATCAGAAGGAAATGGAGTGTGGGTGTGTGTACACTCAGACAGTGAGTGCACGCACGCAGGAGCTAGTAGCCTATGAACACAGTGACTGAGTGTCCTAGACTCCTAGTACAGTAAGAGTAAGTAGTAACAGTAAGTAGAACTAACTAATTACGATAATCAATCAGCGATCAGAAGGAAATAGAGTGTGGGTGGTGTGTGTACACTCAGACAGTGAGTGCACGCACGCAGGAGCTAGTAGCCTATGGACAGTGACTGAGTGTCCTAGACTCCTAGTACAGTAAGAGTAAGTAGTAACAGTAAGTACAACTAACTAATTACGATAATCAATCAGCGATCAGAAGGAAATGGAGTGTGGGTGTGTGTACACTCAGACAGTGAGTGCACGCACGCAGGAGCTAGTAGCCTATGAACACAGTGACTGAGTGTCCTAGACTCCTAGTACAGTAAGAGTAAGTAGTAACACTAAGTAGAACTAACTAATTACAATAATCAATCAGCGATCAGAAGGAAATGGAGTGTGGGTGTGTGTACACTCAGACAGTGAGTGCACGCACGCAGGAGCTAGTAGCCTATGAACACAGTGACTGAGTGTCCTAGACTCCTAGTACAGTAAGAGTAAGTAGTAACAGTAAGTACAACTAACTAATTACGATAATCAATCAGCGATCAGAAGGAAATAGAGTGTGTGTTGTGTGTGTACACTCAGACAGTGAGTGCAGTGCGCACACGCAGGAGCTAGTAGCCTATATGAACAGTGACAGTGAGTGTCCCTACGGGTACAGTAAGAGTAAGTAGTAAGTAAGTACAACTAACTAACAATAATCTATCAGTAATCAGAAGGAAATAGAGTGTGTGTACACACAGACAGTGAGTGAGTGCACACACGCAGGAGCTAGCTAGTAGCCTATACAGTGACAGTCAGTGAGTGTCCTACTCCTAGTACAGTATAACTACAATACTATTAGTAAAGGACAGCAGAAATACTGGTATAGATGAGAGAAATAAACAGAGGACAGCTGCCCACAGAGGCAAGGCCCCCCTGAGGCCTAAACCTGTAAGCTTGCAGCAGCTGCCTGTCTCTAATGTAACACACAAGCTACTAACTAAAATACAATGTCTATCTAACTAACAACAATATAGGTGTGTATAGGAGGTGTATGTGAGCAAAAACGCTAGGTAAATGACCACAATAGAGCTCTTGCTAAGCCAAAGCACAAAGGAGCAACTCTCTCTCTGTACAAGTCTCAGGCAAGCACGGAGAAACGTAACATGGCGGCCGCTATTTATAGGGTAGGGGCTGGCCAGGGTCCCCCTCTGTGATTGGCTGCCGTCAGAGGGCCTGGGAGCCCTCTGATTGGCTCTAAGGACATCAATCTGGGCTATGACGCTATTCGAGCTCGGTACCGAGCTCGAATAGCGCCGGGTTGCTCGAATAGCTCGAATAGTGAATGGGCTATTCGAGTGTACTCGGATAGCCCATTCGAATAGCTCCAGCTATTCGGAGCTCGAATACCGAGCTCGAATAGCTGAAAAAGAGCTTGAATATTCGAGCTACTCGAATATTCGAGCTCTGCTGAGCACCACTGGTGTTTAGCTAGGTATACAGGGGTGAGGTGTTGTGGGGGTTGAGGGTGGGGTGTTTAGGGATGGTGGGGGTGGTGTGTTTAGGTCTGGATATTGACAGGGGTATGGACCAGGGATGGTCGTAGGCAGCCAACTTCGCTACACTGGAATTACGCGTATTTTTACGCAAATACGCTTCGCAATCTACGGCTCCAAAATCAGCCACTTCGCTATGTTAGCATACCGTAGACTATGCATTAAAATACGCAAGCTTCACGTATTGCGTAGCGTAGTTGATGCGACCGCTTATGCCCTTATGCGGAAAAATTTCTGCAATAATCTGCTAACTAGGCGCATACAAAAACTAATTTAAGCATACATTCCAACATCCAATGCGAAATTGTATGCGTACAAAGGGCAATAAAATTTCTGCGCATGCGCAATGACCCATATCAATGCAGTTACCGCACGCGTAGTTGACTTCGCAATACATACGTCAACTACGCGTAGCGGGCGAAGCTACGCATAGCGGGACTACGACTACGCGGAAATGTGTAAGTGTAGTTCTTAAACTTCGCCTACGGACTACGATGCGTAGTTGCATACTACGAGGCGTAGTTTACGAGCAACCCTGGTATGGACATCCGGGTATAGCTGTAGAACTTCTCTGGGTGTCGTCTAAGGTCCTGGTAGAGGGTCTGGAACTCTCCCTTCCTTTGCCTTCTCATGAGTAGAGGGTGCACCCACCATCTCCTGCGAGGAGCACGCTTCCTTCCCACATAGTAGTAGGTAAAAATTAAAAAGGAGACAATTCCCAGGTAAAATGAGTAAAAATACACTGGATCCATGGTCCAAACTGCAGTCTCTCTATCCAAGGATGGTCTCCACACGTCAGGCTGTCTCCAACAATTCCGGACGGAACGGATCCGGACATCTGGTCCGTTTTGTTACAAAACACAAATGTGAACCGGGCCTCAGCCTCCTTTAAATGCATAGCTACTTTTTGTTGTAAAATATTCCAGGGATATGGGGGCTGCCATATTTATTTCCTTTTAAAGAATACCAGTTGCCTGGCAGTCCTGCTAATATTTCTGGTCAGTAGGGTCTAAATCACAAACCTGAAACAAGCATACAGCCAATCTTGTCAGATTTGTCACCGACATCTGATCTGAGCTTGATTCATCTAGTTGTGCTGTCAAATGGGCTTGATTCACTAAACCGTGATAACTCATATCACGCGCGTTTTCACGCGTGTTTTCGTGTACTGCATGCGTTTTCGCATTTTGCGAGCAAATAATCAATTTTTCCGTACATAGTTATTTTGGTTGAAAAAAGACATACGTCCATCGAGTTCAACCAGTACAAAGTACAACTCCAGCCTGCTCCCTCACATATCCCTATTGATCCAGAGGAAGGCGAGAAAAACCCTACAAGGCATGGTCCAATTAGCCTCAAGAGGGAAAAATTCCTTCCCGACTCCAGATGGCAATCAGATAAAATCCCTGGATCAACATCATTAGGCATAACCTAGTAATTGTAGCCATGGATGTCTTTCAACGCAAGGAAAGCATCTAAGCACCCTTTAAATGCAGGTATAGGGCTTGATTCACAAAGCGGTGCAAACTGTTTAGCACGGGTGTGCTAAACAGTTAGCACGTGAAGTGGTTTTCGCGGACTTTTGCGCGCGCAAAGTGCCGCGATTCACGCGATCGCGGACTTTTGCGCGCGATTTGCCGCAAAATTGAGCACGCAAAAGTCCGCGATCGCGCGAATCGCGGCACTTTGCACGCGCAAAAGTACGCGAAAACCACTTCACGTGCTAACTGTTTAGCATACTCGTGCTAAACAGTTTGCACCGCTTTGTGATTCAAGCCCATAGAGTTTGCCATAACGACTTCCTGTGGCAATGCATTCCACATCTTAATCACTCTTACTGTAAAGAACCCTTTCCTAAATAAATGGCTAAAACATTTTTCCTCCATGCGCAGATCATGTCCTCTAGTCCTTTGAGAAGGCCTAGGGACAAAAAGCTCATCGGCCAAGCTATTATATTGCCCTCTGATGTATTTATACATGTTAATTAGATCTCCTCTAAGGCGTCTTTTCTCTAGACTAAATAAACCCAGTTTATCTAACCTTTCTTGGTAAGCGAGACCTTCCATCCCACGTATCAATTTTGTTGCTCGTCTCTGCACCTACTCTAAAACTGCAATAACTTTTTTGTAATGTGGTGCCCAGAACTGAATTCCATATTCCAGATGTGGCCTTACTAGAGAGTTAAACAGGGGCAATATTATGCTAGCATCTCGAGTTTTTATTTCCCTTTTAATGCATCCCAAAATTTTGTTAGCTTTAGCTGCAGCGGCTTGGCATTGAGTACGATTATTTAACTTGTTGTCGATGAGTACTCCTAAGTCCTTCTCCAAGTTTGATGTCCCCAACTGTATCCCATTTATTTTGTATGGTGCTAGACTATTGGTACGACCAAAATGCATGACTTTACATTTGTCAACATTGAATTTCATCTGCCATGTATGTGCCCATATAGCCACCCTATCCAGATCCTGTTGCAATATGACACTATCTTCCTGAGAATTGATGATTCTGCCCAATTTTGTATCATCTGCAAAAATAGCAACATTGCTCACTACTGCATCTACTAGGTCATTAATAAATAAATTGAAGAGCACTGGACCCAGTACAGACCCCTGTGGGACCCCACTGCTAACAGTCTCCCATTTTGAGTATGATCCATTGACCACAACTCTTTGTTTTCTGTCCATTAGCCAGTTCCCTATCCATGCACACAGACTCTTCCCCAGTCCTTGCATCCTCAACTTTTGCATCAGACTTCTGTGGGGAACAGTGTCGAAGGCCTTTGCAAAGTCCAAGTATATCACATCTACAGCATTCCCAATATCCATATTAGCATTCACTACCTCATAAAAGCTGAGTATGTTAGTCAAACAGGACCTGTGTTTAGTAAACCCATGTTGATGCTGAGAAATAAGATTATTTTCTACTATGAAGTCATGTATAGTATCTCTTAGTAACCCCTCAAATAGTTTGCATACAACTGATGTTAAGCTTACAGGTCTATAATTTCCTGGATCTGATTTTTGGCCTTCTTAAATAATGGGAAAACGTGGGCTGTACGCCAATCCACTGGAACTCTGCCAGTTGCAAGAGAGTCACAAAAGATAAGATAAAGAGGTTTAGCTATAACTGAACTTAATTCCCTTAGGACCCGAGGATGCATGCCACCCGGGCCAGGTGCCTTGTCTATTTTTAATTTATTTAGTCTTGCCTCACTTCTTCCTGCGTTAAATATTTAATATTACAGTTAGAAGATTGAGACTCTTCTGCCTCTGTAATTTGCAACAGTGCTGTTTCCTTTGTGAAGACAGAAGCAAAGAAAGAATTTAATAACTCTGCCTTACCTTGGTCATCCACCATTGAGTTCCCACCCTCATCCTTTAGGAGTCCTATACAGTCAACCGTTCTTTTTTTTAGAGTTGATGTACTTGTAAAACTTTTTTGGGTTAGATTTGATATCCCTAGCGATTTGATTTTCAGCTTCGACCTTTGCCAGCCTAATTTCTTTTTTACAATTTGTATTGCACTCCTTATAATTGCTTAGTGCAGCCTCAGTCCCCTCCTGTTTTAGGACCTTATAGGCATTCCTTTTCCTCTTCATTTTATCCCCAAACCTTTCTATTCATCCATAGAGGCTTTTTTTTTTATTCCTAGACATTTTGTTTCCATATGGGATATACATACTACAATATTTATTGAGAATAAGTTTAAAAGCTTGCCCTTTCCCTTCAGTGTCCTCCCCTTGTAGTACATTATCCCAGTTCACCAAACTTAGTGCCTGCCTAATTTGATTGAACTTTGCTTTTCTAAAATTCATAGGGCCTGATTCACAAAGCGGTGTTAACAGTTAGCACGCTAGTGAAAAGCCCTTTATCACGCCTAAACTCTGTTTAGGCATGATAAGTTTAGGTGTGATAAGTTTAGGTGTGATAAGTTTTTAGGCGTGATAAGTTTAAGCACCAACTGGGTTAGCACCGCAGTGCACAGCTGATCAAAAGTTTTGCGCTAGCAAAGTCTGGTGCACTTTGCATCGAGTTTAATGGCGCTGCTTTGCGTGCGGGACTTTGCGCGCGATATAAACTTATCTAAACGTATCACACCTAAACTTATCATGCCTAAACTGAGTTTAGGCGTGATAAAGGGCTTTTCACCAGCATGCTAACTGTTAGTGAGTAAGGCCCATCATGCCTAAACTTATCATGCCTAAACTTATCATGCCTAAACTGAGTTTAGGCATGATAAAAATGGTTATCACGCCTAAAGTCTTTAACTGGGTTATCACCGCTTTGTGAATGGAGCCCATAGTTTTAGTGGTCCCGCTGCCCCATGGCCTATCAGTCACCAGATCAAACAATATCATGTTGTGATCACTATTTCCCAAATGTTCTTGAACGTGCACATTTGATATATTATCTGGTAGAGTTGGGCCGAACGGTTCGCCTGCGAACGGTTCCATGCGAACTTCCGTGGTTCGCGTTCGCGTCCCGCAGGCGAACGTTTGCGGAAGTTCGGTTCGCCCCATAATGCACCATGGAGGGTCAACTTTGACCCTCTACATCACAGTCAGCAGGCCCAGTGTAGCCAATTAGGCTACACTAGCCCCTGGAGCCCCACCCCCCTTATATAAGGCAGGCAGCGGCGGCCATTACGGTCACTCGTGTGCCTGCATTAGTGAGAGTAGGGCGAGCTGCTGCAGACTGTCTCTCATAGGGAAAGATTAGTTAGGCTTAGCTTGTTCCTGGCTGCATACCTGTTCTGTGAACCCACCACTGCATACCTGTACTGTGAACCCACCACTGCATACCTGTTCAGTGAACCTGCCACTGCATACCTGTTCTGTGAACCCACCACTGCATACCTGTTCAGTGAACCTGCCACTGCATACCTGTTCTGTGAACCCACCACTGCATACCTGTTCTGTGAACCCACCACTACATACCTGTTCAATGAACCTGCCACTGCATACCTGTACTGTGAACCCACCACTGCATACCTGTTCAGTGAACCTGCCACTGCATACCTGTTCTGTGAACCCACCACTGCATACCTGTTCTGTGAACCCACCACTACATACCTGTTCAGTGAACCCGCCACTGCATACCTGTACTGTAAACCTGCCACTGCATACCTGTTCAGTGAACCTGCCACTGCATACCTGTTCTGTGAACCCACCACTGCATACCTGTTCAGTGAACCCACCACTGCATACCTGTTCTGTGAACCCGCCACTGCATACCTGTTCTGTTCAGTGAACCCGCCACTGCATACCTGTTCTCGCCATGGTGCGCACCAGTCCAGCACGGCCGTCACTACACAAACAGCTGTTTGCGGTGCGTTACACAGTGAGTTTGGTGTGTCAGTGTGAAGCAGTACCTTAATTACACTACCTGATTGATGTATACACATGCAATATGTTTTAAAGCACTTAAGGCCTGTCATTTAGCATTCAATGTGATTTCTGCCCTTAAAACGCTGCTTGGCGTCAAATCCAGATTTTTCCCGGGGACTTTTGGCATGTATCCCACTCCTCCACCTGGGGGTCCAGGTGTTAGACCCCTTGAAACATCTTTTCCATCACTTTTGTGGCCAGCATAATTTTTTTTTTTCAAAGTTCGCATCCCCATTGAAGTCTATGGCGGTTCGCGAACTTTTACGCGAACCGAACCTTCCGCGGAAGTTCGCGAACCCGGTTCGCGAACCTAAAATCAGAGGTTCGGCCCAACTCTATTATCTGGTCTATTAGAAATGATCAGATCCAGTAACGCATTCCCCCTAGTTGGTTCAGTTACCATTTGAGTCAAGTAATTGTCCTGTAGTGCTGCCAGAAATCTGCTGCTTTTACCAGAATGGGTAGCCTCAATACCTCAGTCAATGTCTGGAAAGTTGAAGTCGCCCATAATTATGACCTCATTTTTACTTGCAGCTTTTTCAATCTGCTGTAGTAATCGCAGTTCTGCAGCTTCATTAATATGAGGTGGTCTGTAGCATATCCCAATAGGCAATTGGCAACTTTTATTTTCCACCATGAATATTTATCCAAACGGACTCCACATCTTCGCAATCTTCTTCCATCTCATCGTTGAGGACAGCTGTAAAAGAATTCTTAACAAAGAGACAAACCCCTCCACCTTTTTTCCCTGTTCTATCCCTCCTAAACACATTGTATCCTTTTAAATTAGCTATCCAGTCATGGCTTTCATCCATCCATGTCTCGGTTATTCCCACAATGTCATAGCCTTTGTCATTCAGAATGAACTCTAGTTTGTCTATTTTATTTGCAAGGCTCCAAGCATTGGTTACCATGCACTTTATATTTTTACCACCACATTTACCAATTTTGTTTACATGAAATGGGCTACTTGAAGTTTTACCAACCTACTTAATCTTTACACTGTCCCCACCCACCTCTCCACCCCCCATAACGTTAGGCTCCCACTGTCTTTTTACCTTATCTTACAATCACGTAAATTTGCGATTCGTGCGAAAACACTAGTGCAGATGTGAAATGAGTTATCAGGGCTGGAACCCACTAGAGCGATTTTTTTGAGCGTTTAGGGAGCATGATAAATCGCTAGCGATTTCCCTAAATGCTCTGCCAATGTAAATGGATGGTGCAAATTCCACAGAAGCGATTGCGATTAGCAAAATTAATTGAAAGGAGCAATCAGACTTTAAAACGCTAATGGATAAACAACCACTGGCAAATTGATACACTTTTTAAAATCACTCCCTAAAACGCTCAGGCAGGGGCGTAGCAATAGGGGGTGCAGAGGTAGCGACCGCATCGGGGCCCCGAAGGGCCCTCCCTCAACTACAGTATTAGCTCTCTATCGGTCCTGTGCTCATAATAATCACTTCTATAGATACTTTGAATAGTGGTAATCATTAACAAACTGTTCGCCATTCCCTTCTTACACCTCTGACATTGTAGTTGCCATTGGCAGGTTTTGGTGCGCCGTATCAATTGTTATGTATAGGGTGCTTGTTGGGCCCCATCAGGGCCGGCCCTAGACTTTTTGCCGCCTGAGGCAAATTTTTAAAAAATTGAAACTTTTGCCTCAGGCGGCAAATTTCCAGGGGCGGCACCCGCCCGTCCGTAGGTGCGGGGAGCTGGCCGCCGAGCTGGAGCGGTAGCTGGCAGGATGGGGGTATTGGGCCTAGCGGCGGGGAGGGGGGTCGGACCTCCCCCTCCCTCACCTGGGTCCCCCGTCCTCCGCTCCCCTCCAGCCTTAAATAGAAGCAGCCGCTATGTGTTAGAGGAACGGGCGGGGAGGACACTCACCTCTTCCCAACGTGCGCTCCACTGACGTCACTTCCTGCAGGAAGTGACGTCAGTGGAGCGCACGCTGGAACGAGGAAGAGGTGAGTCCTCCCCGCCCGTTCCTCTTACACATAGCGGCTGCTTCTATTTAAGGCTGGAGGGGAGCGGAGGACGGGGGACCCAGGTGAGGGAGGGGGGGTCCGACCCCCCTCCCCGCCGCTAGGCCCAATACCCCCATCCTGCCAGCTACCCCTCCAGCTCGGCGGCCGGCTCCCCGCACCTACGGACGGGCGGGTGCCGCCCCTGGAAATTTGCCGCCTGAGGCAAAAGTTTCACCCTGCCTCATGAGCGGGCCGGCCCTGGGCCCCATTGTAAAAATTGCATCGGGGCCCACAGCTCCTTAGCTACGCCACTGCATATTGGGGATTGTAGTTTGCCCTTATGTGGCTCAGAATGGGATGCTGCTGTGGATTTTCTCCCTGCGGTGGTTGTGGTTGGGGCCTGGGGTTGAGTGGTGCGGCTGGTGGTAGTAGTGCCATTGGCAGATGGAGCAGCAGGCTCTGGGTCACGCATTCCATGCCCACTGCTGCTCCTGCCAATCCCTGCAATGTTGAGCCTGCGTGCCAGACCTACTGAATCCTCCTCCTCAGAGTCAGAGCTGCTGACATCCCCCTGCGGTCGCTGGTAGTCCGGGTCCTTCACCTCCCCATCAACATCAAACTCCCCCTCCTCAAACAACTGCTGGGATGATGAGCCCGCCTCAAACGCCTCTTCTGCTGACACATCATGGACGGGCTCCCCCCCCCCCCCCAACAATTACTGTCAGCATCTCAGACTCTTCCGCAAAGCCAATTTTGCTAAGAATGTTTTCTCTAGGGCTGGTGGTGGCCTCACTGGCCTGCTGTTCATCATACGCCATCTGCTGCATCACAGACGTGGCGTCTTCCTCCTCCAATTTGCGCCGCTGACCCTGCTTGAAAATTGATGCAACACGCTGCTGCGTCTCTGTAGCGTGACTCCCCCTAAGGGCCCTAACAGCTGGACGGCCAGTGGGTAGCGGCGGAATGACTGATGTGGCAGAACTGCTGCCGGAGGCCGCAATGTTGCTCCCTCTCCTCTTGGCCTTGCTGCCCCTCCCCCGGCTGCCAGTGCCAGACATAGTACCAGATTATGTGATGTCACAGTCAGATGATGTGTGGGGTACTTGCACTTTATTGTTGGCGGCGAGCTTGGACTGTGAATCAGCACGGGCACAGAGTGACAGAAAGGAGTAGAGTACAACAAAAAAACACACTGACACTGCTCAGTCAGCAGCACAGCAGCTGCACCACTGCAATAATCAGTAGTAGCAGGCTAGCAGCTAACACAGTAGTAGTACTACTCTCACTCTCTAACAACTAATAGCACTGCAACTACATAATATAACAGCACTGTAATACTAACTGGCTAACTACTACTAAGGATAATAGCAGCCCAGCCAGCAGCAAGGAGTCCTGATGAGCAGCACTGATCCTGGCTTCTGCATGCTCAGAGTGTGGGATATGTTTCCCTTATAAACACCAATTCTAACACATATAAGATGTCTCACAGGTGAGCAGTGAGCACCCATTTTCATGTTCAGCTTGTGGGAACTGGGAAAGGTTTTATTCAGAAAGGACTAGTCCTTGCACACCAACGGAGCTACATGGAGGAGAGACCCCTTTTAATGTTCAGAGTGTGGGAAATGCTATAAACGGAATGAGCGTAATGACCTAATTACGATTTTGCGAAATTTCGCGTAATTAGTGTAATTACGATTATGGCCGTAAGTACATAATCGTAATGAAGAAGGATTTCGCGAAATTTCGCGTAAGCGTAATTTTCGCGTAATTTTCGCATTACAGTCGTATCATGCCGTAATTTCGCATTAAACGCTACCGTAATTTCGCGTTAAACCATAACGCTCCGTATAATATAAAAAAGCCGCCGACTTTAAGGGTTAATAGCAAAGCCCCCTTAAATGCTAAGAGCCTCAAATTTGGAGAATATATTAAGGAGATCAGGAGGAATAAGAGGAAAAAATTTTTTTTCAAAAAGACCTTATAGTTTTTGAGAAAATCGATGTGAAAGTTTCAAAGGAAAAATGTAAACATTTAAAAACCCGCCGACTTTAACGGTTAATAGCAAAGCCTGCTTAAAGTTTAGGAACACCAAATTCCCAGGGTATATTAAGGGGATTAGTGGGAATAAGAGGAAAAAAATTTTTTCAAAAAGACCTTATAGTTTTTGAGAAAATCGATTTTTAAGTTTCAAGGGCGAAAATGTCTTTTAAATGCGGAAAATGTCAGTTTTTTTTGCACAGGTAACAATAGTGTATTATTTTCATAGATTCCCCCAAGTGGGAAGAGTTTTACTTACTTCGTTCTGAGTGTGGGAAATATAAAAAAAAAACGACGTGGGGTCCCCCCTCCCAGACCTCTTTAACCCCTTGTCCCCCATGCAGGCTGGGATAGCCAGAATGCGGAGCACCGGCCGCGTGGGGCTCCGCACCCTGACTATACCAGCCCGCATGGTCCATGGATTGGGGGGTCTCGAAGGGGAGGGGCAGCCAAGCTTTCCCCTCCCCCTCCGAGCCCTTGTCCAATCCAAGGACAAGGGGCTCTTCTCCACCTCCGATGGGCGGTGGAGGTGGAGGCCGCGATTTCCTGGGTGGGGGGTTCATGGTGGAATCTGGGAGTCCCCTTTAAAAAGGGGTCCCCCAGATGCCCACCCCCCCTCCCAGGAGAAATGAGTATAGAGGTACTTGTAGTACCCCTTACCCATTTCCTTTAAGAGTTAAAAGTAAATAAACACACAAACACATAGAAAAAGTATTTTAATTGAACAAAAAACATAACCACGAAAAAAGTCCTTTAATATTCTTAATTAACCATTAATACTTACCTGTCCCTTTAAATAAATGATCCCACGCAATATCCTCGGAAATGTTCTATCAGTTACAATGTAACAAAGTTATTATGTAACAACTTTGTTACATTGTAACTACGCCGCACCCGACGCCACTCGCCGCTCAGCCGCCGCATACGCGTCCGTGCAGGACGCTAAGTCCCCGCAGCTCCCGCTGTCCACCCCGCCCACATCTGTCACCCACATGTCACCCACATGTGGGTGACATGTGGGTGACATGTGGGAGAGGCGGGGAGGGCAGCGGAGCCGGCGGGGACTTAGCGTCCTGCACGGACCCGACAGAGCTCTGAGCTATATAGCTCAGAGCTCTGAGAAGCATCTTTGTATTTGGGCTCCAAGGAGCCCCATTGGTCCTCCTTGGAGCCCAAATACAAAGATGCTTTCGAGAGCTCTGAGCTATAGCTCAGAGCTCTGTCGGGTCCTGCAGCGCAGACGCGGAGGCGGCGGTGGCGGTGAGTGACGTCGGGTGCGGCGTAGTTACAATGTAACAAAGCTGTTATATTGTAATAACTTTGTTACATTGTAACTGATAGAACATTTCCGAGGATATTGCGTGGGATCATTTATTTAAAGGGACAGGTAAGTATTAATGGTTAATTAAGAATATTAAAGGACTTTTTTCGTGGTTATGTTTTTTGTTCAATTAAAATACTTTTTCTATGTGTTTGTGTGTTTATTTACTTTTAACTCTTAAAGGAAATGGGTAAGGGGTACTACAAGTACCTCTATACTCATTTCTCCTGGGAGGGGGGTGGGCATCTGGGGGACCCCTTTTTAAAGGGGACTCCCAGATTCCACCATGAACCCCCCACCCAGGAAATCGCGGCCTCCACCTCCACCGCCCATCGGAGGTGGAGAAGAGCCCCTTGTCCTTGGATTGGACAAGGGCTCGGAGGGGGAGGGGAAAGCTTGGCTGCCCCTCCCCTTCCGAGACCCCCCAATCCATGGACTATGCGGGCTGGTATAGTCAGGGTGCGGAGCCCCACGCGGCCGGTGCTCCGCATTCTGGCTATCCCAGCCTGCATGGGGGACAAGGGGTTAAAGAGGTCTGGGAGGGGGGACCCCACGTCGTTTTTTTTTTATATTTCCCACACTCAGAACGAAGTAAGTAAAACTCTTCCCACTTGGGGGAATCTATGAAAATAATACACTATTGTTACCTGTGCAAAAAAAACTGACATTTTCCGCATTTAAAAGACATTTTTGCCCTTGAAACTTAAAAATCGATTTTCTCAAAAACTATAAGGTGTTTTTGAAAAAAAAATTTTTCCTCTTATTCCCACTGATCCCCTTAATATACCCTAGGAATTTGGTGTTCCTAAACTTTAAGCAGGCTTTGCTATTAACCGTTAAAATCGGCGGGTTTTTAAATGTATACATTTTTACTTTGAAACTTTAACATCGATTTTCTCAAAAACTATAAGGTCTTTTTGAAAAAATTTGTTTTCCTCTTATTCCTCCTGATCTCCTTAATATATTCTCCAAATTTGAGGCTCTTAGCATTTAAGGGGGCTTTGCTATTAACCCTTAAAGTCGGCGGCTTTTTTTATATTATACGGAGCGTTACGGTTTAACGCGAAATTACGGTAGCGTTTAATGCGAAATTACGGCATGAACGAAACGCGAAATTTCGCGTTGAAAATTACGCTTACGGTATTTTCAATTACAATTTTATTGGCAATTTCGCTACGCTAATTTCGCATCGTAATCGCAAATTTCGCATGCGTAATTATAGTAATGCGAAATTACGGAAATTTCAGCTCAACTCTAAGCACACCCTCCTATACACAAGACAAACACACCAGGGAGCGACTGGCGGTATTTTATAGATAGGAATAGGTTTAAAAAATAAATTAATAAAACCTGTATGATTGGTTTGCTGAGTTCCTAGCAAAACCCACGTGTTTTATTTCTTGGAGCAATAATTATTTTTTGTCTTCTTGATTACTGTAAGGTTGTGCTGCTCTTTTCAGGGTTGTGTCACTGTTCTGTTGTATTCTGCATAATATATATTGCATAATATATATGAGAAAATGCACTCTCTCTCTCTCCTGTACGTCTCCTCACTAATTTCAAGATACCAACCCAATCGCAATTTCAGATCTGCACATGATCTTCTGTTGGTCCTGCCTCCTCTATAATTACCTCCTCACATTCGCGCTTGCAAGATTTGGCACGCGCTTCATCCCTCCTCTGGAATGCCCTCCCACAACACACCCGTCACTCTCCAAGCTTTGTTACCTTTAAACGGTCACTAAAAATTCACTTGCTCTTACAAGCATATGCTCTACCTGACTACTTCCCCTTTGTCCTAAGACCTAAATTGCACTCCTACTAGATATCCTAAAACTAGGGATGGTCGCTGGATTCCGCGGAATCGAACTTTCGCAATTCCGGATAGATTTTGGTGAATTCCGATTCCGATGGTCGGAACGGAATTGCTATAGCGGTAAGGCGGAACGAAGCGGAACGAATCGGAATTCCGCCGGAATGCAAATTTACGTACGCCAATCACAAGGAAGAAGCTTCTAAGTGGATTTCTGCCTGAAAAACGGAATTTCTGCACCAATAAGAGTCTTAATGAGAACCAACCAATCCTACCTTAGCAACCAGCTCCCTAGCTACCTATCAGCATCTATCCCACCCATTTTGTATATAAGAGAGATGTGCAGCCAGGAAGCTTGTGGGTTTCAGTCTAGTGTGGAGAGAGACAGAGAGAGGAGAGACAGACGCAGACCCATAGTTGTTTTAACATAAAACAAAAGTCCTTTTCAAGACTGTATATAAATGAAAAGTCTTTTTAAAGACTCTGGGCTTGATTAACAAAGCGGTGCTAGCAGTTAGCATGCTGGTGAAAAGCCCTTTATCACGCCTAAACTCAGTTTAGGCATGATAAGTTTAGGTGTGATAAGTTTAGGCGTGATAACTATAGCACCAACTGGGTTAGCACCGCAGTGCACAGCTGATGAAAAGTTTTGCGTTAGCAAAGTCTGGTGCACTTCACATAGAGTTTAATGGCGCTGCTTTGCGTGCGGGACTTTGCACGCAATGTAAACTTATCTAAACTTATCACGCCTAAACTTATCACGCCTAAACTGGCTTTTCACCAGCGTGGTGCAATGGTTATCACGCCTAAAGTCTTTTAGGCATGCTAACTGGGTTAGCACCGCTTTGTGAATCGAGCCCTATCTGTCTAACTGTCACACTGACAATGCTCAGCACAGCAGCACTGCAGTAATCTGTAGTAAGCTAACCCAGTACTACTCTCTAACCACTAACTGCAGTACTAACTATATACAATACAATAACCAGCGCTGCATAATATGTTGGCGCTTTATAAATACAATAAATAAATAATAATAATAATAACACAGTAATCCTATTCCCTAACCTATACTGTCGTGCTGGCCTGCCAGGGCCGGCCCTAGACTTTTTGCCGCCTGAGGCAAATTTTGAAAAAATTATTGCTGCCGACGGGGGGGGGGGGGGGGGGGGGGGCGCCGCCGCCGAGCTGGAGGGGTAGCGGGCAGGGCGGGGGTATTGGGCCTAGCGGCGGGGAGGGGGGTCGGACCCCCCCTCCCTCACCTGGGTCCCCCGTCCTCCGCTCCCCTCCAGCCTTAAATACATCAGAAGCGCAACTCTCGTAAGAGGCAGTGGGCGGGGAGGACTCACCTCTTCCTCGCTCGATCCAGCGTGCGCTCCACTGACGTCCCTTCCTGCAGCGCCGTCCATTTACAATACAGTGGGCGGCGTTGCAGGAAGTGACGTCAGTGGAGCGCACGCTGGATCGAGGAAGAGGTGAGTCCTCCCCGCCGCTAGGCCCAATACCCCCGTCCTGCCCGCTACCCCTCCAGCTCCAGTCAGCATAGTCAGCATGCAGACAGCTTATGCTGGTGTATGCGCATGGTGCACGTGGACACATAACATTAGCTACGTTGTGCGATTGGTAAGATGCACTGTCTTTCCCAGGAGAGGAAGTTAGGATGTGTGCTCCTAATCCATTGATAGGTTTGATGCAATGAATGTGTTTGCATGTCTTCACTATGCATGTTACAGGGCCAGAGTTAGGACACCTATGTTTACCTGGGTACTTCTGCGCAGTATAGGTGATTAAGCATAAGAATGCATTCTTCTGTGAACTAAAACCCTGGCTTTTAATTTAGCTGTAGGGATAACAGTTGTGCCTGGATGAGTGAATCTGTGAATGCAATTGTTTGAACATTTGCATGTGAGTGTGCGAAGGGTTAATAGATTTTTGATATTTATGTGTATTTGCCCTCTTTTGAGAAAGTATGCGGTCTGTATCACTTGCCCTGAGAGCAGTGGGCCAGATACTGAACACCAAAGGTGCAAGGCTAAGCTGTGGCTGGTTTGGTGGGATTGCCAACAGACAAGAATGATTAGGGCAGCAGATGCATTCAGAATGATAATTATGGGGCTATGGAAGCTGCTATCACAAAGTACTAGTCTACCAAGTTTTGGTCCTGCAGAAAGAGACCACTGATACGTGGCAGTGGCCAGTCATTTTATCACCACATTCTGGCAATAGACTCAGGATTTTAAAGCAAACCTGAAGTGAGAAATTCTCTTCAAGTTTGATACACACACAAATAAAGGTAAGGGTCTGGATTCCATAGATCCTTCCCATTCATCATTCCATCCTTCCATCCTTTCCTTCCAGAGCCATTGTCAATTGAAGTTGTTTGATCTTCTACGTCTTCAGTACTCCTCAGGCAGCCTTCATAACTACTTGCATCCCAGAGTAGTTCTAAAGATGAGCACATCCACTATGCATGTGTGAGCCCAGATTCATACATGTGCAGCACGGATGGACTCATCTTCGGAACTAGTCGGGGTCACAAGAAGTTCTGAAGGCTGCCCAAGGAGTGCCAGACCAAGACCTAGCAGGCCTAATAACATCAACCAGGGACGGTCCAGAAACCATGGGACGGAATGAGGACCAGGACCTTCAAACCTGACGTAGATTCCTCATTTCAGTTTCTCTTCAAAATGGATGTTATCCAAAATCTGGAAGACCTAATCATCCATGACAAGCTTCTACAAATTTGTCCTGCAGATGATTGACAGTTTGTTTTACAGCAGAGAATGGCAAAAGCAGTGGTGGAGCTTTCAGATACTTATGTTGCCTCCCATGTGTCTAACAGTCACGGTCGGAGCTCACCGTATAACCATTCATTGTGAAGCATTACTGCTCTCCTCTCTTCTTCTCCTAAGAACAGACAAGCTTGTAAACCTCTCCTGAGAGTCTTCAGACAAAGAGGAAGTCACTTGAGACCTGCTCATTAGCCAAAACCAGCTGTTACGTCTGATCTCATGGATTCCCTGTGTGCCAAAATACAGAAGAAACATATCATCGTTTGTCCTTGCCACCCACTGACTATCTGCCTCTGTACGCACTTCAGCAGAATGTTGAAGCAGATGTTGAGAACATTTGTTGAGTCACAGGGAGTAGGACTGGGAGTGGCACTGCCTCATTTTCTGTTTGCAAAAAGGGAGGTGTTCTGGGAGTCCAGAGGGTTTTCGCCCTTCGAAGTTCTATACTGGAGAAAAATTAGAGGATTATTGGATTTTATCCGCAAGATGGCCACACACCATACAATTTTTTTAGATATCTTTCAATTCAAGAATTGCAATTTTTCTGACTGATTGTAACATTTCCCCAGCTGAGCGCACCACCTGGAAGATTAGTGACAAGGGATTGTCTTCAATCATATCCAGGCCCCACAGCTCCTCTTCCTGCACCGTGGCTTTGCAGTAGTGGCATGAGCCTGCCTATGCATGCGTAGTAAGCCGGAGCCGCTCGTGTACTAGCAGCTCTGCGCTACTGCCCATGCATGTCCACACTCGTAGCAGAGGAGGCACACGGCCCTGATCTGTAGGGGAGCCACGCTAAGCGACAGGGGACATCAGAATATCTCTGTTCAGGTAAGTATCTCATTTTGAACTTTAATCTGACTAAACTTCTCTCTTTAAACCTAAATGATTGCAAATATCTTCTACTGTATTTTAAAAAGGCAGAATTACACTCACCTAAAGGATTATTAGGAACACCATACTAATACGGTGTTTGACCCCCTTTCGCCTTCAGAACTGCCTTAATTCTACGAGGCATTGATTCAACAAGGTGCTGAAAGCATTCTTTAGAAATGTTGGCCCATATTGATAAGATAGCATCTTGCAGTTGATGGAGATTTGTGGGATGCACATCTTTGATGAATGATGAATGAATGATTTGAGCTTTGTGACATGGTGCATTATCCTGCAGGATGTAGCCATCAGAGGATGGGTTCATGCAGGGCAGCCATCAGGGGGGGACAACTGACACTGCAGTGAGGGGCCCAGGGCTTCTGGGGGCCCTGCTCTCCCCAAATCGCTGGAAGGGCCACATCTGCTTGCTGCGAGAAGCGTGACATCAGCGCTTGAATGTGGGGAGCAGATGAGTGAGCCCGCTACAGCAGACTTTCTATACTGGGGCACCACCTATATCTGGCTACAGGCTACCTATACTGGGCCACCACCTATACCTGGCTACCTATACTGGGCCTGGAACCACCTATACCTAGCTACCTATACTGGGGCACCACCTATACCTAGCTACCTATACTGGGACACCACCTATACCTGGCTTCCTATACTGGGGCACCACCTATACTTGGCAACCTACACTGAGGGCACCACCTGTACCTGGCTACCTATACTGGAGCACCACCTATACTTGGCTACTTATACTGGCGCACCTATAGCCTGCTACCTATACTGGGGGCACCTGTACCTGGCTAACCTATACCAGTGCACCACCCATGATGTGTGAGGGGCCCCACAATTTCTGATGGCGGCCCTGGGTACATGGTGGTCATGAAGGGATGGACATAGTCAGAAACAATGCTCAGGTAGCCTGTGGCATTTAAACGATGCCCAATTGCCACTAAGGGGCCTAAAATGTGCCAAGAAAACATCCCCCACACCATTACACCACCACCACCAGCCTGCACAGTGGTAACAAGGCATGATGGATCCATGTTCTTATTCTGTTAATGCCAAATTCTGACTCTATCGAGACTCATCAGACCAGGCAACATTTTTCCAGTCTTCAACTGTCCAATTTTGGTGAGCTCGTGCAAATTGTAGCCTCTTTTTCCTATTTGTACTGGAGATGAGTGGTGCCCCAGTATAAGTAGTCGGTGTGGTCTTCTGCTGTTGTAGCCCATACGCCTCAAGGTTGTGCATCTTGTGGCTTCACAAATGCTTTTCTGCATATCTTGGTTGTAACAAGTGGTTATTTCAGTCAATGATGCTCTTCTATCAGCTTGAATCAGTCGGCCCATTCTCCTCTAACCTCTAGCATCAACAAGGCATTTTCACCCACAGGACTGCCGCATACTGGATATTTTTCCCTTTTCACACCATTATTTGTAAACCTTAGAAATGGTTGTGCATGAAAATCCCAGTAACTGAGCAGATTGTGAAATACTCAGACCGGCCCATCTGGCACCAACAACCATGCCACGCTCAAAATTGCGTAAATCACCTTTCTTTCCCATTCTGACATTCAGTTTGGGGTTCGGGAGATTGTCTTGACCAGGACCACACCCCTAAATGCATTGAAAAAACTGCCATGTGATTGGTTGATTAGATAACTGCATTCAAGAGAAATTGAACAGGTGTTCCTAATAATCCTTTAGTTGAGTGTATATTAACCACTTCTGTACCACGCTATTTTGTGCTGATCTGTGCTGCGTGGGCTCTCCAGCCCACAGCACAGATCAGGTTGCAGCCAGGCCGATCAGACTTCCCCCTTTTTTCCCCACTAGGGGAATGTCCTGCTGGGGGGGTCTGATCGCCGCCGGCTGCTTGCGCTTGCGGGGGAGGGGGGGCTCTTCAAAGCCCCCCTCCGCAGCGCTTCCTGGCCTCCTTCCCCTTCCCTCCCTCTCCCTCCCCCTGTGAGCGGCGCAGGACGGATTTCCGTCCTGCGCCTGATGGGATAGGCTTTAACCTATCAGATGCCGGCGATCCCCGGCCAATCAGAGGCCGGGGATCGCCGATCTCCTCTACGGCGATGCTGCGCAGCAGCGCCGTATACATGTAAACACCGGGGAAGATCTTCCCCGCGTGTTTACATTTACCCTGCAAGCCGCCGATCGGCTCGCAGGGTGTTCACGGAGACACCCTCCGTGAGCTGACATGGAACGGCCGCTCATGCGAGCGGCCGTATCCATGGAATCCACTTCAGGATTCAGGGGCGTATATATGCGTACGCAGAATCCTGAAGTGGTTAAGCATGCTAATTTTGGTTTGCATGCATATGTCATGCAAATTGTTAGCAGATTCAAACTGGGCCAATCCACAATAGCTGGAAGAACATTTCATTAGGAAAGCTGGAATTATTTGCGTTTTGTTAACCGTCTCAATGCATAAGCAATTGGAGAATAAGATGTGGTGCAGTTTGTATTTTCTCCACAAGATGGCAGTCGCCGCTATGGCAGACTTATCCTGTAGTTCAGTATAGAAGCTTGCTGTATCATGTTAGCCAATAGCAGGTGGGGAACACAGATAGGAAGGGGCGAAGCATCCAGACAGGAAGCGAAGAGAGATGTAGAGCTGCTGCTGATGCTGGCTACAGGAGATGTGAGACTGGTTTATGGTCACACCTGGTAAGTTTGCGCTTACAGTCATACTATACTGTAAGGGCTGCTTTAACTTATTTTAACAACTTTAGTACATATTTTCTCAGTTACCCCATTGTGTGTCCCCTATAGCATGTCCTAATTTTCCAGTACACCTATAGTGTTTCCCCCACAGTATGTCCTTGTTTCCCTGTACCCCCACAGTGTGTCTCCCCATAGTATATCCTAGTTTCCCATTACCCCCATAGTGTGTCGCCCCATAGTATATCCTAGTTTCCCAGTATCCCCATAGTGTGTTGCCCCATAGTATATCCTAGTTTCCCAGTACCCCCATAGTGTCCCCCCCCCATTGTATATCCTAGTTTCCCAGTACCCCCATAGTGTGTCCCCCCATAGTATGTCCTAGTTTCCCGGTACCCCCATAGTGTATCCCCCATTCTATGTCTTAGTTTCCCAGTACCCCCACAGTGTGTCTCCCCATAGTATATCCTAGTTTCCCATTACCCCCATAGTGTGTTGCCCCATAGTATATCCTAGTTTCCCAGTACCCCCATAGTGTCCCCCCCCCATTGTATATCCTAGTTTCCCAGTACCCCCATAGTGTGTCCCCCCATAGTATGTCCTAGTTTCCCGGTACCCCCATAGTGTATCCCCCATTCTATGTCCTAGTTTCCCAGTACCCCCATAGTGTGTCACCCCATAGTATATCCTAGTTTCCCAGTATCCCCATAGTGTGTTGCCCCATAGTATATCCTAGTTTCCCAGTACCCCCATAGTGTCGTCCCCCCCATTGTATATCCTAGTTTCCCAGTACCCCCATAGTGTGTCCCCCCATAGTATGTCCTAGTTTCCCGGTACCCCCATAGTGTATCCCCCATTCTATGTCCTAGTTTCCCAGTACCCCCATAGTGTGTCGCCCCATAGTATATCCTAGTTTCCCAGTATCCCCATAGTGTGTCGCCCCATAGTATATCCTAGTTTCCCAGTACCCCCATAGTGTCCCCCCCCCGTTGTATATCCTAGTTTCCCAGTACCCCCATAGTGTGTCCCCCCATAGTATGTCCTAGTTTCCCGGTACCCCCATAGTGTATCCCCCATTCTATGTCCTAGTTTCCCAGTACCCCCATAGTGTGTCCCCCCATAGTATATCCTAGTTTCCCAGTATCCTCATAGTGTGTCCCCCATTGTATATCCTAGTTTCCCAGTACCCCCATAGTGAGTCCCCCATTGTATATCCTAGTTTCCCAGTACCCCCATAGTGTGTCCAGCTTCCCAGTATGTAACAGGAGAGAACTGTTTCTGGAGGAGTCGATCATTAAGATTAATCAAACGTAGTAGCTTTATTATTTATTATTAGTATTTAAAATCGCCAACATCTTTCACAGCACTATACAGAGTATATTGTCTTGTCACTTAACTGTGTCTCAGATGGGCTCACAATCTAGCCCCTACCATAGTCAGATGTCTATGTATGTATCGTATGGTGTATTTATCATAGTTCTGGGCCAAGTTTTAGGGGTAAGGCAATTAACTTATCTGTATGTTTTCGGGATGTGGGAGGAAACTGGAGTGCCCGGAGGAAACCCACACAGATACTAGGAGAACATACAAACTCTTTGCAAATAGTGCACTGGCTGGGCTTCAAACTAGGGACCCAGAGCTGCAAGGCGAGCGTGCTATCCACTACACCACCGTGCTGCCCACCGGCCGTGCTGCATTCTGCAAAACTGAACTGGCCTGTTAGTGGCAACAGGCTGTGGCAGAGAGAATTAACCATCTCTGAGCGCTGCCAGAAACTTCCGCCATCTTCACAGCCAGAGGTCAGGAGGTTGGACAGCAGCGAGCTACAGCAACATAGGCAAAATAACTCCCTCTGCTACAGCCCACTAACAGGCCAGTGAGATTTACTTATCGCTCGCTTATCCGTACTCCTGACCCTGTGATCGCTGGAAGCCCGGAGTAGTTCATTTCTGCACCAAAGCTGGGCGCCGTCATAGCAGCAATGCTATGCTGCACGCTCTGAGTAACGGTTATTCAGGGCTCTGGTGGTTGCCAGATCCCGCATTACATCTTCCTCCAATTTGCACCAACTCGGACCGGGAATGGTATTTAACGCCACCGAGGAGTTTAGTGGCAGCAGGGAGAGCTGTCATACGGCTCGCCCTGCGCCCAACTGCCCGGCACCAGAATAACATGCACCCTTGTAAGCCAATGTACTCCCACACACTCCCTTTCTTCCAGCCAGCCCGTGGCACACTGACAACGCAAGCACGCGTTTACATAAAGGCATTTTTGGCTCTCATAGTCTCCTCGTCCTAATCCAACTGCACACGTGCTTAGGGCACAATCACCGGTCTCCCCGGGCTGCACATCCTGCATCAAGATATTGCCTAGATGACAGTAGAGTCTGAATCACACACTGGAATCCGGCATGCAGCTAATCCAGTCAGACTTCAGGCAAAAACATGCAGATAAGTTCAGTGGCTTCCCCCTTAATTGGTGCTGGACTACGATGGACATAAGACTATGGTAGTCATGGTGGTGGTATGACTATTGTGAGAATAAGAAAGAATTGAGATAATAATAATAATAAAGGGCAGAACTGAGTTTCTCTCATCCCCAGTCAGGAGCCAGTGAAATGATCAGTACATACAGGTTAGGTAAACTGGGTTTATTTAGTCTAGAGAAAAGACGCCTTAGAGGAGATCTAATTAACATGTATAAATACATCAGAGGGCAATATAATAGCTTGGCGGATGAGCTTTTTGTCCCTAGGCCTTCTCAAAGGACTAGAGGACATGATCTGCGCATGGAGGAAAAACGTTTTAGCCATTTATTTAGGAAAGGGTTCTTTACAGTAAGAGTGATTAAGATGTGGAATGCATTGCCACAGGAAGTCGTTATGGCAAACTCTATACCTGCATTTAAAGGGGGCTTAGATGCTTTCCTTGCGTTGAAAGACATCCATGGCTACAATTACTAGGTTATGCCTAATGATGTTGATCCAGGGATTTTATCTGATTGCCATCTGGAGTCGGGAAGGAATTTTTCCCTCTTGGGGCTAATTGGACCATGCCTTGTAAGGGTTTTTTCGCCTTCCTCTGGATCAACAGGGATAAGTGAGGGAGCAGGCCGGTGTTGTACTTTGTACTGGTTGAACTCGATGGACGTATGTCTTTTTTTCAACCAAAATAACTATGTAACTATGTAACAGTTCAGTGGCAGTGCATGTAAGTGATCGCTGCGGCAGCACGTGAAGCCATTGTAGCTAAATCTATGCTGTGTCAGGATAAGACATCCACAAACACCATGTAGATTAAAATACTAAAGCAGTTGAGCAGTAAAGTGAGTGTTAAAGTGAATACAAAAATAAACATTTGGATCTGTCCTTCTACTCCTAAAAATGACTCCTTTAGATATCTTGAAATTTTATTTTATGTATAAACATTTACAAAGCAGATTTAATGTTTCTACCATGATACTGAGACCTTGACATTAGCATCTTTAAATCTCCATGTGGGGCTCCCCATTGGTCCATATTTTTGGACTAATAGGAATAGTTTCTGAGGCCAGTACAAATCCTCAGTCAATAATTGCTCTTCCCCAAACACTATCTTCAGTACCCAGCCTATGTCAGGCAGTTTATGTGATGTCTGAATGATGTCCTCTCATCTCCATAACATCCAGCCCCATAATTTCTATGCACTGCACATCAGACCCTGTCTGTTATGTTTATAAAGAAGAGAAGGCTACACAGATCACATGACCACATCCTTGAAGATTGATGAGAACCAGAGTCACATGACTGAGTGGATACTACCAGATTTATCTGTCTGTTTCTCCACATAGGAGGAGCAGTATTTAGGACAACACAAGGTCCTCTACAAGGACGCCATGATGGAGAATCAGCCACCCCTCACATCACTGGGTAAGAGGAGACTTAAAGGGTCTACCTAAATCCCCCCCCCCCCCCCCCAATCATCTAATATTCACATAGACGCAATGTAATCAGCCAGTGTGTGTGTGTGTGTGTGTTTCCTACAGATGGCTCCTGTAACAGCAACACACCAGAGAGATGTACAGGTCCTCTTTATTCTCAGGATTGTGCACAGAAAGATCACATCATCTCCCACCATTATCAGGTAGGTGGAAGTGAAAGTCCAGCACTCAGAAGTTACTCCAACCTGCACAATACTGATATTGTTTTGTAGTAACTAATTATATTCTTACTGGATATATGGAAAAATGAACCTTCCACCTCCTTGTTTTAGGTTGAAGGACTGACCGGTATAAAAACTGAGATTAAAAATGAAGAAAAGATGTATATGAGGAGTGATCTGCAGTCTATGGAGGAGGGTAACATGATGAGGACAAGTAAAGAGGAAGAAGAAGATACCTATGTGAGGAGTGACCAGCAGTCTATGGAGGAGGGTGACATGATGAGGACAAATAAAGAGGAAGAAGAAGATACCTATGTGAGGAGTGATCAGGAGTATATGGAGGAGGGTGACATGATGAGGACAAATAAAGAGGAAGAAGAGACCTATGTGAGAAGTAATCAGCAGATTATGAAGGAGGGTGACACGATGAGGGCAAGTAAAGAGGAAGCAGAAGATACGTATGTGAGGAGTGATCAGCAGTCTATGAAGGAGGGTGACATGATGAGGACAAGTAAAGAGGAAGAAGAGACGTATGTGAGGAGTGATCAGCAGACTATCGAGGAGGGTGACATGAGGAGGACAAGTAAAGAGGAAGCAGAAGATACATATGTGAGGAGTGATCAGCAGTCCATAGAGAAGGGAGACATGACGATGAAGATAATTAAGGAAGAGGAATATTCTTTACATGACATCACAGGTAATCTCTCCTTTTCTTTTACATCTACAAGATTACGATGAACAGATTATCTACACCTCTTCATATCACCCCTAAAGGTGGCCATACATCTATCGACTGATCGACCATCCAATTCAATAATTTTATTGAATCGGATGTAAATTAGTGCCGCCTGCAACATGCATGCCTGATTGACGATTCCACTGATTTCACGTTGAAATTGGTTGTATCTGTGTGTCGAGCTTGCAGGCAACTATCAGGCCGACGTGGTTGGTCGGGTGCGCAACGGTAATGGCGTGCAATATCGCAATGAATGCAATGGAACCCTCGGCCTCTATTCCTCCAAGATGTTAATGTGCCTCCCCACCTGTGCATCAAATCTCACCTTCTCCAGCTGCCACACGAGTGTCCAGCTGCTCCTGCTTTCCCATTGGCGCCACACGTGGCTGCCATGTGACGTCACACACGCACCACGTGGGCCGCAAATGGGGAAGCAGGAGAAGCTGGACACTCGCGTGGCAGCTGGAAAAGGTGAGATTTGAATGCATGGGCACCGAATGGGGGGACGACACATTAACATTTGAGGGGGTGGAGGTGGTGCAGGTGGCAGAGGCAACATCATAAATCCGATTCCTGAAATAATTCATGCTAAAATTTATTGCAGTGTTCCTCAACCCTGTGCTCAAGGGAAGTCCACAGAGGTAGTTACTCAGCTCTGCTGCAACACTTATTACCCCACCTGTGATTATGGCATCAATTCACCAGAGGTTACCAACCTATTTATCTCTTGGGAGGTAATTTACCTCCTGTGATATCTCCAAATAGCAATTCTCCAGAAGTATAGGGGAAAATATCGACAGAGAGAAATGAAAGAGATAAATAAGAGATAAATGTGAGATAAGTATGAGATAAATAAGTGATAGTTAGTAGTTAGTTTTTCTCCAAATCACAATTTACCAGGGAAGAAGGGGGAAGAAGGGGGTGTGGCCATTCGTTATTTTTTCATCTCTTTATCCCCTGAATGAACCTGGAGATATTGTGGTTTTCACACAGCAGCTGCTGCTGTGGAAGATGGAGCCTTTTGAGCTTACTCTGTTAGGCCTGGTGCACACCAAAAACCGCTAGCAGATCCACAAAATGCAAGCAGATTTTGAAACGCTTTTTCTTCAGCGTTTCAGCTAGCATTTTGCGGTTTTGTAAAGCGTTTTTGGTGTAGTAGATTTCATGTATTGTTACAGTAAAGCTGTTACTGAACAGCTACTGTAACAAAAACCGCCTGGCAAACCGCTCTGAAGTGCCGTTTTTCAGAGCGTTTTGCGTTTTTCCTATACTTAACATTGAGGCAGAAACGCATCCGCAATCCAAAATCTGCAGCAGCCCGGGAGTATGCGTTTCTGCAAAACGCCTCCCGCTCTGGTGTGCACCACCCCATTGAACTACATTACCCAAGCGTATCCGCAGCCGCAAGCGGATCGCAAAACGCAGCCGAACCGCTCTGGTTTGCACTAGGCCTTAGAGCTTGCTTCTATTATGAGGAGACGAAAGCGCAGGAGGAGGGTCTGTTTAATCGCACCTCGTATTTTTAGTGAGAGAACAGTTCTTGATAATTTTACTGAGACAGAGGTGGTGAAGAAGTTCAGACTCACTCGTGATATGATCCGGCAGTAAAAGGCAGGAATACTCTGGTCAGGTAGTGGTAAAACTCTGCCTCCTACCCACAATGCTTCACTCTCAAGCTTACAGAGAGGAAAAGTATCCCATGTAAATCATTAATACCGACTACCTAACTCTCTGCTTTCTCACACTTTCCTCATGCATATCTCTCCATTATCCCCTGCTATCGAACACTTTTCTCTCTGTCCTCTCACAGTGGTGAATTGACTCCAGAGTGTTAAAATACCTCATGAGATTTGGCCTCGATTCATAAAGCATTCCCGCATGCGGGAATGCTGAAAACGGCACACTTTACCGACCACACAGCAGAATCTTTATTCATAAAGGCTTTTTCCGCATGAAAAGCCGACTTTCGTGAGCAGAGTGATAAATCACCGCCTATCATAGCAAAAGTAACAAGTAGTCAATTCATAAAGATTAGAGGTAGCGGTATGCGGACGGGTATTACCGCTACCTCTGATGTGGCGAGAAGCGTGCGGAATACAGTGCAGTGAATGGGACAGACCTCCCAAGCAGCTGCAGAGAGAACACTGCACGGAGGGATTCCGCCTGCTTCTCCTGTTTCCGCATATCTCCCGACAGCCTAACGCTAGCCTACAGCGGAATATATCCGCACGCCTATCACAACTAGAAACATTTTTATGAATTACCACCCTGAAGGCGGAAATACCGACAGCGGTGTTTCCCCGCTCGACGTTACCTTCCCGACAGCACTTTTATGAATCGAGGCTAAACTACCTACCTTTTTTCTCTTATTAAATCCTCTCTGATGAATTGACGCCTATGTGTGGTTTCCTGCAAAACATGCACTGTTAGTGGACCTTAAAGGAGTTGTCAGGGAAAATTGAATAAAATAAACGCTACTTACCGGGGGCTTCCTCCAGCCCAAAGACGACCCTCAAAACTGCTATTAGCAAAAGACTCTAACTGAAGACTCATGAAGGTTGGGACAGCCCGACAAGCTCCCAGGACCTCCCTCGCCGCAGCTCTGCCCGCAGCCATTTGCCGGAGCTCCGACCCGGTCCCCAGCGATGATGTCAGAGCGACCTGGAGGTCGCTGCGCCTGCGCGATCGGTGCTGTCAATCACCGCCACGTGGGCTGGAGCGGACAGGCTCCGGCAAATGGCTGCGGGCAGAGCTGCGGCAAGGGAGGTCCTGGGAGCTTGGGGCTGGAGGAAGCCCCCGGTAAGTAGCGTTTATTTTATTCAATTTTACCTGACAACTCCTTTAAAGACGGGGTTTAGGAACTCTGATCTATTGGCAATTGGCCCGCGCTGTATGGGCAGCCAAGAGGAGATACTGTACACCATATGTAAGGCTTATCTCCATTCCTCAGTATAACATCACAGCACCAACAAATGAGGAGGAGATACTGTACACCATATGAAATGTCCATCTCCATTCCTCAGTATAACATCATAGCACCAACAAATGAGGAGATACTGTACACTATATGAAAGGCCCATCTCCATTCCTCAGTATAACATCATAGCACCAACAAATGAGGAGATACTGTACACTATATGAAAGGCCCATCTCCATTCCTCAGTATAACATCATAGCACCAACACATGAGGAGGAGATACTGTACACCATATGTAAGGCTTATCTCCATTCCTCAGTATAACATCACAGTACCAACAAATGAGGAGGAGATACTGTACACCATATGAAAGGCCCATCTCCATTCCTCAGTATAACATCATAGGACCAACAAATGAGGAGGAGATACTGTTCACCATATGAAAGGCACATCTCCATTCCTCAGTATAACATCATAGCGCCAACAAATGAGGGGGAGATACTGTACACCATATGAAAGGCCCATCTCCATTCTTCGGTATAACATCATAGTAACAACAAATGAGGAGGAGATACTGTACACCATATGAAAAGCCCATCTCCATTCCTCAGTATAACATCATAGTACCAACAAATGGGGAGGAGATACTGTACACCATATGAAAGGCCCATCTCCATTCCTCAGTATAACATCATAGCACCAACAAATGAGGGGGAGATACTGTACACCATATGAAAGGCTTATCTCCATTCCTCAGTATAACATCATAGTACCAACAAATGAGGAGGAGATACTGTACACCATATGAAAGGCCCATCTCCATTCCTCAGTATAACATTATAGTACCAACAAATGAGGAGGAGATACTGTACACCATATGAAAGGCCCATCTCCATTCCTCAGTATAACATCACAGTACTAACAAATGAGGGGGAGATACTGTACACCATATGAAAGGCTTATCTCCATTCCTCAGTATAACATCATAGTACCAACAAATGAGGAGGAGATACTGTACACCATATGAAAGGCCCATCTCCATTCCTCAGTATAACATCATAGCACCAACAAATGAGGGGGAGATACTGTACACCATATGAAAGGCACATCTCCATTCCTCAGTATAACATCATAGTACTAACAAATGAGGGGGAGATACTGTACACCATATGAAAGGCCCATCTCCATTCCTCAGTATAACATCATAGTACTAACAAATGAGGAGGCGGTACTGCACATTATATGAAAGGCCCATCTCCATTCCTCAGTATAACATTATAGTACCAACAAATGAGGAGGAGATACTGTACACCATATGAAAGGCCCATCTCCATTCCTCAGTATAACATCATAGCACCAACAAATGAGGAGGAGATACTGTACACCATATGAAAGGCTTATCTCCATTCCTCAGTATAACATCATAGTACCAACAAATGAGGAGGAGATACTGTACACCATATGAAAGGCCCATCTCCATTCCTCAGTATAACATCATAGCACCAACAAATGAGGGGGAGATACTGTACACCATATGAAAGGCACATCTCCATTCCTCAGTATAACATCATAGTACTAACAAATGAGGGGGAGATACTGTACACCATATGAAAGGCCCATCTCCATTCCTCAGTATAACATCATAGTACTAACAAATGAGGAGGCGGTACTGCACATTATATGAAAGGCCCATCTCCATTCCTCAGTATAACATTATAGTACCAACAAATGAGGAGGAGATACTGTACACCATATGAAAGGCCCATCTCCATTCCTCAGTATAACATCATAGCACCAACAAATGAGGAGGAGATACTGTACACCATATGAAAGGCTTATCTCCATTCCTCAGTATAACATCATAGTACCAACAAATGAGGAGGAGATACTGTACACCATATGAAAGGCCCATCTCCATTCCTCAGTATAACATCATAGCGCCAACACATGAGGAGCAGATACTGTACACTATATGGAAGGCCCATCGCCATTCCTCAGTATAACATTATAGTACCAACAAATGAGGAGGAGATACTGTACACCATATGAAAGGCCCATCTCCATTCCTCAGTATAACATCACAGTACTAACAAATGAGGGGGAGATACTGTACACCATATGAAAGGCTTATCTCCATTCCTCAGTATAACATCATAGTACCAACAAATGAGGAGGAGATACTGTACACCATATGAAAGGCCCATCTCCATTCCTCAGTATAACATCATAGCACCAACAAATGAGGGGGAGATACTGTACACCATATGAAAGGCACATCTCCATTCCTCAGTATAACATCATAGTACTAACAAATGAGGGGGAGATACTGTACACCATATGAAAGGCCCATCTCCATTCCTCAGTATAACATCATAGTACTAACAAATGAGGAGGCGGTACTGCACATTATATGAAAGGCCCATCTCCATTCCTCAGTATAACATTATAGTACCAACAAATGAGGAGGAGATACTGTACACCATATGAAAGGCCCATCTCCATTCCTCAGTATAACATCATAGCACCAACAAATGAGGAGGAGATACTGTACACCATATGAAAGGCCCATCTCCATTCCTCAGTATAACATCATAGCACCAACAAATGAGGGGGAGATACTGTACACCATATGAAAGGCACATCTCCATTCCTCAGTATAACATCATAGTACTAACAAATGAGGGGGAGATACTGTACACCATATGAAAGGCCCATCTCCATTCCTCAGTATAACATCATAGTACTAACAAATGAGGAGGCGGTACTGCACATTATATGAAAGGCCCATCTCCATTCCTCAGTATAACATCATAGCGCCAACACATGAGGAGCAGATACTGTACACTATATGGAAGGCCCATCGCCATTCCTCAGTGTAACTCCTGATCCTTCCTATGTGACAGCCCCACTACCTGCATACGAAGCTGAAGACTAACATGTGTCTCCTGATTGCAGAAGAGGAAACTGTATCATATGTGTAACAGTACATTTTGTGGTCCATCAGGGGGACATGATGTTGGGAACACCTCGGAGGGACATCTTATCTCACCTCCTGATGAGCCTGCTGAAGATAAAGGCATCACACAGTGTTCTCCAGGTGGATGCATCCATCATGAAGGCCACAGTTCAGACAGAAGAAGTGCTCCCTCTAGTGTTCAGGGGGCTTCTGAAAAGCCCTATTTGTGTTCAGACTTTGGTACATTCTTTCAATTGAGAACACAACTTCACAGACATCAGGAGAGTCACATTATATCAGGGCAGGGCCCAACAGGTTCTAAGTGTGGGAAATCATTCCGTTTTAAGTCAGACCTTGTCAATGCAGGTGAGAGGCCCTTCTCTTGTTCTGAGTGTGGGAAATCATTCACAAGTAAGTCATACCTTGGTAAACACCAAAGACTTCACTCTAGTGAGAGGCGCTATCCCTGTTCTGAGTGTGGGAAATCTTTCAAAGTCGCAAGCCAGCTTTATACACACCAAAAACTTCACACGGGTGAGAAACCCTTTGTTTGTTCTGAGTGTGGAAAATCATACAGATTAAAGTCAGAACTTGTTATCCATCAGAGAGATCACACCGGTGAGAGGCCCTATCCCTGTTCTGAGTGTGGGAAATCATTCAAAACAAATGCAGAACTTACTGGTCACCAGAGAGCTCACACTAATGAGAGACCCTATGCTTGTTCTGAGTGTAAGAAATCATACAAAGCAAAGTCACACCTTGTCGCTCACCAGAGAGTTCACACTGGCGAGAAACCTTATCCTTGCTTTGCGTGTGAGAAATCCTTTAGGTCAAATTCAGACCTTCGTAATCACCAAAGAGTTCACACTGGCGAGAAGCCGTATCCTTGTTCTGAGTGTGGGAAATTTTTTAGAAAAAAGTCTTATCTTCTTATACATCGCAGAGTTCATAGCGGTGAGAGGCCGTATCCTTGTTATGAGTGTGGGAAATCATTCAAAGCACTGTCACAGCTTGCTATGCATCAGAAAATTCACATGGTTGTGAGGCCATATACATGTTCTGAATGTCAGAAATCATTTAGATCGAACCATGAGCTTCTCAAACACCAGGTAGTTCACACTGTGAGGAGGCCATATCCTTGCACAGAGTGTGGGAAATCATTCAAGACAAAGTCAACATTTCTTGCACACCAAAGAGTTCACACCAGGCCCTATTCTTGTTCTGAGTGTGGAAAATCATTTGGGTCTGCTAGGCAGCTTAGTACTCACCTACAACTTCATACTGGTGAGAAGCTGTATCATTGCTCTGAGTGTGGGAAATCATTCAGAGCAGCAGAGCAGCTTAGTATACACCAAAGACTTCACACTGGTGAGAGGCCCTATCCTTGTTCAAAGTGTTGGAAGTCATTCAGATCAAAGCCAGAACTTTATAGGCATGGGAAATTCCACACTGTGGCTGAACAGAGAGTTCACACTAGTGAGAGGCCCTATCCTTGTTCTAAGTGTGGGAAATCTTTCAGAACAAATGGAACACTTGCTAGTCATCAGAAAGTTCACACTGATGAGAGGCCCTACCCTTGTTCTGAGTGTGGGAAGTCATGCAGGACGAAGTCAGACCTTCTTAGACACCAGAGAGTTCACACTGGTGAAAGGCCCTACTTTTGTTCTGATTGTGGAAAGTCCTTCAAATCAGCAGGAGAGCTTAGTGTGCACAAAACAATTCACTACAGTGAGAAGCCTCACCATTGTTCAGAATGTGGGAAATCATTCAGATCAAAGCCCGAACTTGTTAAACACCTGAGAGTCCACAGTGAAAAACCATTTACTTGCTCTGAGTGTGGGAAATCATTTAGAGTAAAACAGTATTTTATTACTCACCAAAGGAGTCACAATAGTGGGAACCCCATTCATAATACATGAAAGTCCACATACATGTCACCAGACATATAAATAGGCATGTAGATGTCACTAGACTGGCAGAAGGAAACTGAAGCCCAATCTACACAATACGATTCTTTGTGCGATTACGATTCTATTTACGATCCGATTAAATCCGATTTGCCATTGCAAAACAATGGCAAATCGAATCGAATCCCGATCGGACATGTCGGATTTAATCGGATCGTAAATGGAATCGCACAAAGAATCGTATCGTGTAGATTGGGCTTTAGGCCCGTATGCAATTAACTTTTTCTCCGAGGAGATACTTTTTCATCTTCTATTTAGAATAACCTTTCAACACTTTGCAATTGAAAAAGTACCCACAAGTTGGTGGAAACGTACTATCAAAACTATTTAAAGTATTTTCCTGCTTGCTGATGATTTAAAGGGCATTTTATTGACAAGTTTGAAAATGTCACTTAGGAGAAAACAGAGGAGAAAAAGCTAACTGCATATGGGGATTACAGTCTGCATTTCACACAGGTTTTCATTCATACTCTAAGGTGCAACAGGAGCCTACACTCATTTTAACTGTATCTGTCTTTTGTTGCGGGATATTGCTGAAATTACTTTTTGCCTTCTATCTATGGAGGTCCCTCCAGAGGTTGACTTACATGTGCTTAATGATTAGGCAAAAAAATAATGAGTAGAACTCTTTCTTTCCGGCCACCACGGCAAACTCCAAAGCATAGTGGTGAAGGGTCTGCCTTTGATACAGGAGGCTGTGAGTTCAATTCTGGACCTGTTACTTTAGCTGCCTGATTATTTACTTTTCTCACAGGATTTCAAAAACATTGGCACACCTTCAAAGCCCTATGTGCAGGGCAAGGATAGTTTCAGAGGTAAAAAGGCTGGCTGCCTGTGTGTGAGAGGTGGAGGAGAAGGCAGTTACAGGACAACTGAAGTAAGAAGAATGTGGAGGCTGCCATATTTATTTCCCTTTAATCAATAACTGTGGCCTGGCAGCCCTGCTGAGCTATTTAGCTACAGTAGTGTCTTAAAGCGGAACTGTAAAGTTATTTTAGACCCATAGTTTCACTTACCTGGGGCTTCCCTAAGCCCCCAGCAGCCGCCCTGTCCCGCGCCGGTCCTGCCCGAGCCGCCGTTCTCCCGCCGCCAGCTCCGTTCTGTGCCGTAGACTTCTAAGTTGACGCCAGCGCAGCCCTGTCACGCGTATCTTTTCATTGCATTCCCCTCTGCAATAGCGGTGACGCGATGAAAAGATACGCGTGGCAGGGCTGCGCTGGTGTCGACTTAGAGGTCTGCGGCACAGAACAGAGCTGGCGGCGGGAGAACGGCGGCTCGGGCAGGACCGGCGCGGTACAGGGCGGCTGCTGGGGGCTTAGGGAAGCCCCAGGTAAGTGAAACTATGCGTTTAAAATAACTTTACAGTTCCGCTTTAATAACACAAGAATCAAGCACGCAGCTAATCTTGTCAAATCTGGCAATGTCAGAAACATCTGATCTGCTGCATGCTTGTTCTGGGTCTATAGCTAATAGTATTAGATGCAGAGGATAAGCCAGACAGCCAGGCAACTGGTATTGCTTAAGGACCGGGCTGTTTTTTGCTGATCTGTGCTGCATGGGCTCTCCAGCCCGCAGCACAGATCAGCAGTGAGGCAGGGAGACCAGACTTCCCCCCCCCCCCCCCTTTTCCCCACTAGGGGGATGACCTGCTGCGGGGGTCTGATCGCCACCGCTCTGTGTGGCCGAGCAGGGGGGGGGGCTCCTCAAAGCCCCCCTCCGCAGCGCTATTCCTACCTCCCTCTCCTTCCGATCCTCCCCTTCACTCCATGGGCGGCACAGGACGGTGATCCGTCCTGCGCCGCCTCTGATAGGCTTCAGCCTATCAGATGCCGGCGATCCCCAGCCAATCATAGGCCGGGGATCGCCGATCTCCTTTACAAATAGCATGCCCAATCAGAGATAACACGCCTTATCAGAGTTACCATGCCTTATCAGAGTAGCATAGCAAGCGTATACCTGCTAATTGGCAATGATGATAGCGTCACTCGTCCTGCCCTGAGCCCCTGCGGGTTCGTATCGCTCGCTATGCTACTCTGATAAGGCGTGTTAACTTTGATAAGCTATAAAACAAAGCAGGAATAACGACCGTATGAATTTTCCTGCTGTCAAAACCTTATCTCAAGCTGTCTCTCGCTGTTTGAGTGCTTCAGAAAACAGGACTGTATTCGACCCAGTGGGTTGAATTGCTCAGAGAAGCAAAATCGTTTTTAACTCTTTCTGTACTGGAAGCAATGTGAGACTCTTTTTTTCTTTGCTACTAATGTTCTATTTCTTAGCTGCACTACACATACAATTCCTCACCACATAAGTTTATTTGCGCTTCAGGTTTGCTTTAAAATTGGCTACTTGATAGCTGAGCTCCGGCTATCTCTTAGCAGTGTGCCGCTATCATGTGCCAAATCTCAGGTCCCCAGGCTCCCCATAACTGCAGAGATCTATTGCGGTCTATGAGTGGCACAGACACGAAAGGTTCCTCTTGCACCATAAATAGCCTAGTTCAGCAACAGGAAGTTCCATAGCTGTGCAGACCCCAGCCAATAGCCAACAGCTGATTATCAGAGCATGAGCAAAACAGCAATAAAAGGTGTTGCAGATGTACACCCTCTTCTGGACAGCACACCACCTTCTCCCAAGACGGCCCTTGTGTGCTGAGCTGGAGGGAAGTACATGGAGGGAGGGGGATACATTCCATATTCATTTTCACAATTCCGTAGTTTGAACCTTCTGGCCTAGCCCTAATCATACACTTTTTGTGACTGCATCTGACGCTCTCCCTCTGAATCTCCAGCGCTGTAATAACAGCGCAGGAGATTTGGATGCAGCCGGCGCCACCATAGGCCGTAATAGGAATTATGGCTATAGCGGCGCACAGTGACTTCAGCGTGAGTAACTTCAGCTCTGTCAGAAGATGGAGCTGAAGTTACTTTTAAAACACTGTAATTTGGCCGCCAGCAATAGCTGGTAGCCGAATTACATCATTCCCCACCATCCACGTGGACCTGGAGGGGGAATAGTAATTAACGCGGCCGGAAACGCTTGTGCAGCAGCAGGATCAGCCGTATTCCGGCTGTATCCTGTGCCCAAGTCTCCCGGCGGCCAGTTTATATGTATGCCTGAATCTGGGTCTTAAAACCAAACCTTAAAGAGACTCTGTAACATCAAAAAGATCCCCTGGGGCGTACTCACCTCGGGTGGGGGAAGCCTCAGGATCCTAATGAGGCTTCCCATGCCGTCCTCTGTCCCACGGGGGTCTCGCTGCAGCCCTCCGAACAGACGGCGACAGACCCGACTGTCAAGTCAATATTTGCCTTTGCTGGCTCCAGTGGGGGCACTGTGGCTGCTTTCCGCTCCGAACTACACGGAAATACCCGATCTCCGTCGGGTCCGCTCTACTGCGCAGGCGCCGGAAACTTGTGCCTGCGCAGTAGAGCAGACCCGACGACGATCAGGTATTTCCACCTACTTCTGAGCCGACAGCCACCAGAGCGCCTGCGCAGGAGCCGGGAAGGTAAATATTTACGTCGCCGCTGTACGGAGGGCTGCAGCGAGACCCCCGAGGGACGGAGGACGGTGTGGGAAGCCTCATTAGGATCCTGAGGCTTCCCCCACCCGAGATGAGTATCCCTCAGGGGACAGTTTGATGTTACAGTTCCTCTTTAAGCGAAAATAAACTTATGTGTATTACAGCTAAAAAATAGAACATTAGAAAAATGTCTCACATTGTTTCCAATACAGGAAGAGTTAAAAAAAAAATCAGTTTTTATCTATACTAAAGAGCTTCTCTGAGCTCTTTGACCCAACTTGAGTCAGAGACCGTCCTATTTTCTGAACCACTTATACATCAAAGAAACAGTAAAAAACAGCTTCAGATAAGGTTTTACTGCAGGACAGTTCAAAGGGTCATTATTTCTGCTTTCTTTTATAGCTTAACCACCCTGGCGTTCTATTAAGATCGCCAGGGCGGCTGCGGGAGGGTTTTTTTTAAATAAAAAAAAAACTATTTCATGCAGCCAACTTAAAGTTGGCTGCATGAAAGCCCACTAGAGGGCGCTCCGGAGGCGTTCTTCTGATCGCCTCCGGCGCCAGAAGTAACACGGAAGGCCGCAATGAGCGGCCTTCCATGTTTTGCTTACTTCGTCGCCATGGCGACGAGCGGAGTGACGTCATGGACGTCAGCCGCCTCCGATCCAGCCCTTAGCGCTGGCCGGAACTATTTGTTCCAGCTGCGCAGGGCTCAGGCGGCTGGGGGGACCCTCTTTCACCGCTGCTAGCGGCGGATCGCCGCAGAGCGGCGGCGATCAGGCAGCACACGCGGCTGGCAAAGTGCCGGCTGCGTGTGCTGCTTTTTATTTCATCAAAGTCGGCCCAGCAGGGCCTGAGCGGCAGCCATCGGCGGTGATGGACGAGCTGAGCTCGTCCATACCGCTAAGATGGTTAAAAGACAGCGTGCTTTCTAAACTGCAAATATTACAGAATGATGCAATGTTGTATAAAAAAAACTATATAACTGAAAATAAAAATCTGAGACTCCTTGCCACTAATATTCATTATAACATTTTTTTTTTTCACTTGAGGTTTGCTTTAAAAGCAGGAGATTCTGAGACAAAGAGCTGTCCCAGGAACATATGAGAAGGTATTGTGAAGTTTTAGTTGTCACCTGGAAATTATTATGGTATATAAATTTAATTCTGTCAGTGTCATTGGTCCCTAAGTGCACGATGTTGAGAAAATCTACTCATTGTATCCGTTATTTCTCTTGCAGGCTGTGCCAGAAGTGACTAAAGTGTGAGATGGAAAAGACTGAGGCTCACAGTATGAAATTCCTGTATTTGAACGGTAATGGTGCCCAGAAAATTCATGATGAGATGATGGCAGTTTATGGAAACGACTGCCCATCTTATGACACTATTTTGAGGTGGAAAAGGAATCTGAAAAGTGGTCACATGTCCCTCACAGACAAGCCAACACCTGGAAGACCATTGGCAGGCGATGCAACCACAGCGAAGAAAGTGGAGTGTTTCATCCTGAGATATAAACAACCATACAAATGATTATGAATGAAATTGGCCTCATTTATGGTTGTGTGTGGAGCATTATTCATGATGAACTGCACATGTCTAAGGCGTCGACACGCTGGGTTCCAAGTTTGCTAACCCCTTTCCAGAAACAAAGACTCACCTTTCAAGACAGATGTTGACGCAGTTGGAACAAGATGAAGAGGATTTTTATTGTTGGGCGCTATCACTCTTCAAATGCAGGAGCTTTATCACGCTGCGAGCCTCAATCTATTCCATCTCACACTTTAGTCACTTCTGTGAAAAAAAACAAAAACATATGAGCTGAATTTCATCATGCACTTAGGGATGAGTGATGACACTGGCAACATTTTAATATACCATAATTCCTTCTGGATGACAATTAAACTTTAGAATGCCCCTCGTATTATCTGTCTGCTGTTAAGCCTTTAAACAGGTTTATCTGCTCGCTGCTGGACGACCTTTATGGAAAGGGCCTGAGAATCTCCAATTACCACTAAATCTGCAGCCAGACAATAAAGGAACACTCAAGTTGATTCACTAAACCTACCGCGCAAAAGCAGCGCGGGATAAAATGAGCTTGCACACGCTATGTGCGTTCCTGTAGACATAGCACAGCTGTTACACTATTTTCTTTAGAATTAACCTCAAAGTATTTCGTTTGGAAACACATGCGTTGTGGGGTAAAAAACAAACTGCTATGGGATTTTAAATCATAGCAAAAAATGATTCCCAAGTGGACCATTAACTACAATGGCCAGTGTGGAAGTGTGCCATGTGCAGCAAAACACACACGACTGTAATATGTGTGCCCCTTGCTTGAGTATTTACTGTATTCTTCGTTTTATCCTTTTCTGTAAATGTTTATTGGTTTTGCTTTTAAATAAATTATTTGAAACCATTTGGACTTATCTCCCTGAGTGAAAAGAAACTGAACATTGCTGCTGCAGCTCTGTGCCTTTCTGTTAGGTTACATAGCAATAGGGTTAGAAGCACAACTGCATCGCTAGACTGTGTACAGGTTATGCTTCCTCTACAAAACGTGTGTGTGTGTCTGTGTCTGTGTGTGTGTGTGTGTGTGTGTGTGTGTGTGTGTGTGTGTAGTGTGTGTGTGTAGTGTGTGTGTGTGTATAAACTGAAGAATACCAGGCTGAGAGGCTGCAGAGTGCCAGGCTGAGTGAGAGAGGCTGCATGGCACCAGACAAAGAGAGGGGCTGGAGAGTGCCAGGCTGAGAGAGAAGAGCGCCAGGCTAAGAGAGGCTGCAGAATGTGATTTAGTCATCACATTCTCAGTGGCGTAGCAATGGAGCTATGGGCCTCGATGTGAGTTTTACATTGGGCCCCCCAAGCACTCGTTACGTAACACTCCATACGGCACAACAAAACCTGCCAAGGTCATCTTCAGTATTAGAGGTGCAAGAAGGGGATAGGGAACAGTTTGTTCATGATTACTACCTTTCAAAGCATCTATAGAAGTGATTATTACCACCACAGGACCAATAAACAGCTTATACTTTGGTTTAGGAAGGGCCTCATGGGGCCCCCTGGCCCAAAGGCCCCGATGCAGTCACTACCTCTGCAACCCCTATTGCTACGCCCCTGCACATTCTGGCAATAAACAGAGAGTAGTAAAATTGACACTAGAAAATCTGAATGACCTCATTGACCAGGACAAGCTTCTACACGTTTGCAGAGAATAGCAAAGGCAGCAGTGGAGCTTGCAGATACTTATAGGGAAACTGAAGTGAAAGGTATATGAAGGCTGCCGTATATATTTTCTTTTAAGCCATACCAGTTGCCTGGCTACTCTGCTGATAATCTGCCTCTAGTAATTTTAGCCATAGTCAGGTGTTTCTGACATTATTGTCAGATCCGACAAGATTAGCTGCATGCTTGTTTCAGGTGTGATTCAGACACTACTGCGGCTAAATTGATCAGCAGGGCTGCCAGGCAACTGGTATTGTTTAAAAGGAAATAAATATGGCAGCCTCCATGTTCTTCTGACTTCAGTTGTCCTTTAACCTCTTGACGACCAGCTAACGCCGATTGGCGTAAACTGGTCGTCTGCAGGTTTCCATGGGAACGAGCGGCCTTTCCATGTCCGTTCACGGAGTCTCGCTGGCAAAATGTAAACACGCGGGGAAGAAATCCCCGCTGTTTACATCAAACGGCGCTGCTGCGCAGCAGCGCCGTAAGGCAGATCGGCGATCCCCGGCCTCTGATTGGCTGGGGATCGCCGTCATTTGATAGGCTGAAGCCTATCCTACAATGCGCAGGACGGATATCCGTCCTGCGCAGCTCAGAGAGGGAGGGAGGGGGACGGAGCGCCGAAAACGCTGGGGAGGGGGGCTTTGACGAGCCCCCCCCTGCAAAGCGCAGAGAGCTGGCGGCGATCAGACCCCCCCCAGCAGGACATCCCCCTAGTGGGGAAAAAAGGGGGTAAGTCTGATCGCCCTGGCTAAAACCTGATCTGTGCTGCGGGCTGGAGAGCCCACGCAGCACAGTTCAGACCGAAATCCACTGGTCGGCAAGTGGTTAAGTTGCTACCTAGGCTTCTAGCCACAGAACCCACCTTATAACCATACATTCCTCCTATCTCTGTGAGTCATGTCTCTCAGTGACCACCAGCCATACAAAAGTTTGGTCCTAAGGCAATCACAGTGGACAACGATTGCTGTAACATCTGTTACAAGCTATACACTTCAGATCTTCATGTTTGTTGGTGAAGCAAAAATCAGCTGCCCCTCCAAAAGCACCAGGAGAAGGACCAGACTGTCATCAGCTTCCATGATACAGGACCAGGGCATAGCAATAGGGGGTGCAGAGGTAGTGGCCGCATTGGGGCCCCGAAGGGCCCTCCCTCAACTACAGTATTAGCTCTCTATCGGTCCTGTGCTCATAATTATCACTTCTATAGATACTTTGAATAGTGGTAATTATTAACAAACTGTTCCCCATCCCCTTCTTGCACCTCAGACACTGTAGTTGCCATTGGCAGGTTTTGGTGTGGTGTATCAATTGAGTGCTTGGGGGGGGGGTGGGGCGGCCCACAAGAAAACGGGGCCCACAGCTCCTTAGCTACGCCACTGACCAGAACTGTCACCTTTGTGCGCTGCGAGTGCGACTTGGTGGATGAAAAGGACATTATCCCCAACAAATATCTCACAGGTTCAGTCGGGGGCACCTGCTCATCAACTGACAAAGCCAAGGACGATATCAAATGGGGCTGGGATGCCAAATAAAAATTCTTGGGGCCCCTAATCAAATTCCTGTTAGTGTTGAGAACAGTCTCCAATGTCCTATCATGCACCAACTACGAATGCCCCAAAAGTACCAGCCAAACTTTGACTGTATCAAGTTACTGTGTAAACACGGATCAGCTTATTTTGGCGTGCGTCTCTCAGAGCTGAGTGCCAAAACTGGGCGCCCCATAGCGGCAATGCTATGCTGCGCGCCCCGCGTAGCGGTAATTCGGGGGCTCTGGTGGCTGCCAGACACCAAATTATATCTCCCTCCGAGTTGCGACAACTCGGAGGGGGAATAGTTTTTAATGCCGCCTCGGAGTTTAGCGGCAGTGGTGAGAGCCGTTATTTAGCTCCCACCGCGCCGAACTGAGCTGTGCCGAAATAATATGCACCCGTGTAAACACATAGGGCAGAAGAGAGAAGGTGACGTGGAGGAGTATCGTTCTCTTAGGGAAGAAATGGGGGAAAGCATACCTCCCAACTTTTTGAGATGAGAGGGACACTTGAGCCACACCCATGACACGCCCCTGATCACACTCCTGTCACACCCCTAGTCACGCATACCATAAAAATTTCATGAGAAAAATATGTTGTTTATAATTCAAACCACACTGGTTCTTTCTATCCTGATCCATTTTCTTTCATTTTAACATTTTAAAATTAGTAATATATCAATTTAAAGGATGAGTATAACGTTTAGAGTCAATCAAACACACTTTTTAGTAGAGAAATATATATATTTACATAGAAAGAGGGACAAAGTCCTGAAAGAGGAACAAATGAGGAGGAAAGAGGGACAGAGGAACAGGGCTCCAAAAAAGGGACAGTTGGGAGCTATGGGAAAAGGCACCTGTATTGCTTGAGCAGTCATGCACTCACTACAAAGTTAATGAGAAAATGTTTGAATCTAATTTTGGCAAAATGATGATATATTGCCTGGGCAAGTAGTCACCCACAGGTCAGTCGGGATTGTGGAGCCCCAGTCACTGTTTTCAGTAAAGGGGAAAGCTGGAATTTTTTGAATTTTATTGACCATGGTGGTGTAGCAGATACCACTTGCACCTTGCAGCACTAGGTCCTTAAAGAAAACCTGAACTGAAAATTACAAGTCAAAATAAGCATACACAAGTCATACTTACCTTCCATGTAGTCTACTCCTCAGTGTCTTTCTCCTGTCCCGCGTCCTGTTTGTTCACTGTGATCAAAGAATTTTCCGTCCTCCATTTTGAAAATGGCCATTACCCATAACAGCTTTCTGGTCAGCACACTGTTAAACTGTAACATCGTCCACTTGAGCCATATGGAAATATGGACATTACCTGGTACATCAGTTTTCCTCTCAGCTATAACTGACAGCAACTGATATTTAATTGACAGCAACTGATATATTTCAGATCTGACAAAATATTGTCAGAACTGGAAGGGATCGTTGTAAGAAGAAAATGGTGAGCTTCTGAGAGGAACTGATGGCAAGGTAACTATGTAATGTTCATTTGAAGTTACCTCATGTGTTTATTTTAAATATTTTTAATCAGTACAGGTTCTCTTTAATATCGACTCCCAGCCAGGGCACTATCTGCACGGAGTTTGTATGTTCTCCACATGTCTGCATGGGTTTCCCCTGGGTTCTCTTTTTTTCCTCCCACATCCCAAATACATACAAATAAGTTCACTGGCTTCTTCCTATGATTCACCTAGCATATGACTATGTATTGCGATTGTGAACTCATCTGAGGACAGTCAGTGACATGACTACAAACTCTGTAAAGTGCGGCAGAAGATGTCAGTGCTATATAAATACTAGATCAGGCTTTCTCAACCAGGATTCCCCAGTGTTCCTTAGCCACACCTTCTTTTAAAGTTCATGTCACCTGCAAAATAAATCCCCCTCCCCCTGAGCCCCCCCCCCCCCCCTTCCTTCACTAATACTTGCGTTCCCTGACATACATAAATTATTTGAAGGGTTCCTCCAGGGTGAACGGTTTAAAAAAAAGACTACCAAATTATAATAAATAACAATATTTATTAATCACAAAATGCATGAACTATTAGCGAATAAGCTATAGTGCAGTTTGCATTTTCTCCACAAGATGGCAGTCGCCGCTATGGAAGGCATATCCTCCAGTCCTGAATAGAAGTGTGATGCGCCTACCATGTTAGCTAATGGCAGAAGGAGGGAAACACAGATAGGAAGAGGCGGGGCATCTAGTCAGGAAGTGAAGAGGGCAGTGGCAGGATGTAGGGATGCTGGGACTTGCTACAGGGGAGGTAGTGAGTGACTGGTTTATGGTCACACCTGGTAAGTTTGGACTTACAGTCATACTATACTGTATGGGATGAGGAAATAATAGGGAAGTGTAGGTTTATCAGGTAAAAAAAATTGTTTTGAGCTGACCTGGAACACTGGAGGGCTGATGAGGTTCAGGAGCTGTAAGTTAAAGAGAACCCGAGGTGAGAGGGATATGGAGGCTGACATTTTTATTTCCTTTGAAATAATGCACATTGCCTGGCTGTTCTGCAAATCCTCTGCCTCTAATACTTTAAAGTGTACCTGAGACCTAAAAAAGGAAGAGACTCTGGATTGTCTAGAGGTTCCCCACGTCCTTCTCGAGACCACCTCTGCCGCCCAAGACCCTCTGACAGTTTGCAGCAGCCCTCCTTTTAGTGCATGAGTGCAGCAGTACTGTACCTGCACGGTTACCGCTACCTCTGCACAGTAGCACGGAGCCACTCATACACCGCAGAGAGCGCAGCCAACATATCCGACAAGCTGCCATTTAAATGGAACCCGAGGTGTGAGAGCTATGGAAGCTAGGTAAGTATCCAACTTTTTTTCTTTACTTTTTAACTGCCTTGGATTGGCTTTAATTCAGCTAAGGTTAATGGAAGAGATGACATTGGTAACCAACGTAATGTCATGTTATCACTCTTGATGTTTTCAGATTGTTAAATTTATGTTATTAGCAAATCTCTACTACAATCAGAAGCATCCTCTGTGTATGTAAATAATGTATCTCTTTATCATCTGTACCAGTGTGTTACTCCTCCCTGCAATGTCACTGTTTATATTCACTGCTACTTTTTCTTATTTTAACAATTTTAGTACATTTTTTTTGTCAGTGTGTGTCTATAAATATGCCCTTTGCATTTCAGCTTACCACTTCCTTCATAGGGACTCACATAGTATGTCATAGTTTCCCAGAAGCCCCATAGTGTCCGTCTCCCCATAGTATGTCCTAGTTTACTAGTATCCCTGTACTGTGTCCCCATAGTATGTCCTAGTTTCCCGGTACCTCCACAGTGTGTGCCCCACGGTATGTCCCAGTTTCCCAGTACCCCCATAGTGTGTCCCCCATAGTATGTCCTAGTTTCCCGGTACCCTCATAGTGTGTCCCCCATAGTATGTCCCAGTTTCCCAGTACCCCCACAGTGTGTGCCCCATAGTATGTCCCAGTTTCCCAGTACCCCCATTGTGTGTCCCCCCATAGTATGTCCCAGTTCCCCAGTAACCCCTGTAGTGTGCACCCCATAGTATGTCCTAGCTTACCAGTACCCACATAGTGTGTCCCACTATAGTATGTCCCAGTTTCCCAGAACTCGTCCCCGTCCCCCCATAGTATGTCCTAGTTTCCCGGTACCTCCACAGTGTGTCCCCCATAGTATGTCCCAGTTTCCCAGTACCCCCATAGTGTGTCCCCCATAGTATGTCCTAGTTTCCCAGTACCCCCATAGTGTGTCCCCCATAGTATGTCCCAGTTTCCCAGTACCCCCATAGTGTGTCCCCCATAGTATGTCCCAGTTTCCCAGTACCCCCATAGTATGTCCTAGTTTCCCAGTTCCCCCATAGTGTGTCCCCCATAGTATGTCCCAGTTTCCCAGTACCCCCACAGTGTGTGCCCCATAGTATGTCCTAGCTTCCCAGTACCCCCATTGTGTGTCCCCCCATAGTATGTCCCAGTTTCCCAGTACCCCCATAGTGTGTCCCCCATAGTATGTCCCAGTTTCCCAGTACCCCCATAGTGTGTCCCCCATAGTATGTCCCAGTTTCCCAGTACCCACATAGTGTGTCCCCCATAGTATGTCCCAGTTTCCCAGTACCCCCATAGTGTGTGCCCCATAGTATGTCCTAGTTTCCCAGTTCCCCCATAGTATGTCCCAGTTTCCCAGTACCCCCATAGTGTGTCCCCCATAGTATGTCCCAGTTTCCCAGTACCCCCATAGTGTGTCCCCCATAGTATGTCCCAGTTGCCCAGTACCCCCATTGTGTGTCCCCCTCCATAGTATGTCCCAGTTTCCCAGTACCCCCATTGTGTGTCCCCCATAGTATGTCTTAGTTCCTCAGTACCCCCATTGTGTGTCCCTCCATAGTATGTCTTAGTTCCTCAGTACCCCCGTACTGTGCCCAGCTTCACAGTAGGTAACTGGAGAGAACTGTTGCTAGAAGAGGGACGATCATCGATATAAATCAGACTTAGTAGCTTTATTAAAGTAAATACAATGCATTCTGAAGGGCTGGGAGTAAAGTGAGGGGCAGGTTGCTGGATCAGTGAGTCACTGAGAGACATGTCATTGGGCCGGAGGGGATTTGCATATTCAGCAGTGATGCATCGTGGGAGATATCATATGCTCACTCCAACCTAAATAATTGCAAACCTGTTCTGTTTTAAGAAGGCAAACTTTTGTTTTGTTACAGTTGCCCAGATTGTCAGGCTATTTGTGTTTGCTAAAAGATATCCTCTGCCTGTTATCTTTTTCTAAGAGAGGAAAATGCTACACAGATCACATGACCACAGCAATGAGGATGGATGAAAACCACATGAGAGTCATGTGACCCGGAGTACAAGGCTGGATATCTCTGTCTGTTTCTCCATGCAGGACTGTCAGTATATAGAAGGACCTCTATAAGGACGTCATGATGCAAAATCAGCCGCCCCTCACATCACCGGGTAAGAGGAGACTTTCACTTTTTGTGTAGGATAGAGCATTGTAGAGGGTCCACCTAGATCAGGCATGGGCAAACTTGGCCCTCCAGCTGTTAAGGAACTACAAGTCCCACAAGGCATTTGCCTTTATGAGGCATGACTGTGGCTGTCAGACTCCTGCAATGCATTATGGGACTTGTAGTTCCGTAACGGCTGGAGGGCCAAGTTTGCCCATGCCTGACCTAGATCCTCCCCATCATCTGATAATCACATAGAGATAATGGGCTCTATTCACAAAATTTCTCATACAGTTTTTATTTTTCACCCAATTGATAGAAATAACCTTTCAGCACATTTATAAGCAAAATAATCACTCAAAATAAGTTGTTCCTGATTAGTGATGGGCTCAGGAGTCCCTAAGGACTCGAATTTGTGATTCAAGCCGGAAGGGGGAAGGGTGCGGTGGTGAGGCTTGCAACGCGTCCAATAGAACGCATGCAAGATGTTTGGAGCGCAGGGAGGACGACCGACTTATGGGTAACTAACCCCTTATCATCCAGCTACACAGCTGAGGCAATTAAGCTTCATTTTAATCACAAATTCGAATCCTTAGGGACTTGTGATTACTCGTGAGCCCATCACTATTCCTGATTAACTTCATTTCAATACTACTTTTCTTACCTTATTTATCTTATATTTTTGCTCTTTGGGAGCTTAAAGTGAACCTCCAGACTAAAAATTGACTCAGCAGCACTGAAAAGGCCTGGTGTTTATTTAACAGTTTCACAGCATCAGAACTTTGTTTCTCTTATACAAGCCTCATTTTTAGCTGCACAGAAGAAAACTGCCCGGGCATTTTCCCCCTGATGCTGTGCAAAGCATGATGGGATTTCTGATGTTGTTGTTCTCGTTCTGCTGTTTTGGTGCATTTTTCTTTTTTTTACATTTTGAATTTGACATTTGAAGCCTAGCGCATGGAGCTGGGAGGGGTTATCAGGACACAGGACAGTTGGAACTGTGTCTTATGCTCTCTGTCACCTCCTTTCAACCAAAAAGATGGCTGCTCCCATGACACAGATGGCAGCCCACATGAATCACAAACATGTGCTTGTTCTTTTAAAACGGGGTGGGTAAAAAATTATATTACCTATCTATTCTAATTAACATAACTAATGTAACTTAATGACAGTATGTTTGTTTAGGCTGAAGTTTCCCTGTAAAAGGTGAAAACAGAGGAAAACAGGTGAAGAAAACTTTGTGAATCACGCCCATTGTATTCTGTCTATGTGTGTGTTTTCTACAGGTGGATCCAGTAACAGAAACCCACCAGAGAGATGTACAGGTCCTCTTTATTCCCAGGATTGTCCACAGGAAGATCACACCATCTCCCACCATTATCAGGTTGGTGGCAGTGAAAGTCCAGTACATAGAAGTGACTGCAACCTGCACAAGATAGATATTGTTGTGTTGTGTCTTATTATATTTTTACTGGCTGTATGTAAAAATATACCTTTCATCTCTTTTGTTTTAGGTGTTTGGTATAAAAGCTGAGGTCAAAAATGAAGAAGAAGAGACACATGCGAGGAGTGATCAGTCTGTGGACGAGAGAGAAATAATGGTGATAGTTAAAGAGGAAGAAGAGGAGACGTATGTGAGAAGTGATCAGCAGTCCATGGAGGAGGGGGAAATAATGATGAAGATCATTAAAGAAGAGGAATATTCTTTACATGACAGCACAGGTAACTTCTCATTACCAACTGCAGGGAAACCCTCACATTTCCTTCTACATCTACAGGATTAGCATGTGAAGACAAAGTGAAAAATTATCAACACCTCTTCATATCACCTCTTAAGTCTTGTACACACACCTGACTTAAAGGGACTCTGAGCACCTCTCATGGATATGCCTTTAAGTATACCCATGAACAATTGAGAGTCAGCACACTTACCAGCCACTTGTTTTATCCAAACTCCCGCTGGTATTGCTGCTATAAAATGCATGGGGCCAGACAACTTCATACAACGTCGTGCTATGACCCCCATGGAGGAGCCTCTTGCAATGGCCATGCATGTAACTTCCTCTTCCTGCTTCCTTCACTATTCAATGGCCATGCATGCAACTTCCTCTTCCTGCTTCCTTCACTATTCAATGGCCATGCATGTCACTTCCTCTTCCTGCTTCATTCAGTGATGCACTTCTTAACAGAGAAGACAGGGGTGACTTGGAAGTTATAACATAGCCAAGATGGCAGCCGTGATTTTTAAATTGAAATGAAGCAAAAACTATTTGGTGTAGAACAGCGATTCAGGCATCAAATGAAAGAGGAGAGTACAAGCTACATAACGGTCTTTAAGTACTTTGCAGTACTGGTGGGATTCTCTTTAAGTCGGCTGAGGAGGCCGATAACAACCCCCTCAGCCAATAATCAGGCCTGTGTACGGCAAGCCAGCTACTCCCAACATGCGAGCGATCTACTCACCGCCAGCGACGCCAATCCCCACTGTACTCGTTGCTTGCCGTGCCTCCATTGCTACCCAGCATAGAAACACAGCGCATCATCAGCTACACAGGTCCTGATCCCCAACAGGCGACATCCGTCAAAGGTGTGAACATACCTTTAGGTGACAGTGGTGTGAGAGTGCTAGCTAAGAAGTGCTATGCTAATTACTTTTGGAAAGAGTAACTCTGCTCTTGTAAGTTACCTTGGTCACTATTGTATTACAGAGAAATCTTGCTGCAAAGGAAAGCATGCTTACATAATAATAACAGGAAAAATCCCTCATTGCTGTCCAAATGTAACTACAACATCATCTAATATGCAGGAGATATGAAAGGTCCATCTCCATTCCTCAGTATAACATCATCGCATCAACAAATGAGGAGGAGACACTGTACACCATATGAAACGCCCATCTCCATTCCTCAGTATAACATCATAGCACCAACAAATGAGGAGGAGATACTGTACACCATATGAAAGGTCCATCTACATTCCTCAGTATAACATCATAGTACCAACAAATGAGGAGGAGATACTGTACACCATATGAAAGGACCATCTCCATTCCCCAGTATAACATCATAGTACCAACAAATGAGGAGGAGACACTGTACACCATATGAAACGCCCATCTCCATTCCTCAGTATAACATCATAGCACCAACAAATGAGGAGAAGATACTGTACACCATATGAAAGGTCCATCTACATTCCTCAGTATAACATCATAGTACCAACAAATGAGGAGGAGATACTGTACACCATATGAAAGGACCATCTCCATTCCCCAGTATAACATCATAGTACCAACAAATGAGGGGGAGATACTGTACACCATATGAAAGGTCCATCTCCATTCCTCGGTATAACATCATAGTACCAACACATGAGGAGGAGATACTGTACACCATATGAAAGGCCCATCTCCATTCCTCAGTATAACATCATAGTACCAACAAATGAGGAGGAGATACTGTACACCATATGAAAGGTCCATCTCCATTCCTTGGTATAACATCATAGTGCCAACAAATGTGGAGGATATACTGTACACCATATGAAAGGCCCATCTCCATTCTTCAGTATGACATCATAGTACCAACAAATGTGGAGGATATACTGTACACCATATGAAACGCCCATCTCCATTCCTCAGTATAACATCATAGCACCAACAAATGAGGTGGAGATACTGTACACCATATGAAACGCCCATCTCCATTCCTCAGTGTAACATCATAGCACCAACACATGAGGAGGAGATACTGTACACCATATGAAAGGTCCATCTCCATTCCTCGGTATAACATCATAGTACCAACAAAGGGGGAGGAGATACTGTACACCATATGAAAGGTCCATCTCCATTCCTCGGTATAACATCATAGTACCAACAAATGGGGAGGAGATACTGTACACCATATGAAAGGCCCATCTCCATTGCTCAGTATAACATCATAGTACTAACAAATGAGGGGGAGATACTGTACAGTATATGAAAGGTCCATCTCCATTCCTCAGTATAGCATCATAGCACCAACAAATGAGGATAATACTGTGCACCATATGAGAGGCCCATCTCCATTCCCCAGTATAACATCATAGTACCAACAAATGGGGAGGAGATACTGTACACCATATGAAAGGCCCATCTCCATTCCTCAGTATAACATCATAGCGCCAACAAATGAGGAGATACTGTACACCATATGAAAGGCCCATCTCCATTCCTCAGTATAACATCATAGCGCCAACAAATGAGGAGGAGATACTGTACACCATATGAAAGGCCCATCTCCATTCCTCAGTATAACATCATAGTACCAACAAATGAGGAGGAGATACTGTACACCATATGAAAGGGCCATCTCCATTCCTCAGTATAAAATCATAGTACCAACAAATGAGGAGACACTGTACACCACACAAAAGGTCCATCTTCCTGTGATCAGGTCTAGACCAACTACACATTCAACTAACAATAACATTTTCTTTCCAACAGATGTACAGAATATGGGGAGCCCCTCAGAGGGATGTCTTATCTCCCCTCCAGATGATAATGGACAAGATAATGGTGTCACACAATGTTCTTTAGGAAGAAAGCTCAGTATTGGAAACCCACATCACAGAGATTATAATGCAGATAGTGGAATGGATCCCTTTAGTGGCTGGAAGGCTCATGAGAAACCCTATTTGTGTTCAGGCTGTGGGACAGATCGTAAATTGAAGCCACCACTTTACAGACATCAAAATGGTCTCTCTGTGCAAGGGGGGTGCCCAGCATGTTCTGAGTGTGGGAAATCATTCAGTTCAGGCATAGACTTTGTTGAGCCTGAGAGCATTAATAGTGATGAGAAGCCGCATTATTGTTATGAGTGTGGGAAACCATTCAGAAAAAAAGCAGACCTTGTACGCCACCAAAGAGTTCACACCAGTGAGAGGCCCTATCCTTGTTCTGTGTGTGGGAAATCTTTCAAAGCAGCAGGACAACTTCGTACGCACCAGAAAATCCACACTGGCGAGAAACCTTATCGTTGTTCTGAATGTGGGAAATCATTCAGATCCAAATCAGAACTTGTCAGCCACTACAGAGTCCACACTGCAGAGAGGCCATACCCCTGTTCAGAGTGTGGGAAATCATTTAAAACAAAGTCAATTCTTCTTACACATCTCAGAGTTCACACCAATGAGAGGCCTTATCCTTGTCCTGAATGTGGAAAATCATTCATTCTGAAAGCAAAACTTGTCATTCACCAAAGAGACCATACAGGTGAGAGGCCCTATCCCTGTTCAGAGTGTGGGAAATCTTTCAAGTCCAATTCTGAACTCCTGAGCCATCAGCGAATTCACACCAATGAGAGGCGCTATCCTTGTTCCGAGTGTGAGAAATCCTTCAGAACAAAGTCCCACCTTATTACTCACCAGAGAGTTCACACGGGCGAGAGACCCTTTGACTGTTTTGAGTGTAAGAAATTATTCCGATCAAGATCAGAGCTTCTTAAACATCAGAAGGTCCACACGAGTGAAAAACCTTATTCTTGCTCTGAGTGTGGAAGATTTTTCAGAAAAAGGTCCGATATTCTTAAACACCAGAGAGTTCACACTAGTGAGAGGCCCTACCCTTGTCCTGAGTGTGGGAAATCATTCAAAACACCAATACAACTTGGCACGCACCAAATACTTCACACAGGTGTGAGGCCTTATCATTGTTCTGAGTGTGTGAAATCGTTCAGATCAAAGCCAGAACTTCTCAAACACCAAATCGTTCACACTGTGGAGAGACCATATTCATGTTTTGAGTGTGGGAAATCATTCAAAACAAAGTCCAATCTTGTGACACACCACAGAGTTCACACCCGGGAAAGGCCCTACCTTTGTTCTGTGTGTGGGAAATCATTCATGGCCGTGGGACAGCTTAGTACACACCAAAAGCTTCACACTGGAGAGAGGTCTTATCTTTGTTCTGAATGCGGGAAATCATTCAAATCAAAGTCTGACCTCCTTAAACACCAGGCAGATCACACTGTGTAGAGGTCATGTTATTGTTTTGGGAGTGTCTTCAGACAGTTCACCCTGGTGAAACACCCTATCCTCGTTCTGAAAGTGGGAAATCAAACTAGTCGATAACTTGGTAGAATCAGGAAATGATCAATGAAATGCTACTTTCCGAAGCTGATGCAATGTTCTGTTGCAGCTTATATGCAGTTTGGATATGGGCCAATCCAGTTCTCCGTAACTGCCTTGGGCTGTCCCAAAGGTGAGAAAAAAGTTGCAATTCATTGATTATCTTTCAAGTACATAGTAAATAATTCACACTGGTGAGAAGTCCGACCATTCTTGTAAGTGTGGCAAAACATTTAGATCTTATTAGTCACCAGAGAATCAGAGCTGAATCATCCACAAGGCAACTAAGGCAGGTGCCTGGAGAGAGAAAATGGGCCTGGTTGATGCTAACCTCCACCAAAACTATCCAATAAAACAGAGGTGGCCATCAGGGATGGGCCAAAGTTGCCATCTTGCCTCATTTCATCTTAATCAATGTCTGCAGAGAATTCAAGCTAATGAGACATTATCCTTGGCCTGAGTATGGGAAATACTCTTAATGGAGGTCTTGGCCTGAGTATGGGAAATATCTAAAGGGAGGTGTTGGCCTGAGTATAGGAAATACTGTAAATGGAGGTCTTAGCCTGAGTATGGGAGTAATAACCTCTTTGATCAACTTGATTCAATATAAAAAACTTTACAAAGACAGGAGACTTGCTTAGACACACGATCGTCCGCTTAAAAGTTTACCTTTTAATGGTCTGTAAGCAGCAATCTAATCTTATCATGCAGCGGGTGTAAGCACTCACGGGACCAGCAGGTGGCAGCACTGCACAGGCTGAATGGCTTTGTCCGTAGTATGACACGGTAGATTCTGATATGTCAATTTGAGTTTTACAGGAACTGGACATTTGTGGCCATTGAAGCCGAAATTAAGATATACAAGACCGGTTTATATGCATAATAGACAAATATATGCACGCTCCATGTTACAACCAGGGCTAAAGGATATAATGTCCAAAGTAAACCAGTTCACCGATGCCACTGTCAGACAGTAGGAGGAGGGAAAGTAGCTTCCAGAGCAGCTCTAGCAGAGGTGGGATTTGACTGGTGTCTGTATCAGAAAAAGGAGAGAGAAGAGAGCGCTTCTATGGTGCAATGCCTTTATTTCAGTTTGCAAATTGCAAAAGAAATGCACATGCAAGATAGCAAAAGTGTACAAGCGTTTCTCACATGCTTTGTGAAGCTATGAACACGCCTATGCAACAACTGAAAGAAGCAGTGACTGACAGACACATCTGGCATGCAGAAGTACATATGGTCACAAAGAGACGAAGTCAACTAAACAAATGAAGAGAGAGAGACAGATATCACATGCCAATGTTTGACTCATTGGACATCAACCGTGGCCAGCGGGGGCATCAACAAAGATATGTGGGAGATCTAGATCCCGACTGGATAAAGACACACCGGTGTGTGGAAATGTGTTGTCACTATTTCCCGGGACACGGAGCTTGCCTGGCTTCTAGACTTCTGCATGCCAGATGTGTCTGTCAGTCACTGCTTCTTTCAGCTGTTGCATAGGCATGTTCATAGCTTCACACAGCATGTATGATAAGCTTGTACAAATTTGCTATTTTGTACTTGCATTTCTTTTGCAATTTGTAAACTGAATTAATGGTATTTCACCATAGAAGCGGTCACTTCTCGTTCCTTTTTCCTATATAGATTAGCCGCATGCCTTTTCCAGGTGGGTGATTCACACTTTACTAACCAGAGAGATCAGCAGGACTGCCAGGCAACTGGTGTAGTTTAAATGAAAATAAATATGGCAGCCTCCATATCCCTCTCGCATCAGCTGAGCTTCAAGGGAGTTCGAGGCGAGAGGGATATGGAGGCTGCCATATTTATTTCCTTTTAAACAATACCAGTTGCCTGGCAGCCCTTCTGATGCTGTGTCTTTAATACTTGTAGCCATAGACAATGAACAAGCATGCAGCAGATCAGGTACTCTGACTCAGCCGACTCAGGTTCTACTGGATTAGCCATATGCTTGTTCCAGGGATTTGACTCAGACACTATTTATGCCAGATGATCAGCAGGGCTGCCAGGTAACAGGCATTGTTTATAAGGTAATAAATATGGCAGCCTCCATATCCCTCTCACCTCGGGTTCCCTTTCAATTCCTGTTGAACCAGAGTCATCAGAAGGGGCTCCTGTACACAAGTTTAATCCAGCATACGACACAGTATTTTCCTCAGGTGCAATCATCTTTTTACAATCGAGTTGTACAGAAAACCACACGGTATGTGTAGAAAATTGACGTGAAATGATTCTATGGTTGATTGAAATACAGAATTTTGTCGAATGTTGGATTTTACAGTCCTATCTGAAGAGAGCAAGTTGCCCTAAGCAACACGTTTATTGTAACAATTGGTAAATTACCTTCTGATTACTTCTGATCCTGCAAATCTGATTAAACATTCGCGTCTGGGGAAATATTGTACAGTTACTGGCCACCTTAAGAGAGTGGAGTCATGTGAGTAAACGCTGAGATGTTGTTGCTTAGGAGCCCCTCCCATGATGCACCAGAGGTTTTTTTTTTGGTGGGGGCGGTGACAATCTGCTGATTGGCTACTCACAGTTATGTATTATTTACATGCTTTTATTAACTGTATGTAATTCTTATATCTTCAGGCTTTGAAGTTTCCTGTACTGGATATTGCATTATTTGCACCACTGCTGTGTTGTGTTTCTGATATGTGAATGTTGCTGGTGTCACTGTTTTCCATGAGCGGTCTGTGGCAAATGCAATAAAAGATGACCGTAAAACACAAAAATCGTGTACATCCAGATCTATTCCATGTATGGCAGGCTGATGTCTAGGGGAGGAGCTTTGGGGGATAGGAGAGGTAAGTGTGTGTAAGAGAGGTCAGGTGCAGCTGAACTCCCTCTTTCCGTGGTTGTTTGGAGTTTCTAGACGTTCAGGCTGATATTAGCAGAATTCATTGCTATTGAATTCCCTATGGATATTGTAGTAAATATATCCCATATGGAAACAAAACGTCTAGGAATAAAAAAAAGTCCTTTATGGATGATTGGAAAGGTTGCCTATAAGGTCCTAAAATGAACGCCTATAAGGTCCTAAAACAGGAGGGGACCGAGGCTGCATTAAGTAATTATAAGGAGTGCAATAAAAGTTGTAAAAAATAAATTAGGCTGGCAAAGATTGAAGCTGAAAATCAAATCGCTAGGGATGTCAAATCCCAAGAAGTTTTACAAGGAAATCCACTCTAAAAAAAGAAAGGTGAACTGTATTGGACTCCTAAAGGATGAGGCAGGAATCTCGATAGTGAATGACCAAAGTAGGGCAAAGCTTTTGAATGATTGCTTTATTTATTTATGTATTTATATAGAGCTGACATATTATGCAGCGCTGTACAGAGTATATTGTCTTGTCGCTAACTGTCCCTCAGAGACGCTCACAATTTAGTCCCTACCATAGTCATGTGTCTATGTAAGTATCGTGTAGTGTTTGTATCAGCTTTGCTTCTGTCTTCACAAGGGAAATATCAGTGGTGCAAATCACAGATGTAGAAGGGTCCGAATCTTCTATTTTTAACATTAAATACTTAATGTCAGAAGGAGTGAAGGCAAGACTAAATAAAATCATAACTGACCAGGCACTTGGCCTGGATGGCATACATCCCTGGGTGCTAAGGGAATTAAGTTCAGTTATTGATAAACCCCTTTATCTTGTGTGACTGTTCTAAGTGGGATAGCTCCAATAGACTGGCATACAGCCCACTTTTTCCCATTATTTAAGGAGGGCAAAAAAGATCTGGGAAAATTAGAGACCTGTAAAATAAACATCAGTTGTGTGCAAACTTTTGAGGGGTTCCTAAGAGATGCTGTACAAGACTTCATAGCAGAGAATAATCAAATTTCTCAGTAGGGATGGAAATGCTTAGAACAGGGCTGCCCAATGTGTCTACTAGGTAGATGGCGAAGTACTTGAAAATAGTGCACCAGACGCTGACTATGCAGTGCCGGCGTACCATCTAATTGTGCTGCTCTGCTGCCCTACGCAGAGCAGCACATAGCCTATCAGAGGAGGCGAAGGGAGAGCCGGGGGCGGACCTTTTACCTCTTCTTTCCGGGCCCACCCCACTTCCTCCACAGCCACCGCTTAGCCTCTCTTTTCCGTACTCTGGGATCCTTCTCGTTGTTGCTGCATGCTGGGCTTGGAGACCTCAAATCAGCGGCGACCCGCAGAGGAGAGCTGCGGCGTAGGAACGGCGCATATACGTGCTGTTAGGTCTCTGAGCTCGGCATGCAGCCACAGCGAGCAGGATCCCATTGTGTGGAGGAGAGTGGTGGCTGCAGTGGAGGGGGGTGGGGGGCAATACCTGGCTACCTATGGCCACATATGCCTGGCAACCTATACTGGCCACATCTGCCTGGCTACCTATACTGGCCACAATTGCCTGGCTATCTGTACTGGCCACATATCCATGGCTACCTGTGCTGGCCACATCTGCCTGGCTACCTGTACTGAGTTACCCCTCCCCCTGCCTCCCAACCTTTTTATCCAGGCCCCTTCTTCTTCCCTTCTCCCACCCAATGCTGACAGTACAGCATTTCAGCAGAAAACAAATGCAATTTGGGCAGCATTTCAGCAGAGAACAAATGCAATTTGGGCAACATTTCAGCAGAAATGCAATTTGGGCAACATTTCAGCAAAAAACAAATGCAATTTGGGCAACATTTCAGCAGAAAACAAACGCAATTTGGGCAACATTTCAGCAAAAACACGCAATTTGGGCAACATTTCAGCAGAAAACAAATGCAATTTGTGCAACGTTTCAGCAGAAAACAAATGCAATTTGGGCAACATTTCAGCAGAGAATACACGCAATGTGGGCAACATTTCAGCAGAAAACAAACGCAATGTGGGCAACATTTAACCTGGAAAAAAAAGAATTTACTCACCTGACAGAAGTCCCCTCACCCGGCCGCCCTCTGGCACGCAGCTCCCTCAGAGATCTTGCTCCTCCAATCTCCCGTGCTGAATGGAATAGCAGGGCTACAGGAAGATGGCGCCCGAAGCTCTACTGGAGATACAAATGGTCTCCAGTACAGGGCTTCGGACGCCATCTTCCCGTAGCCCTGCTCTGCCTGCCGGAAGACTATCCGGGCTGGAGCGGGGCTGCGGGCTATGAACTGGCACGGCATCTATTAGACACCGCAGCCAGTTAATGCAATGGATGGTGGCCAGAGTCCCGAGGCCGGCGGCTAAAAGTGGGACGGACATAGCGCAGCCTGGGACAGGGGACCCCGAATCCGGGACATGTCCCGGCTGAAGCGGGACGTCTGGTCACCGTAATAATGGGCACCAGCAGGTGATTTTATTCCTTTTATTGACTTTGCCGGAGAAACGTCTGTACAGCCACCCAGTGCTTATCCTTCTCTGCCTGCACACCCTCCCAGTGCTTATCCCTTGCATCTACCCAGTGCTTATCCCTTGTCTGCCTACTCAGCCAACCAGTGCTTATTCCTTGTCTGCCTGCACAGCCACCCAGTGCTTATCCCTTGTCTGCCTGCACAGCCACCCAGTGCTTATCCCTTTTCTGCCTGAACAGCCACCAGTGCTTATCCCTTGTCTGCCTGCACAGCCACCCAGTGCTTATCCCTTGTCTGCGTGCACAGCCTCCCAGTGCTTATCCTTGTCTGCCTGCATTGCCACCAACCTTTATTCCTTGTCTGCCTGCACAGCCACCCAGTGTGTATCCCTTGTCTGCCTGCACAGTCACCCAGTGCTTATCCCTTGTCTGCCTGCACAGTCACCCAGTGCGTATCCCTTGTCTACCTGCACAGCCTCCCAGTGCTTATCCCTTGTCTGCCTGCACAGCCACCAGTGCGTATCCCTTGTCTACATGGACAGTCACCCAGTGCTTATCCCTTCTCTTTATGCATGCACAGCCACCAAGTGCGTATCCCTTCTCTGCCTGCACAGCCACCCAGTGCTTATCCCTTGTCTGCCTGCACAATCACCCAGTGCTTATCCCTTGTCTGCCTACACAGCCTCCCAGTGCTTATCCCTTGTCTGCCTGCACAGCCACCAGTGCTTATCCCATGTCTGCCTGCACAGCCACCCAGTGCTTATCCCTTGTCTGCCTGCACAGCCACCCAATGCTTATCCCTTGTCTGCCTGCACAGCCACCCAGTGCTTATCCCTTGTCTGCCTGCACAGCCACCCAGTGCTTATCCCTTGTCTGCCTGCTCAGCCACCCAGTGCTTATCCCTTGTCTGCCTGCACAGCCTCCCAGTGCTTATCCCTTGTCTGCCTGCACAGTCACCCAGTGCTTATCCCTTGTCTGCCTGCACAGCCACCCAGTGCTTATCCCCTCTCTGCCTGCACAGCCACCCAGTGCTTATCCCTTGTCTGCCTGCTCAGCCACCCAGTGCTTATCCCTTGTCTGCCTGCACAGCCTCCCAGTGCTTATCCCTTGTCTGCATGCACAGTCACCCAGTGCTTATCCCTTGTCTGCCTGCACAGCCACCCAGTGCTTATCCCCTCTCTGCCTGCACAGCCACCCAGTGTTTATCCCTTGTCTGCCTGCTCAGCCACCCAGTGCTTATCCCTTGTCTGCCTGCACAGCCTCCCAGTGCTTATCCCTTCTCTGCCTGCACAGTCACCCAGTGCTTATCCCTTGTCTGCCTGCACAGCCACCCAGTGCTTATCCCCTCTCTGCCTGCACAGTCACCCAGTGTGTATCCCTTGTCTGCCTGCACAGCCACCCAGTGTGTATCCCTTGTCTGCCTGCACAGCCACCCAGTGCTTATCCCTTGTCTGCCTGCTCAGCCACCCAGTGCTTATCCCTTGTCTGCCTGCTCAGCCACCCAGTGCTTATCCCCTGCCTGCCTACACAGCCACCCAGTGCTTATCCCTTGTCTGCCTGCACAGTCACCAGTGCTTATCCCTTGTCTGCCTGCACAGTCACCAGTGCTTATCCCATGTCTGCCTGCACAGTCACCCAGTGCTTATCCCTTCTCTGCCTGCACAGTCACCCAGTGCTTATCCCTTGTCTGCCTGAACAGCCACCCAGTGCTTATCCCTTGTCTGCCTGCTCAGCCACCCAGTGCTTATCCCCTGCCTGCCTACACAGCCACCCAGTGCTTATCCCTTGTCTGTCTGAACAGCCACCCAGTGCTTATCCCTTGTCTGCCTGCACAGCCACCCAGTCCTTGTCTGCCTGCACAGCCACCCAGTGCTTATCCCTTGTCTGCCTGCACAGCCTCCCAGTGCTTATCCCTTGTCTGCATGCACAGTCACCCAGTGCTTATCCCTTGTCTGCTTGCACAGCCACCCAGTGCTTATCCCTTGTCTGCCTGCTCAGCCACCCAGTGCTTATCCCTTGTCTGCCTGCACAGCCACCCAGTCCTTGTCTGCCTGCACAGCCACCCAGTGCTTATCCCTTGTCTGCCTGCACAGCCACCCAGTGCTTATCCCTTGTCTGCCTGCACAGCCACCCAGTCCTTGTCTGCCTGCACAGCCTCCTAGTGCTTATCCCTTGTCTGCCTGCACAGTCACCCAGTGCTTATCCCTTGTCTGCCTGCACAGCCACCCAGTGCTTATCCCCTCTCTGCCTGCACAGCCACCCAGTGCTTATCCCTTGTCTGCCTGCTCAGCCACCCAGTGCTTATCCCTTGTCTGCCTGCACAGCCTCCCAGTGCTTATCCCTTCTCTGCCTGCACAGTCACCCAGTGCTTATCCCTTGTCTGCCTGCACAGCCACCCAGTGCTTATCCCCTCTCTGCCTGCACAGTCACCCAGTGTGTATCCCTTGTCTGCCTGCACAGCCACCCAGTGCTTATCCCTTGTCTGCCTGCTCAGCCACCCAGTGCTTATCCCTTGTCTGCCTGCACAGTCACCAGTGCTTATCCCTTGTCTGCCTGCACAGTCACCAGTGCTTATCCCTTGTCTGCCTGCACAGTCACCAGTGCTTATCCCATGTCTGCCTGCACAGTCACCCAGTGCTTATCCCTTCTCTGCCTGCACAGTCACCCAGTGCTTATCCCTTGTCTGCCTGAACAGCCACCCAGTGCTTATCCCTTGTCTGCCTGCTCAGCCACCCAGTGCTTATCCCCTGCCTGCCTACACAGCCACCCAGTGCTTATCCCTTGTCTGTCTGAACAGCCACCCAGTGCTTATCCCTTGTCTGCCTGCACAGCCACCCAGTCCTTGTCTGCCTGCACAGCCACCCAGTGCTTATCCCTTGTCTGCCTGCACAGCCTCCCAGTGCTTATCCCTTGTCTGCATGCACAGTCACCCAGTGCTTATCCCTTGTCTGCTTGCACAGCCACCCAGTGCTTATCCCGTGTCTGCCTGCTCAGCCACCCAGTGCTTATCCCTTGTCTGCCTGCACAGCCACCCAGTCCTTGTCTGCCTGCACAGCCACCCAGTGCTTATCCCTTGTCTGCCTGCACAGCCACCCAGTGCTTATCCCTTGTCTGCCTGCACAGCCACCCAGTCCTTGTCTGCCTGCACAGCCTCCTAGTGCTTATCCCTTGTCTGCCTGCACAGTCACCCAGTCCTTGTCTGCCTGCACAGCCACCCAGTGCTTATCCCATGTCTGCCTGCACAGCCACCAAGTGCTTATTCCTTCTCTGCCTGCACGGCAACCCAATGCTTATCCCTTGTCTGTCTGAACAGCCACCCAGTGCTTATCCCATCCCCAATTTTTGGGCATGCTGTGTAATATTTACATGCATATTTGCAACTTTCTTAAGAATTCCCAACCTTTTCCCTGCATGGTTGGAAATTCTCCTGACGACATCATGAAATCTGGTCTTGTAGTGAGTGTCTGGTATAAGGAGTGTTTTATGTGCTGCTCCATTTGTTGGAGATAGACAGGGTGAAGGTAGAAGACGAGGGATGATCAATGAGTTGAAAATCGTTCTGCTTTTATACAGCCTTATGCCAAATGTGTTTCCAAATTGATGCAGTTTGAAAACGGACCAATCAAATCCCGGTGAGGTGGCATTTTCAAGCTGCATAAATTATTATGATCCTGTAAGAATCTGAACGTTTTGCATCACATTGACCATCCCCATAAAACCTTGCTTCATTTCCACCTGTTCTCACCTCTTGATCCTTACTCATCCGATACTGATGAACATGTAACAGGGTGAAACAGCTACAGAAAAGAGGCACCAAAATAGAATAAAATGTACTAAAACAGTTTAAAAAGGGAGGTAGAGGTGGACTTACCGCCCTAAAACAGAGTCAGAAAGTCGCTATTTTTGGCTCACTGTTCAGCAAAGCTGCCCCTTTTATTGTCCTGAAGAAGCGGGTAGATGCCTGCGAAATGTGTTGCCTGTTTGGAACTTTTTTTTTTTTTTTTTTTTTGGGATTAAAGTCTAAATTTATGCTGAATCGCAACTTCCTGAGTCTATGTTTGAGGAAGTAAGTCCACCACTGCCTCCCTTTTTAAACTGTTTTGAGTACATTTTATTATATTTTGTTGCCTCCGTTTTACTACCAGTAGTTAACTCTTGGTGGAGGGGTGTCACTCCTTTTGTTGTTTTTCAACATCAACCACCCGTCTTTGCAGTGGTTACCTTGGTGGTAACCCACACTTGTGAGCATTCGTTCACTACGCTAAATTGGAGATTCTCTCACTTAACTATCACTGCACTATCAGTGGGACTCGATTGTCTCCTTTTTATGTGACGGAGAAATAATGAAAACTGTTCTTTGTAAACAATGAAATGTATTTATTGATAATGTCGACTATATTTCAATATCAAAGGTTCCAACTGAGCATCATAATAAATGAATGAATGCCAAGATATCAAAATAATACCTTTAGGTACCTCAACCATTACTGTGCGATTAAGGAAATTATTTTCTGATTTGGACCAGAAACCATCAAATGGCCCATGATTTTCAGGCCCAGTCCTGCCCTCGCTCCTAGCGGGTGCTGTATGGCACCTCTCCCTCCTCCATGCAGTATGGGTCTCCTGTGCCCTTCCTCTCTGTCATCTAGCCAGTCACTGAGCACATAAAGTATATGCAACCACTCCACACGACCCGCACCATCAATAGTCCATATTTATTGTTCAATCCATAAAATACAGTACATAGTAAAATCTGTATGGGTAAGTATAAGGTGACGCACAGGCGTAGTTTCAGACTATTGCAGTCCTTTGTCAAACCATCACAGACCCACATGTGGGTCTGTGATGGTTTGACAAAGGTATGTGGGTCTGTGATGGTTTGACAAAGGTATGTGGGTCTGTGATGGTTTGACAAAGGTATGTGGGTCTGTGATGGTTTGACAAAGGTATGTGGGTCTGTGATGGTTTGACAAAGGTATGTGGGTCTGTGATGGTTTGACAAAGGTATGTGGGTCTGTGATGGTTTGACAAAGGTATGTGGGTCTGTGATGCAATAGTCCGAAACTTCGCCTGTGCGTCACCTTATACTTACCCATACAGATTTTACTATGTATTTTATGGATTGAACAATAAAGAAGGACTATTGATGGTGCGGATTGTGTGGAGTGGTTGCATATACTTGTGACTCCAAAGTTGATCTCGGCACATTGAGACCATTGGTGCAGAAGCAATTACCAAAAAAACTGATCACATAAAGAACATCCTCATTGATTGGACGTTAGGTGAAGGGGGAGGGGCATGGGAGCATAGCCGGATTTATACTTATATCGGCCCTAGGCCAAGTATGTTGGGGGCTCTCCTTCCATGCGCATCAGCACTCCTCCCATTCCATGTGTAGCCCCCTCTTCCATGTGTAACATCTATATATATCTACATATATATATCTACATATATATATATACATATATATATATATATATATATATATATAGATAGATATATAGGTGTCCCCTTGAGCAGTAGCCTTTCCAGAAATCCGGTCCAGCACAGGAGAGGGAGGGGAAGCTGCTGCATGATGCCCCCATGCAACAGGTAAGGTAAAGGGCTCCCTGCCCCAGGTATGCCATCTGCCATGTGGATCTTTCATTGTCAGATACATCACTGGGGGTGCATCACAAGGAGAAAACCATCACTGGAGGTTCTGTCACTGAAACGGTATATCCACTTGCACAATCTGTCGTGCATTTTGGAATGATCACTGTACAGATGCTGTTTGGCTTCTTACTGAGCAATGTGTTCTGCTCTATGGATTATGAGGGGTGGGGCTGGGGGGCATCCAAGCAGCGGAAGAAAATGAAAAGTATTTGTGTAGCTTTAGTGATCTATGATTAATGCACTGCAGAAAGGGGCTCGGTCGGGAGGGGGGGGGGGATCTCTACCCAATGGGTAATCTGTGATTACTGGGCACTAACACATAACATTATATTGGGGAACAGTATACGGGGGTATTATGATGGGGGTGCTATAACTATGACATTATTATGGGAAGCACTATTACAGGGGAGCACAACATAACGTAGTATTATATTGGGGGCGCTTTTATATGCAGTACTATAATGAGGGACCACCATTACAAGTGTACCAGTATGAAAGGTACTAAAGTGAGGGTACCATTGTTGGGGGCATACTTCCAGGGGCACTACCATGGGGGAGGGGGCACTAAAATGACAATTATTGTAACTGTGAACTATAATTGACAATACTACAGTGGTGGCATTATGAAGGAGGAAGTGACATGGGAACCACTGTAATGGGGTGATAAATTGAGGGAAGTGAGGCAGAAGTCTGGAGGATAGACACCAGCCCTTTGTATATAAAGTTTTGTCCCGCAGCAGCATATATGAATTCTTAATATCTGTATATAGCCAATATAACATGTGACCTGCCCCACTGTGCCCCGCCCCCACTGACATCAATCAACAGCAACACAAAGACTTGTGTGTGTGTGTGGGGGGGGGGGGGGGGCGGAAGGGCAATAGCTACTAGTGTTTGTTTGAATTCAGGATCCTGCATTTGGAAACCCAGATTATGCTGAACACCACACTTCAGTGACTCCGCTAGTGGACAGGGTCACGGGTTGCAGATAGTGGATAGGATCACGGGGATGCAGATAGTGGACAGGGTCACGGGTTGCAGATAGTGGACAGGGGCATGAGGTTGCAGCTAGTGGACAGGGATATGAGGCTGCAGATAGTGGACAGGGACACGGGGATCCAGCTAGTGGACAGGGACATGAGGTTGCAGATAGTGGATAGGATCACGGGGATGCAGATAGTGGACAGGGACATGAGGTTGCAGCTAGTGGACAGGGATATGAGGCTGCAGATAGTGGACAGGGACACGAGGATCCAGCTAGTGGACAGGGACATGAGGTTGCAGGTAGTGGACAGGGACATGAGGCTGCAGCTAGTGGACAGGGACACGGGGATGCAGCTAGTGGACAGGGACACGGGGATGCAGCTAGTGGACAGGGACACGGGGATGCAGCTAGTGGACAGGGACACGGGGATCCAGCTAGTGGACAGGGACACGGGGATCCAGCTAGTGGACAGGGACATGAGGCTGCAGGTAATGGACAGGGACATGAGGTTGCAGGTAGTGGACAGGGACATGAGGTTGCAGCTAGTGGACAGGGACACGGGGATGCAGCTAGTGGACAGGGACACGAGGTTGCAGGTAGTGGACAGGGACATGAGGTTGCAGGTAGTGGACAGGGACATGAGGTTGCAGGTAGTGGACAGGGACATGAGGTTGCAGCTAGTGGACAGGGACATGAGGTTGCAGCTAGTGGACAGGGACATGAGGTTGCAGCTAGTGGACAGGGACACGGGGATGCAGCTAGTGGACAGGGACATGATGTTGCAGCTAGTGGACAGGGACACGAGGATGCAGCTAGTGGACAGGGACACGGGGATCCAGCTAGTGGACAGGGACATGAGGCTGCAGGTAATGGACAGGGACATAAGGTTGCAGGTAGTGGACAGGGACATGGGGATGCAGCGAGTGGACAGGGACACGGGGATGCAGGTAGTGGACAGGGACATGAGGTTGCAGGTAGTGGACAGGGAAGACGGGGATGCAGCGAGTGGACAGGGACATGAGGTTGCAGCGAGTAGACAAGGACATGAGGTTGCAGGTAGTGGACAAGGACATGAGGTTGCAGGTAGTGGAGAAGGACATGAGGTTGCAGCGAGTGGACAGGGACACGGGGATGCAGATAGTGGACAAGGACATGAGGCTGCAGGTAGTGGACAAGGACATGAGGTTGCAGATAGTGGACAGGGCCACAGGGATGCAGCTAGTGGACAGGGTCAGGGGGTTACAGCTAGTGGAGGAGGGTCACAGGTTTGCAGTTAGTGTACAGGATCACGGGGTTGCACCTAGTACACAGGGTCCTGGGGTAGCAGCTAGTGGACAGGGTCAGGGGGTTGCAGCTAGGGGACAGAGGGTTGCAGATAGTGGACAGGGGACAGAGGGTTGCCGATAGTGGACAGGGTCAGGGGGTTGCTGACCACGTCACCCTATACCTGACTCCAGAACGATTGGAGTGACTTGTAGCATGATGTGAGTGACCTACCCGTGACCCTGTCCACTGCTTCAGGTGCAGAGGTGTGTTGTTTGGCATAAATTGGTGCAGGATCCTGAATTCAGACACCAACACTAGTAGCTACATCACCTGATGTCAGTGGGGACTCTAGAGGCCAACAAAAGGAAAACTCCATTTATTCCAGTTCTGTATTCATTCCGTCATCACTGCATGCCATTGTATTTACTGCCTGAAATCAGTCAGCTTCCCATCACCCCCTGCTCAATAGGAGTGTCAGCTCTGTGACCCACTCCATGAAAACAATGTAGCTGATATCTGCATTATAACCATCTAGTATAAAATACAATGCAGACACTATGACATGATTCAGGCACTGGGGATGGAGGGACATAGCAATCACCAATCTGTAGTCCAATGAGAAGGCTGGAATCCTGAGAGGTGACACAGGAAGTGACAAAGCTGCAGGAGCTGGATAGTGGTGTCACCCTCCTGGTGCATAATCTGTTAGGGTAGAGTTAGCATATATACTTGTCACTACATTATCCACAGAAATGGTTCTGTCATTCAGGAGAATGTTGTGTGTAAGAGAAGAAACCCGAGATCTGCCAGAGATATAAAAAGACAGGATGTGACTCCGCCCATCAAACTTCATCTATAAGTGAAATCATTTTCCCTGGACGGGCCTCTCACCTGCTCCTCTGCTAAGTAGTAAACTTTACTAAACATACATCAATTCAAGTCATAAAATTCCACTTCTCGCATGAGTTTGGCATTAGCGTCTGTGTATTTTCTGGTGTCGAATTAGGTGTTCTTTCCGGGTAAAATATTTCCCACACTCGAGACATGCAAAAGGACGCTCCCCTGTATGAATTCTTTGGTGTATGAGAAGGTCTCTTTTGTGAATGAAACAGTTCCCACACTCTGAACATGAGAAGGGACGCTCCCCCGTGTGGCTCCTCTGATGTATAAGAAGGACGTTTTTTTGACTGAAACATTTCCCACACTCTGAACAGGAAAAGGGCTGCTCTCCTGTGTGACTTCTCTGGTGTGCCAGGAGATCTCCTTTCTGATTGAACCATTTCCCACACTCTAAACAGGAGAAAGGGCGCTCGCCCGTGTGACTTCTCTGGTGCTTACGAAGGTTTCCCTTCTCGGAAAAACTTTTCAGACACTCTGGACAGGTAAAAGGGCGTTCACCCGTGTGTATTCTCTGGTGTGTCAGAAGGTCTCTTTTGTGACTAAAGCCTTTCTCGCACTCTGAACAAGAAAAAGGGCGCTCCCCTGTGTGATTTCTCCAGTGCGTAATAAGACTTTGCTTGTGAGTGAAACATGTCCCACACTCTGGACAGGAAAATGGCTTATCTCCAGTGTGGAGCTGAGAATGGTTCACAAGAGTCTTCCTGTGAGAAAAACTTTTATGGCATATGGAACAAGAAAAGGGCTTCTCTCCAGTGTGAACCTTCTGGTGACTGATAAGGTTTGACTTGGTGGTGAACGATTTCTCACACTCTGAACAAGGATAGGGCTTTTCGCCGTTGTGAACTCTCTGGTGTATAACAAGGGCCGACTTGCATCTAAAATATTTCCCACACTCTGCACACAACAATGGCTGCTGGTGTGCGTGCCTCTTCCGATGCTCAGCTAAGGTTGCCTCCGATTTACAGCACTGGCTGCATTCTGGGCACGGAAATCTCCGAGTGTGTTTTCTAGTGGCACACAGAGATATGTCACAAGCGGATTTGTCCAGATTAGACGGATCTGTTGCTGCACTGGCTCTGCGACGTGGTGGACGGACATCTGAGGCAACAGCTTGTGATTCCTCACAAGACTCCTCACCATTAGAGGGAGCTGTTGGCCTTTCTTCACTATAACCTCGGAGATGGATGTTTCCAATAATAGGATTTTCTCCAGTAGAACATTGAGTGACGCCTCCATCTTCTGTGGTATCACCTCCATGTGAAATAGGACGTCCCTCCGAGGGGTCCCTAGGATTAAGTCTGCCTGTTGGAGGGAAATATGACTGTTAGACACGTTACTGGTTCATCTTCTGCAATCAGGAGTCATGTACGTTGGCTTAGTAGGTAGCAGAGCTCTATCATAGATCTAGGGAATTATATGAGGGAATGTGTACTGTCTACTTCGTTGGGCTCTAAATAATATATAATGTAACGTCCCAGCAAGCCTTCAGATGAGATTCAGCCTCCGTAGTAGTGGCCTCTTCAAACTGCAGACTGCACATGAGGTCATGTGGTATTGGTTAAATAGGGCTAGATTCATCAAAGTGCGGTATACCTACAGCGCTCAAGCAGCGGGAAATAAAATGAGCGTGCATACGCAGTTCTGGCAGCATAGCGTGTGCTCTATAGTTACAGTTGTTCCTTCTTAATGCCACGTGATAGTGACATAGGTTGACCACGATACTTCAATATTGTGGCTGCTACTACATTAATATAGTAGTGGCCACTCTGGTGAAGTATCGCGGCCATGCTATGTCACTATTGCGATAATTTTATCTCTGGCTGCTTAGTCATATAATATAGATATGTTACAGGTAAGCAAAAAAATCAGGCATTCTATAGAATGCCTGAAGCAATTAGGCAAAGTACGAAATGTCTGTTTCGTTATGTACTTTGCCTAGGCATTCTATAGAATGCCTGAAGTCGTTCAGGCAAAGTGTTCTCTATAGAATGCCTGATTTTTTTTCACACTTTGACTGTAACAGAGCTGCATACCTATGATGTCAGTGAGGAGGCTAGTGATGATGATGGGAGCATGCATGCTGACATTTACTGTTTGTGGAAAGTACTGCTGTGAAGGAGCCTTCAGGTGCTGCCAGGGGGGAGCCAATGAGAGGAAAGAGGAGAGAAAAGCTATACCGGTTGCCTGGCTACCCTGCTGATCCTCTGCCTCTAAAGGCTCATACACACATCAGACCATAGTCTTTCGAAAATGATCACAGACCAATTTTATCCCCTTCCATGTAGTATGAGAGCCATACCTACACAGTCTATTCTATGGAGCTAAACTCCCCATCAGATAGAAATCTTTGCAAGATGCTGCACACAAAGATGCTGTAGACATTCAAAAGATCAGTATCTGCAAAAGATCTGTTCCTGCAAAATGCATTCATAGTCTATGATATCTGCAGATCATCATACACACCTTGTTTAACAGATATTCATCTGCAGATCAGATCCACCAGGATGGATTTTCAGATCTGCAGATGATTGTCTGATCTGCAGATGAATGTCAGTTAAACAAGGTGTGTATGATGATCTGCAGATCTCATAGACTATGAATGCAATTTGCAGGAACGGATCTTTGGCAGGAACAGATCTTTTGCAGATACAGATCTGTTGCATGTGTACAGCATCTGTGTGTGCAGCATCTTGCAAAGATTTTTTTCTGATGGGGAGTTCAGCTCCATAGAAAAGACTGTGAAGGTATGGCTCTCATACTACATGGAAGGGGGTAAAATTGGTCTGTGATCTTTCATTTTCAAAAGACTATGGTCTGATGTGTGTATGTGGCCTAATACTTTCAGCCACAACCCCTGAACAAGCATGCAGCTGATCAGGAGTCTCTGACATTATTGTCAGATCTGACAAGATTAGCTGCATGCTTGTTTCTGGTGTTATTCAGACACTTCTGTAACCATACAGACCAGCAGGGCTGCCAGGTAACTTGTATTGTTTGGAAATAAATATGGCAGTCTCCCTATACTTCTCGCTTCAGGTTCCCTTTAACAGCTGTGTGCCAGGAGGTAAGTCCTCCACTTGTCATTAACTTTTAATCTGTTGTGAATTATTTTTAAGCATTGGCCCATCGTAGCATATGTATTAGCCAGAAGAATTATCATAAAATGCAAAGTCCACCTTGTAGGTATCACACTGTCTTAAACAACTCAAGAAGTTAACCACTAAACGACCGCGTCACGCTAACAGGTGCGAACGCAGCGGCAGCCCCAGGACCGCCTAGCGCCAATTGGTGTCAAGTCCTGGGGCGGGATTTTGCAGGAGATCGCGTGCGCCGGAGCGCGCACATCTCCGCTTGAATGACACAGCTCCACTCTGTTATCAGTCTCCCGACGGCAATCGCCGCTAGGAGACTGTTAGACGGCGAAATCGATGACTATTTACTCTGTACAGTGCTGCGATTTAAGGCAGCGCTGTACTGGGGACAGCCATGTGGGGAGGAAGGGAGGGTGGGTTAAAAAAATAATTAAATAGTGACATTTATTTAAAAAATAAAGAAATAAATATTTATTAAAAAATATACAAACACCCCAGCAGAAAAAGGGGGGGGGAGTGAATCACTTGTGTGCTGAGTTGTACGGCCCTGCAGCGAGCCCTAAAGCTGCAGTGGCCTAAATAGAAAAAAATAATCTGGTCACTAGCGAGGTGTAAGCCTTCAGTCCTGGAGAAGTTAAAGCAAAACTTTGGGCTTGTTTAAAGAACATCAGCTTTAGGGAGAAAGCATCTTATTTACCTCCTTGGGAAGACTCTCTCTGGGCGTATATGAGCCAAATGACGACTCCCCCGTCTGAGTCGTCGCAACTCAGAGGGAGAAGTAATTTGGGGTCTGGCGATCACCAACACACGAATTACACTGCTGTGCAGCCACAGGCATAACATTATGTCTACAGCGGCGCCCAGGTCAGGCGCAGCTGTTGAAGAGAGCATCCCTCCTACTTTGGTGTAGGATAAACACACCCTTGTCTCTCACCTGGAAAGCTACCAAAATGCAATCACCAAGAAAAAATCCTCCTACCTATCACAGGAGATCGCAAAGGCCGCTAACAGACCAGCCCAACTATTCCGCACAGTTGATAGACTATGTAACCCATCCTGCCTTAAGCCTACTATAACTCCCTCAAAGGAGCTATGTGAGAAATTTGCTTGCTACTTTGCTGACAAAAGTATCCTCTATTCGGTCTCTCATTCAGTCCACAGCACCCAAGACTCATGCAACTCCTGGAAATAGCTGCAAAAACAACCTAACACCCTGGACTGACTTCAAAAGTATTAGTGAGGAAGAGATCTTAGACATCCTCCGCCGCCTCCGCAAGACAACCTGCAACCTGGACCCTGGACCAACTAAACATATGCTGAAATGCCCTGACCTGCTTGGTCCAGCATTTCACAAAATAGTAAATTGCTCTCTGCAAGCAGGGAGGTTTCCTACCTCTTTAAAAGAAGGAATCATCAAGCCCCTTCTTAAAAAAACCTTTCATGGATCCAGATGCAATGAGCAGCTACAGACCTGTCTCCAACCTCCCCTTCTTAGGTAAAGTTATTGAAAAGGCTGTCTATCTGCTACTTGAAACCAGCCTGTCAGTAAACAACATCCTGGACCCTCTACAATCTGGCTTTAAGAAACACCACAGCTGTGAAACAGCCCTCATCCAAGTCTGCAACGATCTGCTCATGGCAAGGGACAGAGGGGAATGTCCCATCCTAATCCTGTTGGATCTCTCAGCAGCTTTTGATACAGTTGACCATGAAATCCTGCTTAACAGACTGCAGGAGTACTGTGGCATCAGTGGATCAGATTATTCCTGACTGACAGAACACAGAGAGTATCCCTAGGTCCTATAATGTCCAAACCTGCATCTCTACAATTCGGAGTGCCACAAGGATCAATCCTATCCCCTCTGCTGTTTGCAATCTACATGTTGCCACTCGGTACACTTATCCAACGTCATGGCCTGACGTACCACTGCTACGCCGATGACACACAGCTATACCTGTCCTTCAAACCTGGTGGAACAGACCCTACTCCAAAAATAAATTCTTGCTTAGCTGAGCTACAGGCATGGATGAATGATAACTGGTTGAAACTGAATGCTGACAAAACTGAGGTCCTCTTTGTCCAAAGCCAGTGCTCACCATCAAAACAGCTCTATCCTAAAGCAACACCAATCAGGATTGGGAATTCAGACATAAACAGCTCCAACCTTGTGTGCAGCCTTGGCGTACTAATCGATGGGGATTGGAGTTTCAGAAACCAAATTTCATCTGTAGTGAAATCTTCCTACTTTCATCTGAAGAACATTGCAAAGATTAAACATCTGATTCCCCCAGAGGATCTTCCAACCCTAGTCCACGCCTTCATCACATCACGACTGGACTACTGCAATGCCCTTTATGTTGGCCTCCCCAAAAAGGACCTGCGTCGCCTGCAATTAGTGCAGAATGCTGCTGCCATTCAAATCCCTGCACAATCTGGGCCCTGGATACATGAAGTACTAACTGAAGCTGCACCACACCTCTCCCAACCTCAGATCAGCAAGTTCTATAAACTTGGTCACTCCCAGAGTGCACCTCAAAAAATCTGGAGATAGAGCCTTCTGTCATGCTGCCCCTACTCTTTGGAACTCCCTGCCACAACCAGTAAAGACAGCACCATCCCTGGAGCTATTCAAATCCAGACTGAAAAGCCACCTGTGTAGCCTGGCATTTCCGGACTTATAAAATTCTTCTTCTGTACCACGATGGTCTGAGCCATGCTTATGCGCTTTGAGTCCTATGGGAGAAAAGCGCTCTACAAATGTTATTTGTTGTTGTTGTTGTGTAACTGTTACAGCAGCAAGGATTCTGCATGTATTTCTCCATGCTTGCTACATCCCACACTGAATAATGATTGGCTCTGAGGTAAAGGTTGGGGAGGGGCATGGAAGTAGAGCAGAAGAGGGCCAGGAACTGGTAGGAGCCTTCATTCAAAGGTGAGTATTTTGTCTCTCTACAATTTTATGAAGCCCAAAGTCTTGCTTTAACTTCTCGTATTTTCTATAAGATTTCCTCCCCCTGTAGAGACAGGATGTAAGTAAAGACATGAACATGTTCAATAATTACCTTTGCTGATACTTGCAGGACATTCTGCCTGTTCTCGACACTTTTTACTTTTCCTCTTAATTCTACCCTTCTCTGTAGACGTCTGATCACCCCTCACACACACGCCGTCCGTTTCCTCCTTCACTATCCTCATTTCATCCACCATGACAGATCGCTGGTCACCCATCATATATGTCTCCTCTTCTTCCTCTTTAATTGTCCTCATCATGTCATCCTCTTCTGAAGATTGCTGATCACTCCTCACATAAGTCTCTTCTTCCTCTTTGTATGTTCTCATCGCTTCAAGCTTCTCATTAGGTGGTTGATCACTCCTCACATACATCCCTTCTTCTTTAATTGTCCTCATCATGTCATCCTCTTCTGAAGATTGCTGATCACTCCTCACATACGACTCTTCTTCCTCTTTGAATGTTCTCATCGCTTCAAGCTTCTCATTAGGTGGTTGATCACTCCTCACATACATCCCTTCTTCTTTAATTGTCCTCATCATGTCATCCTCTTCTGAAGATTGCTGATCACTCCTCACATACGACTCTTCTTCCTCTTTGAATGTTCTCATCGCTTCAAGCTTCTCATTAGGTGGCTGATCACTCCTCACATACATCCCTTCTTCTTTAATTGTCCTCATCATGTCATCCTCTTCTGAAGATTGCTGATCACTCCTCACATACGACTCTTCTTCCTTTTTGTGTGTTCTCATCGCTTCAAGCTTCTCATTAGGTGGCTGATCACTCCTCACATACATCCCTTCTTCTTTAATTGTCCTCATCATGTCATCCTCTTCTGAAGATTGCTGATCACTCCTCACATACGACTCTTCTTCCTCTTTGAATGTTCTCATCGCTTCAAGCTTCTCATTAGGTGGCTGATCACTCCTCACATACATCCCTTCTTCTTTAATTGTCCTCATCATGTCATCCTCTTCTGAAGATTGCTGATCACTCCTCACATACGACTCTTCTTCCTTTTTGTGTGTTCTCATCGCTTCAAGCTTCTCATTAGGTGGCTGATCACTCCTCACATACATCCCTTCTTCTTTAATTGTCCTTATCATGCCACCCTCCTTTGTAGACTGCCTCACGTGCCTCTCTTCTCCTTCCTCCTCTTTAACTGTCCTCATCATTTCACCGTCTTCTGTAAAATTCTGATCACCCGTCAGATACGTTTCTTCTTCCTTCATATCAACTTCCTGTGTACAATCTCAGGAATAAAGAGGACCTTTTAGGTTCCTGTTACTGAATCCAGCTGTTGGAAAAACAAACAGTGATTGAACACATAGGTGTTGATTCACTAGCCTTTACTGTGAGGGCCAGCGCTATCATAGGGGCACCCTCTGCTATTGCCAAAGGGCCCCAAGCAATTCCAGGCCCCCTCAGGTCTCCCATAACTTTGGTCCCTGCAGTGTAGCGACTCACCTGTCTTGAATAGCGGGCTCCTTCATTAGCCTGCGGCTCTGTATGTTCCGGTCTTCACCCCCGCTGGACGCATCTTCTCAGTGACCCGTTGGCATAGTACGTAATAATATTTGCCAGGTCACGGAAGACAGGAAACCCTGCCAGGATGAAGATGGGAACACAATGGAGGAGCGACTAAAGGAGGAGTGTGTCCGCCAGGACAGATGAACCGCTACACTGCTGAAAACTGGGGACTACAATAAAGTTGGGGGGAGACTTGGAGGGGGCAGAAGCTGGCTCAGGGGTCCTGCGGGGGATTGTGGGGGAATGTGGCAGCGACGAAAGGGGCCCCTAATGCAAAATAAGGGGGGTATCAGGTCTGTCAGGTGGGGGGGTCTGTTGGGGGGCAGATTAATTTTACCCAGGAGCCCCATTGCAGCTTGAACTGGCACTGTTTACTGTGTGCTGACAGCCCACATAGATTAACGGGTGTTACACAAAGTGCATTACGGAAATTGCATAATTCAAAATGTCTTGTCTTACCCAGTGATGTGAGGGGCGGCGGACTCTCCAGCATGATGTCCTAATAGAGGTCTTTGTGTCCTTCTAAACCCTGCATCCCAAATGGAGATATAGACAAGGTCATCCTGATGGACATAATGATACCATCACCATCCAGACAAACCCCTCACTGGAAAATCTCCCATAATTCCCAGCACTGCTCACCGCTCATCATCACCAGAAGGATGTTGTTAATGGATTCTGGGATGTGGAGGCTGCCATATTTATTTCCTGTTAAAGAATACCAGTTGCCTGACAGCCCTGCTGATCTATTTGGCTGTAGTGGTGTCTGAATAACACCAGGAACAAGCATGCAACTAATGCAGTTAGATCTGACAATAATGTCAGAATCACCTGATCTGCTGCATGCTTGTTCAGGGTTTACGGCTAATAGTATAAAGCCCAATCTACACGATACGATTCTTTGTACGATTCGATTACAATTCTATTTACGATCTGATTAAATGCGGCGTGTCCGATCGGGATTCGATTCAATTCGATTTGCCATTGTTTTGCAATGGCAAATCAAATTGAATCAAATCCTGATCGGACATGTTGGATTTAATCGGATCGTAAATTGAATCGTAATCGAATTGTACAAAGAATCGTATCGTGTAGATTGGGCTTTAGAGGCAGAGAATCAGCAGGATAGCCAGGCAACTGGTATTGCTTAACAGGAAATACATATGGCAGCCTCCATATACCTCTCACTACAGGTTCCCTTTACATTTTCATGGCTTTCAGACAATGAAGTGAAGGAACTGTGATAAGGATGGGCTATGAAGATAGATGCTGCATGGAAAAAGCCCACTGCTTCATAGTCATAATTATTACCCAGAATTCACCTCCTCTCACTTACAGAGATAAAAGTCATGTGACATTCTGACCACTCTGGTGAAGCTTCTGTTTTATTAATAGTGATAAGAGCGATGTCATGGAAATCTCAGTCATCACTGTATTGCTTTTCTCCAACATAGGTGAGGGAAGGTCTTCTAGAGCGATTGCCTCCATAGCATAGCAAAAACTGGTCCAAAATCAGACAACAAGCATAGATGCCTAGCTGACCGCATCATTGGCACCTTCATCAATTCCATAGCTCCCAACTGTCCCTCTTTTGGAGGGACAGTCCCTCTTTGAGAGCCCTGTCCCTCTGCCCTCCTCATTTGTCCCTCTTTCAGGACTTTGTCCCTCTTTCTATGTAAAGATATTTATTTCTCTACTACAAAATGTGTTTTATTGACTTTAAACTTTATTCCCATCCTTTAAATTGATATATTACTAATTTTTAAATGTTAATATGAAGGAAAATGATGAAATGATGAAATCTTTATGGTATGTGTGACTAGGGGTGTGATGGAGGCGTGGTCAGGGGTGTGACTTAAGTATCACTCTTTCTCATCTCAAAAAGTTGGGAGGTATGCAATTCTACTCCTGGCCACTTCCTAATCTAGGCACTCTGCCCAAAACTACCCCTCCCTTATTGACGTAAGTCAGGCTTCGGCTATTGCCGGCGCCAAAATTACACATGGCGCCAAAATTACTTGTTTCGATGCCAGTAGCCCTCTGATGTGTATGGCTGGCTTAACTCACAGGGATATGGATGTTTCCTTTTAAACAATGGCCTCAATTCACTAAGATCATGCTGGAGATAATAAGGCAAGAGAAAACTTACCTCCACACAAGAGAGAGTTATCTTATCTCTTCATTCCTTAAGTTACCTCCTCTGTAGCTATTTTACCTCCTCTGTAGTTCATTTACCTCCTTTGTAGTTATTTTCACACGCAGTTAATAAACAGCCTGTCTTTAACTCTGGAGTTATTTTAAGGATTGAAGAGTTAACTTAAAGACAGGAGAGTTAACTTTAGGTTTGCCTGAGGTAAAATGTTTCCTGAATACTACATGCCTTATCACCACCATGGTGATAACTCTAGAAACGTTATTAAAGACAGGAGATAAGCTTAGTGAATTGAGGCCAATGTCTGTTGCCTGGATGTCCTGCTCTTTGGCTGAAGTAGTGGCTGAATCACACACCTGAAACAAGCATGCAGCTAATCTAGTCTGACTTCAGCCAGAGCACCTGATCTGCATGCTTGTTGAGGGGCTGTGGCTGAAAGTATTAGATACACAGGATCAACAGGAGAGTCAGGCAACTGGTATTATTTTAGAAGGAAAAATCCATATCCTTTTCAGTTTAGGTTCCCTTTAATCATACTGTTCAGTCACTATCGCTATAGATTGCTGTATGTCTGCAGCCAAATGGCATATGGGTAATTAGCAGCTGATGATGATGGCTAGACATGCTGAGAAGAGAGGTTCCAGGTATAAAGCAAACATAAGTAGTACATATGCATATAAAAAAAAAAATATATATAGTTCATTACCTCCTCTGCTGCCAGTCCCAGCAATGTCTACTCACTACTTCCGGTCTGTTTCCTCCTCATCTTTGTGTCTAGATCGCCATCTGGTGCGCTCTGACTGCCACAACAGCACCACACTGTGGCCAGTAGTGGTACTGCTTTGCAGATAATTTATTATGAAAAGAAAAACAAGTGTGCTTTCTTAAAACAGAAAGAATTTGCGATAATTCAGGTTGGAGTGAGCATGAGATGTCTCCCAGTGCATCACTGCTGAATACATGCAAATTAACCATTCCAACCTGAATTATCGCAAATTCTTTCTGTTCTAAGAAAGCAAACTTTTGTTTTTCTTAGCATCTTAGTAAGGGGGCTGTTAGGACCATTGTAGTCCTTTACACACTCCAATGAGTTCTGGGTCACCATGAGCTTGCTGGTTAGTCTGTACCGTATTATGAAAAGTTATGACTAGATGTGATCAATGAAAAGCAAATTTTGACTACTTGATGCAAATGTTGTGGCAGATGGCAAGTGGACCAATGATGCAGTTGCTGATTTGAGTGGCCCAATTGTAAATTGAATGAAATTTGTATGCAAGGCAAGCTAAAATGCAAGCCATAATTATTCAGCATCTCAGTGCCCACTTCTTGGGGGTGTAACACGAAATCACTGGACACCCTTTACCCCCAAATTACCAGTATTCGGTAGTCTTTAAGTCCCCAGATATCGGTATAGGGCAGCTTCCCACCCCCCACTTAAGATGCTAGCATGTATATTCCTCCACAGGGGTGATGCCCAAGCATGTATGGCACAACAACACGTACATGGCGCTCTGGCCCCAGGGCTTTTCAGCGCACAGTGAGCCAAATTACGTCTCTCCCTGCTGCTGCACAAATTCGGGGGGAGGGGTGTGTTACACTCCCCTTCCAAGTTGTCGCAATTAACTCATGAGGGGGGGTTGCAGACTATAGCATTACTGCTATAGCCATGCCAAGCTTCGGCGCTATGCAGCCTCGCAGCAGGAGCTGAAAAGCCCTGCTTCCTCCTCCTCCAGGTCCTTGCCAGAATCGTCCCATCTCTGCATGTCATGTGATATGCATAAGGGTGCCACAAGAAGTTACACTGTATGGCAGGGCTGGAGAGAGGAGTTAGGAAGAAGTGAAGCTAGCTCCACTGAATACAGGTGATGTAAGCCTTCAGCAGGGTCCTCCTCATGTCTCCTACCTGTTCCTGCACCTCTATTACCGTACACCCATCCTATGGAACTGAGTGAACTCTGCAGTGATGCTCGGATACCCCCCAATCACGGATTCAGCTATTTGGCCGTTATTGGAAAAAAAAAATCAGGAAATTCCGTGATTAATTTCCAGATTTGAAACAAACTCACAAATTTGACTCTTTCCTTGAATGAGGCAATCACGGAAATTCACGGCCGTGATCATGGAAACCACGGAAAAGCGTTTTAGCTAATACCAAGGCCCCCATACATGCTACAATCCCCCAAATTTCATGGATTATAAAGGTGATAAGGGGTTACAACTTAAACAAAAAAAAATCAAAAAATAACTTTTAGTTTTTGAGAAAATGGATTTTAAAGATAAAGCAACACTTTAAATGTGGCTAAATTGGTAATAAGTGGATTTAAACAGGGAAATACACTTTAAGCAATTACAGAGCTGAGTCCCAGTGGCACCTGGCGGTGGTGGTACCACTGGAGGAGGATGAGTGGCTGAAGCCACAAAAACACCCAGAGATGTTTTTGTAAATGTTTTTTTTTTTCCCTTGCAGCGATAGCAATGACATGGCAGCAGAGTTGTCCGTGGCCACTGGCGGCGGTAACGCAGACAGAAGTAGTGAAATAGAACATCAGCGGCAGCAGGATGAGGACTAAAGTGGTTAGTGCAGTAGCACATAACGGCCATGGCACCTCACAGCATGATACTGCTGCCCAAAAAATGACATGCATCCGCGGCTCCAATCCGTGGGTGGAAGTCACAGCAAGCATGGGGTTACTGCTGGGAGTGCTGCTCACAGCGAAAGTCTGGGATAAAGTAATGATGGGCTGCTTCTCCGTCATCATGTTTATCAATGCCTGTGAGTCTATCTCCTGAATGACCACACGGCGACCCAAGGTGCTGAAAATGGGCGACACCGGTGTCGGCTGACTCGGCACAGGCTGTGCGGCTGATGGACGCCTCTCTGCTGCACCCCCTACAGCTGAGCACCCTCTCCCTGGTTGTGGACCAGTCCCAGAAGTAGCGGAGGCAATGGCACTCCCTCTCCTGCTGCACCCACAACCCCTGCCAGACATGCTGTATACTATGAACAAATTTTTAGAGGTGGAGAAAGTGTGCTGCTTTTTACAGTCAATACGTGTGTGTGGGCCTGGGGACAGACGGAATATAACAGGAGGGGGCTTTTATTGATTTTTCAGAAAAGAAAAATAAAACAAACAAAATACTGAATACAGTAAAACAGAACATGAAAATCAGTGGACAGGGGCGTGGCTTGGCACCGCTCTGTGATGGCTGCTTGCTGAACGAGCTCCTCGTGTGCACCCATTAATACCAGGTTTCCAGCTTGCAAACCAAACATGAAGGAAGACAAGAGGCTACAGGGGGACCCCAAGACCCAGGGTGAACCCCCAGCTAACCCTCCGAAACAAGTACCGGGGATGTTCAGGACACAGAAGAACTCGAGCACGGGCCGTAGCCAACCTAAAATGGCGGCGACCTCTCCTAACCTAGCTGAACACTCCCCTCAAGGCTCCGGGGGCCCACAGAAAGTACTGGAGAAGCTGGATAATATGCCTACAGTCGCAATGATGCTGGATATAGCTAAAGATATCAAGGAGACCCTATCAGCAGCGATAGCGGACCTGAGAAGTGAAGTCTCTCACATAAATACGCGACTAGATACTCTGGAGAAGGAGGGGGAAGCCACACGATCACAAGTAAGTGGCCTGCAGTCTAAATCAGACCAGCATGACCTGAAGCTGTACGAGTTCCAACAAAAACTGGAAGATCTAGACAATAGAGGCCGCCGCAATAATATAAGGGTCAGAGGCCTACCAGAATCTGTGTCGCAGGAGCTTATCCTCCCCGCAATTTCCGCCATCTTTAATCAACTTCTAGAGCGCTCAAAGGACTCCCCTATAGAGATTGAAAGAGCACACCGAGCTCTTCGACCTAAAGGTCGTGAAGGGGGACCTCCTCGAGATATAATCTGTTGCTTGAACAGTTTTGCACTAAAGGAGGAAATAATGAAAAAAGCAAGGGAGCAGGATGAGATACGCTTTAATGACGCCACAGTTCAATTGTACCAGGATCTTTCCATCATCACCCTGCAAACCAGGAGAGCCCTGAAACCCCTGTTACAACAACTTAGAGAAAACGCAATATCTTACCGCTGGCGATTCCCCTTCTGTCTCCAAGCCACAAAGGGGACAAATATAGTCAATCTGAGACACCCGATGGACCTTGAATACTTCTGCAGAGCACTCAACATCCCCTCAGTGGATCTTCCTGATTGGCAACCTCTAGCCACAACTGACGGTCCTCCTACCTTATCAACCATGGAGCGGCCTAACCCGGCGAGAAGGAGAGATCGCTCATCAAGCGAACAAAGTTTCCAGCAACACTCCCGTAGGAGACGGCTGAGTCAGTCCTCGGAATCCGGAGAACAGGAACCCCCCGATCAAGCCGAAGGCTCAGATGCGGGAGACAGCGAGATTGATCAGCCTTCAACGGGGCCCGCTGAACTAGAGACCTGAATTTTCCCGTCAAGGGTTACGGTAACTCTTTGTTGTCACAAACCTCCCCGACCCTACATCAGCCCAAACTGAAATCTATCTGCCCCAGTAAACCCGAAGCCATTTAGGCCTACTCTCGGTATTACCTAAGCGAAAAACCCACTCTTTGCTGTCCTGTACCATTTGTCATGGCTCCCTAACTTCCCATATTAAAGTAAAACGTAGAGCCCAATGCAACAGCCCTAGCAAATTAGTCTAGGTTTACCTAACTGAACCCCATCTCTTCCCACAGACCCTGGAAGTTAAACTTAATCCTCTCTACTAGTTACGTTTCCTTCAAACGTTAGACTGCAGGTTGGGAACCATGTTATCTCTGTAATACCTGTATTTCTGCAATGTCTGCATTACTAATTAAGCCTGTTATAATTTTTTAGGAAACTTATAGTCTGTTAACACATGCATATGTTATTTGGTTATAACTACAACGCTGTACTTCTCATAATAGATAAGTCTTTATAGTAGTAAAATGTTATTATTGCGCATGTTAAATACAGGGTACAAGGGGAAGACATGGGGAATGTATACACGACAGATATGTGTTCTAAAGGGGGGTAAACAATAAACAAAAAACAAAAGACCCCATTGTTTAACGATCCTAAACTAGCTGCCTATCAGACTAACTCTCCCTCCCCCCTCCCCCCCCTACCCTCCCCCCCCTTCCCCTACCCTCCCCACTCTGTAGCCTAAGTCTTCCTAATATAGTACTTAGAAACCTTGGTATATATAATGGGGTAGCACCAACACGAACTAAGAGCTCTACCTACTGAGTAATTGTCACTTCATTACCCCAAACAGTGTATTTGCTTGCACTGACCCAATACCGGTCAACAACCTAGACAGTCCACTCAGTGGCCTGTCTACACCGTACCTTTTACTTTATACTTCTTTAGGGTAAAGTAGGCCCTCTTATACAAATCTCCACTTATCTCTACCCTGTCCAGAGAGCGTTCTGGCCAAATGCTAATATTTCACCTTCTCTTTCTTACTCTATATCTTTTTTCTAGTTCCCTGTCATATCATCTTCTCTCCTGTGGTGGGGGACCGACCTGGTGGAGTGGTGACTCATCACTAACTAATATGTCCTCTAAGAGACAAGAGACTGTCCGATGGCTAATTACTTCCCATAATGTCAACGGACTTAATACACCAGAGAAGAGGTCAGCCTTACTACACCTTCTCCAAAGCCAGAGAGTGATGATTGCAATGCTCCAAGAAACACACTTCTCAAACAAACATAATCCATATCTGAGAGACAAAAACTACACCAGAGGATACCACTCCACGTCCCCAACAGGGAAAACAAGGGGAGTATCCATTCTATTACATAAATCCTGCGAAATCCAAGTGAAAAATCACCTAACAGATCCAGAGGGGAGGTTCATATTTTTATTAGGCACATTGGGCAACAGAGAGATTACGTTAGTTTCCATTTATGCACCAAATGACAAGCAGGAGTCCTTCCTTAACATGGTCACCAATAAGCTGCTAGACTTTGCTAAAGGTATGATAATATGGGGAGATGATCTCAACATGCCTCTGCATCCCCCTATAGATACTTCAAATGGTAAATCACTAATTCCTTACAAAGCTATTAAAAGGGTAAAGGAAAAGCTCTCGAATCTTGCTTTAATTGATGTGTGGAGGGCCCTGAACCCTCAGGTAAAGGACTACACACATTATTCGGCGCCACACCAGAAATACTCGCGCATTGACCACTTAATGGTCACACAATTAGACCTCGATCTAGTAGTAAAAGCGTCAATTGGTTCGATAGCTTTTTCAGATCACGCACCCGTGTTCCTGGTGCTGGAAATACCGTTCCTAAAAACTTCACAATTTAACTGGAGATTGAACCCAGAACTTCTGGGGGATCCAGAGGCCTTCCACACAGTCTCCAAACTACTCTCAGATTACATGAAACACAACCTTCCCTGTGAGGCATCCCCCCTAGCCATATGGGAAGCCCATAAAGTTGTCATCAGAGGGGAGCTCATTAAAATAGGAGCAAGGAAAAAAAAAGACAAGTACTTCTATATTAATGCTATCTTAAAAGAAATCTCTCAACTTGAATCCCTCCATAAAAGCACCGCTAGTGTAGACATTTTGAATAAACTTCAACTCAAAAGACTAGACCTGAAATCAGTCCTCAATAGAAGAGCTAAAAGTGCCATCCTCCACTCAGAGAAAGCACTCTATGAATGGGACAATAAAATAGGATCCTTCCTAGCAAGAAAACTTAAAAAAAAAAAATGCTAAAAACCTGATTAAGGCAATCAAGAACCCCAAGGGCCCTGACAACATAACTACCCCCACAATCCTAGAAGCCTTCCGCAAATATTACATGAGCCTCTATAACTTAAATCTCGACCAGAAGAAAAATAGCTCACAGTCCCATAGGAGAACCCTGATAGAAGACTTCCTTAAACATCATGGCCTTCATGCCCTAAAACCTGAAACCGCCACAGAACTAGATCTACCAATCAGCCAATCAGAATTCCTCTCAGTGATTAAGGATTTAAAATCCGGGAAAAGCCCAGGCCCAGACGGTTTAACTTCCCAGTACTACAAGCTGTTCGCTAGGGTCTTGGCTCCATGCTTCACAAAAGCTTTTAACAATGTGACGGCTAGCACAATACCCTCCACGCAACTCCTAGAAGCCCATGTGGCTGTCATTCATAAAGAGGGTAAAGACCCGCATACATGCAATAACTACAGACCAATCTCACTTCTCAATTGTGATATCAAGATCTTTGCCAAGATCCTGGCGAACAGGCTCAACCCCCTACTCCCGCAATTGATACACCAGGACCAATCAGGATTCACGCCAGGTAGAGAGGGAAGAGACAACACTGCCAAGGCAGTGGGGGTCCTGCATTGGCTCTCTCGGCGTCGTGTGGAGGGGTTCTTTCTCTCCACCGATGCCGAGAAGGCCTTCGACAGGGTGGCATGGGACTATATTCATGCGGTTTTAGCTGACCTGGGATTAGGCCCACATTTAAAGGCCTGGATAGGCCTATTATACAGTAACCCAACAGCGAAAGTGAAGGCAAATCTTTCCCTGTCAAACTCTTTCCCAATCACAAATGGAACAAGACAGGGCTGCCCCCTGTCCCCACTAATCTATATTCTCTCCTTAGAGCCCTTCCTAAACTTAGTTAGAGCCAATACAGATATACATGGCATACAGATCGCCCAAAAAGAATACAAAATAGCAGCTTTCGCGGATGATATGCTTTTTTTCTTATCACAACCGCTGATCACCCTACCCAATTTAGTAAGAGCTTTAAAAGAATTTGGCATAATTTCCAACTTAAAAATTAATTACGACAAGTCCTATGCATTAAACATTTCATTAAAGGATCCTAACTTGACTCTTTGTAAGGAGAGATTCCCCTTTAAATGGGAGCAAACGGCGATTACCTATCTTGGTATTAAACTTCCAGCTAAAATAGAAAAACTATTCGAGCTAAATTACACCCCTCTAAGAGAGAAAATCATAAAAGAAATCACAGATTGGGATAAGCTTAAAGGACTCTCATGGTTTGGTAGGATGTCATCCATTAAAATGACTATCCTACCACAGCTGTTATATACGCTCCAAACTATCCCTATACACCTCCCAGCTGAGTTCATAAAATCCCTGCAAGGTCAGATTAATAGATTCATCTGGGAACACAAGAAAATTAGAATCAGCAACAAAACCCTCTCTCTCCCAATAGACAGAGGAGGAGCTGGTCTACCAAACCTTAAATTGTATTATTATGCCTCACACCTTCTCAGAATAATTGACTGGACAACTTACCCAATACAAAAAGACTGGGTACACATAGAACAGGAGATATGCGGAACTCAACTGGGAGGCCTCCCATGGATGAGCAATGTGTTACCCCTCAAAAAGACTAAACAAGATCACCCCTTTATACTAGCCTCCAAAGCAGTGTTCACTGCCTGCTGCAGCCAATACAAAATTTCATCCTTGACGGGACCCATGACTCCTATTATAGGAAACCCCCATTTCCTCCCGGGAGGTGACTCTCTCTATTTAAAAACTTGGGCAGAATCAGAATTACCTAGAGCTTATCACTTCACCTCTAAAGGTACCCTTAAAAAACAGGAAGAAATTAAGCACCCCACATCAGATCAGCCCATCCCTATGTGGACACTATTCCAACTACGGCATTTTCTTAACTCTAAGCATTTGAAATGCACAACTAGGTCCAATCTAACCCAATTCGATTTGAGATGTGTTTCAAAAGGAGTAAAGAGACATTCACTCTCCTGGCTTTACAACTTGCTAGTATATGCACTCTCGGCACCAGAAATACCTGCTAAAAAATACTGGAATAACGCTCTGGAATTGCCACTATCAGATGAACAGTGGAACACAATATACCTTAACGCACACAAATCTACCAGATGTGCCAGAAATAAAGAACAAAACTATAAGTTTCTAACCAACTGGTATAGAACCCCTCAAAAGTTACACAAATTCGCACCTAGCATCCCTAATTCGTGCTGGCGATGTGAAAACAGTCCTGGAGATCTACTGCACCTAACTTTTACGTGCCCGTTACTAGAAGCTTTCTGGAAAGATGTCCACAGGATAAGCCAACAAATATCGGGGCTTTCAATACCATTCCTCCCAGATACCTACCTACTACACAATTCACCAATCTCCCCCTCTCAATACAAAAAATCGGTACTCCCACACCTGATTACAGCAGCCAGAGCAACTATTCCTGCACTTTGGAGAACTAAATCTATCCCTACACTGAAACACTGGTTTTCTAGGGTAGAGAAAACAAAGGAGCTGGAAGAAATGGTTTTGACGGCTCACGATCAAGTTGATAAAATCTCTAAGATCTGGGCTTGTTGGTACGATTTCACTGACTCTGATGAATATAAAAATATAATGTCTTAAAAGAGTATAAGGAGACTACATGCAAGACCCTCCACCACTACCACGGCCATACCACCACAGGAATACCACAGGTATACCACAGGAACCCTTTCCCTAACCTCTACTTTAACTTCTCCTAGCTCTCTCTTAACCTTTCAACTTCTTAATATAACCACTACAATGATCTCTTACTTACCTAACTATAACCATCCACCCAGATGTCACCTATCCTCCATAGCAGATGGTGATCATAAGGCCATGTCAACTCAAGAACCCTCTAACACCTAAAATGGAATCTCACGAGATCTGAAACAATTAAGCAATCTCCTGAAGCAGATAACTTTAAACATTTGCAACTGTAAATTCCTGCACAAATCTGTCTTATTTCTTACTGAATTGAATCTATGTTTTTCTGGACAATGCTCTACATGTGTTATTTTTATAGTGTTGAACTGTTGAACTGTTGACATGTTAATTAATATGCATAACCAAATAAAAATATATTGGAAACGAAAATCAGTGGACAGCGCCGTGGTCTGCCTGCACTATGCGCACAGCAAATTAACCGGCTGCATGCTAGTAGCAAAGTATAAGGTCACCGACTAAACTTAGTGACTGAACAACTGTGGCAGTGACTGCAACTAACTGAAGTTGATCACTGGCTGGCTGGTTTAGCTAGCTAACAAGTATACAGTAATAGAGTAGTAGAATCAGTATGAAGTAGAACCTGCCTGCCTGCACTAAGCACAGCAATCTCTCTCACTGACAACTACACTGACTACAACTAACTTAAGTAATCACTCACTGGCTAGCTAGCTGAATACAAGTATCAGATACAGTATAAGGGCAATGTAAGAACTGAAAACGCTCTTGCTGATGTATAATATGGCCTGGAGATGATCCTCTCAGTGCCACAGGGTCTAGCAAGGATGGAGCTCTGGGAATGGCCCCCACTTTATATACAGGAGGGGAGGGCAGAGCCTCCCCTCCTATGATTGGTTGCTAGGGGCTGGCTGGGGGCCTCTGATTGGCCCAGGGATGTCAATTCTGCCCATGTCCGCCCAATCACGACCTAATCACGGATGTCCACAGTGATCACTGCCGTAACCGCATTCCGAATATATTTGCAATCACGGAATTTCCATGGCCGGTTTCCGTGATCCAGAATTGATCATGGATTTGGAAGTCGAATAGTGAAAAAGTGCTTGTGAATCACGACTATTCCATGATCACGAAAATTATCCGAGCACCACTGCTCTTGAGTGAACTTGACTTGTCTAATCTCCAAACTCCCATCCAGTGACTGACTAAGCATTACCTTGTACTCATACTGTTCTGCATGATCTGGTTTGCATGTATTCCTGTATTGCCTTATTGCTGTATGTCACCCCTAAATATTGTCTGTAACCTTAACTAATGTCCAGCGCTGCGTAATATGTTGGCGCTTTATAATTACAATAAATAAATGTATACCACTTCCACAATCTGCTAGCTCTGATGGTCAAATTTTGATTTTGCAGGAGGTGCAGCCGGTTCAGTTTTGCTAGGGGGCCGTCAAGTTCTAGATGTGTCCCTGAGTGAAATGTAGGGGTTTTGGTGTGTTAAGTATCCTAAGGACACCTAAACTGAGAGGCATAAGAACTATGCCATATTTATTTCCTTTTACAAAATACCAGTTGCCTAGCTGTCCTGATGTTCTCTGAGTACAGTAGTGTCTAAATCTGAGACAAGCATGAAGCTGATTTAGTCAGAGTTCAACAAACACAATTGCTAACTTCCAGTCAGAGCAATATCCTGCCTCTATCTGGCCAGCAGACGCTTGTCAGCCAATCAGGTGCACTGTCATACAACCTTTGCCTGCTGTACCATACCTAGCAGGAATTACATAGATTAGCATTCAGGTGGGAGGCTTCGGTTGGACGCAATCGTGAATTGCGTCGTTTAACAGGGACGCCCCGTGTAGGCACATCTCCCACACGGTCCCCTCCCTAACCACTCACCTGTCAACCGGAAAGGGTGTATGACAGTGCACCTGATTGGCTGACAAGCGTCTGTTGGCCAGATAGAGGCAGGATATTGCTCTGACTGGAAGTTAGCAATTGTGTTTGTTGCCGTTGGCATTCAGTTTAGAGGTGGTGGGGTGAGTTCCCTGGAGGTGAGAGGTCCAGGGCTTGCCCGCACTTCCCTCTAGGTGTCGCATAGTGGTTTGGGGGCCCCAGTGAGTGAGACCTGGGGCCCCTGGGCTGTCATGTGGACCAGTGTTTGTGATTTTAGTCAGAGTTCAGTCAGAAGCATCTGATCTGCATTGTAGGAAGGGAGGGTGCGTAGACACCCTGCATAGAAAAAGCACAGAGACCACGAGAGCCCCAATAGTGTAATGTGTCACACAAGAGTCAGAACAGAAGTATAAGGAAAAGTGGTACTCACAAAGGGAGGTTGCAGTGGCAACCAACCACAAGAGGCAGATGTAGAGATGTACAGTATAACCCGTTCCACTGGGACATCCAGGGCAAACAGGATTCAGTTGCACTTGTCATGTAAAAGATGCCACTGGTCCTGGTGATTAGCTCCAACAAGGGCCAGGGAACACCTCTCCAATGGAGTGTGAACAAGCACAAAAGGGAGGAGAAGAGGCGTGCAAGGGTATAATAAAACTAAGTTCAAAACCAAATAAAGGAGAAAAAGGATGAGGTGACTAGAAGACAACATTCATATGATAAATTAACTTTATTATGCACTGGCAGAGAGCCTAATAAAGTTATTATATACATTTTGTCTTCATTGAGGTAAGCCACCTCATTCTCTCTCGTTTGTTTGGTTTTAACTTAGTTTTATTATGCCCTTGCGCGCCTCTTCTCCTCCCTTTTGTTCCTGATCTGCATATGCTTGTTCAGGGTCTATGGTTAGTATTAGAGGCAGAGGATCAGCAGGAAGGGCAGGCAATATGCATTGTTTAAAGTTACACTGAAGTGAAAAAGACTTATGATTTAATGATTTGTATGTGTAGTACTGATGAATAATAGAAAATTGGTAGCAAATAAAATCATCTCGTATTTTTATTTTTAGAGATATAGCTTTTTATTTGTTATAAAACATTGCATAATTCTGTCATATTTGCAATGACAAGCCACACTCTGTATTTTAAACTTTAAAGCCAAGCTAATGACCCTTTCAACTTCCCTGCAGTAAAAATCATATCTGAATGTGTCTCTGACTGTTTCTTTGATGTATAAGTGCTCCAGAAAACAGTGACCGGCTTGGGTCGGAGAGCTCAGAGAAGCTTTTTTGCATGGATAACAACTGAAGTTTCTTAAAGGGGTTCTGTGGGCTATTTTAAAAACCAAAAACTGACACTTACCTGGGGCTTCTACCGGCCCCCTGCAGATAACCCGTCCCGCGCAGTCACAGAAGAATCCTCCGTTCCCCCGCTGCCGGTCACCATCCATTATTCATCTAACTAGATGAATGCAACTGCGCCTGCACACGTCCTCACTCCTGCTCGCGTCTCCGGAAGCTTCCTGTGCAGGTGCAGAGCGTTTTCTTGTACTGCGCCTGAGCAGGAAGCTCCCCAAGGCGTGAGCAGGAGCGAGGACATGCGCAGCCGCACAGTTGCATTAGTCTAGTTAGACGAATAATTGGACGGTGACCGGGGGAACAGAGGATTCTTCAGCGGCGGCGCGGGACAGGCTATCTGCAGGGGGCCAGTAGAAGCCCCAGGTGTCAGTTTTTGGTTTTTAAAATAGCCCAAAGAACCCCTTTAACTTTTCCTGTACTGGAAACAGTATGAGACTCATATCCTTTGCTACTAATGTTCTATTTCTTAGCTGTACTACACATACAAATCATTATATCATAAGTTTATTTTCACTTCAGATTCCCTTTAAAAGGAAATAAATATGTCAGCCTCCATATCCCTCTCACTTCAGGTGTCTTGTAATAGGTGGGAAAATTGATATCCTAGCTGTATCAGCAACATATAGGAGAAATGTAGACATAGGTTATCCCTCTCCCATGTAATAGTGTAAATGGTCCATGTTAGCCACTTTATAGTCCTCACAATGTTATGTAACCACTTTTTTTAAGTAATTAAAAGCGAAGTTTTAGGGTCCTTTCATTAATGTTCTCACACCAATTTCTCTTTGATCTTGATTGAAGACACCCCTTACACCCCCCATGGCAGTTTGGCAACAGCAGTGTGGTCCGCACCACCAAAAACAGGCCTTCAGGGATTACCACGTTATTACGCAATAATCCCAGTCTGGTATCTGGCCAACAGGCAGTGACGCTCACTTCCTGTTGGGCAATGGAGGACGGGCATGGAAGCGTATTTCTAAATGATGCTGAAAACTGCGGCAGGTTTTTTTTTTTAAAGATATGTGCATTACTAAAGACTCACATGACTTCTGGTCCGACACAGATCCCCGTACGGCAACGTAAGTTTGGACACGCGTTAGATAGGGCACTTCCGGCGCAGCATACCGCAACGTGGGGAGTGTGAACTCCCTCATAGACTTTCATTGCCCGAGGGAATGATGCGGTAAATTTACCGCACCGCACCAGTCTGAAAAGGCTCTGAAGTGAGAGCTATATGGAGGCTGCTATATTTAAAAAAAAATAATCATAATAATACACATTGCCTGGCTTTCCTGCTAATTTTTCTGGCATCAGTAGTGTCTGAGTCACAAACCTGAAATGAGCAAGCAGGAAATGCAGTCAGACTTCAGTCATAAACATCTGATCTGCATGCTTGTTCAGGGTATATGGCTAGAAGTATTATGGCCCGTACTCACGGGCTGCAGAAGTGGCCTGTCGCCAGCACACGTGAGCGTGCTAGCGACAGGCCGGCGACAGCTTCTCTCCAGGTCCCTCCGCGTACACACGCGGAAGAGGGACCAGCGGCGAGACGGAAGCTGTCGCCGACGTTCCTCCTCTCCCCGCCGGAAGCTCCATTTACCTCTATGGAGGTTGCTGTCGCTAGTCCACGTACTCACGCGGACTAGCGACAGTTGCGGGGGAGGTGCGGCGGCGACTGTCGCCATGCGATTGAAACTTTCAATCGCATGGCGACATGAGCGACGGGCGACAGTTCGGGGTGCGCGCGCGTGCGACGGCCCATACTCACGGGCGACCTGTCGCCGCAACACGCGCGCGCCGCGTGTTGCGGCGACAAAAGTCCCTCGTGAGTATGGGCCATTAGAGGCAGAGGATCAACAGGACAGCAAGGCAATGTGCATTGTTTGAAAGGAAATTAATATGGCAGCCTCCCATTTCAGGTGTCCTTTAAAAGTACTTGAAGTGTTTAAGTAAAAGCAGCAGTCAGCATCTAGAAATCCAACAGTGTGTGCTTTCCAGCCACTGTTGAGGTCTTGTATCTGTGCAGGCTGCTATTCATCAAATAATTTGGAACCCACCATTATGAGGCTTGTGGAATGAGGAAGCCCCCTTTAATAACAAGGGTGCCTCCACATATCTGCCCACTCCCAGTGAATTCGCAACGGAGATGTCAATAACCTCAGATAAGGATGCCGTGTGAGGGGTGGAGACTTCGCCACCTCCACTCCGCAGGGTACCCAGTCCTATGGAATTTGTGGATTGGTATTTCTCAGGGGGTGGAGCTCCATGAATTTCCAGTGGAATTGCTTGCAGGGGGGACAAGGGGTTAACACTTCTTGGGAGTGGGACAACACTCTGTTCCATACTTTGTATGTGCTTAAATTTTTAGTAACACAAACATGGAGAAGCTTAAAGGTCAACTGTAACGAGAGGAATATGGAGGCTGTCATATTTATTTCCTTTTAAGGTAAACCTGAGATGGCGGCAAAGCAAAAAATGTATACATACGTGGAGCTACCTCTAGCCCCCTGTGGCCTGATCCGTCCCACGCGCCATCCTCTGCCTCCTGCATGTTCTGTTATGGCTCCCGGTAACTTCGGGAGTTGGGGCTTACTGCTCATGTGCAGCCCAGCAGTGTGTGTGCCCTATTGCACCCCGGGCCGCAAGAGCCTGATGGCGGCACTATGCTGGCTGGCTGAAGTTACTGGGAGGATTATGGATGAACGAGGAGACGGCAGCGAGGGAGCGATCAGGCTGAAAAAGGCTGCCGCCATCAGGCTCTTGTATACATTTTTCCTTTACATTCATCTCCGGTACACTTTAAGCACATTTCTTGCCTGGCTGTCCTACTGATCCACTGCTTCTTATACTTTTAGTCATCAACCCTGAACAAGCATGCAGCAGATCAGGTGTTTCTGACATTATTATAAGATCTGACAAGATTAGCTGCATGCTTGTTTCTGGTGTGATTCAGACACTACTGCAGCCAAATAGACCAGCAGGGCTGCCAGGCAACTGGTATTGTTTAAAAGGAAACAAATATGTCAGCCTCAATATTCCTCTCACTTCAGTTGTCATTTAAAAGTCCAAAACAACCACAATCTGCTCAGGTTTAAGAGACAAGATTTCCTGCTAAAATTGTAAAATTGATTTAAAAAAAAAAAAAAAGTACAAGAACTTAATTTTTTTTGCAATGTCCAAAGTTGGAATCCAAACTGGAAATTGGTCTTAAAGAACGAATGAATGAAATAAACTATTGTATCTATCTTCCTTCTCCTACAAATTACTTTTTAAGACATTCCACAGTTTTATTTTATGTTTAAATCTACTTTTGAAGTTTTAACGGTTTTATTGTTTTTGCTCAATGACACATTCATTGAAGTATGCCAGAGCTAAAATCTATGAACCATTGACCCTTTTTATCTCTTTCCTGCTCTCAGAAGCCATTTTCTGCTAGGAATGTGTTTTATAGTTGGAACTTCTTTTCAGTGAGGGTCACACTGTAGTCACTTCCTGTCAGGACTGAGTCAGCCACTTACATACCTGATATTTAACTCTTCCAGGCAGAGAAAGAAAAAAAAGCAACAAAGCATAGTTATTTGTGGGCTAGGCACTGTACATACCCATGTCTATCTCATCATGTCACTTCGGGTATCCTTTAAAGGCCAGGACAGAATCCGCTGATGTCTGCCCTATACATTCCACCTGTGTAATACTCATCCATCACTCAACCCAATCATACTCTGCCTGCATTTGTGTGCACTGGTCTGTACCACATACTGTAAAGAGGTGTCCCTGTACTGGGGGCCACAGCGAATGAATGTCCTGGCGCTTTGAGTCCGCCAGGAGAAAAGCGCGATATAAATGTTATTTGTCTTGTCTTTTCCATCACTTCCATGCACTAATTCATGTTCATCCAAAAATAATAAACATTTAAAGTGTACCCAAGCCGAGGCTCAGAAACAAAACTACATACTTACCTAAGAAGAGGGAAGACTCTGGGCCCTATAGAGGTTCTCCTTCCTGTCTTCCGTGAGTGCAGACCCTCCAAAGATTACCAACAAGGTAAAACTCAATCTTTTAGTATACTAAAACTCTGTTATACATTGTTTCTTAGTTTATATACAAATTTATTACCTAGAACTGATCAGATTAGTATAAGAGAATGCAATCATTATACTCACCTATTTTTAGATTATCTACATGCACAAGATTCTTAAAATTGGTTACTTAATGTATGTATTGTAAACACTGACAATATTGTTATTATGTCAAGTATTATTAGCCTAATGACTTATCCTTTTGATATGTTTGTTTATGTAAAAACTGAATGTACAACAAATGTCATTAATATGACTGTATAAAAATTTAAAAATTCTTCAATAAAAAAAACTATTGAAACCGATTACCAACAAGGGCTTGTCAGTAATGTAATGGGGCCGAGGTTCTCTCCAGGCACAAGCGAGGCCATACTGTTCCTGCATGAGTCCAGCTGCGCCTGCATAGGAAGCCTGCTCCGCTTGTGCACCGGCGGCTCCATGTTATGGGGAAGCGCTCGAGCCAGAAGAGGATTGTGGCCCCGATCAGCTCGAGGGTCCACGAACGGCAACAGGGATCAGAGGACATCGAGGGAAGCCTCATTACTTTCCAGAGGCTTCCCTCTTTTTAGGTACGCATGTTTTTCTGAACCCAAGTTTCTTTAAATGAGACAACACAGGAAATAAAAATTTGCCGAATAAGCTTTAACGATTTTATTGATGACAGTGACTCTATCTGAACATCAAAGTTTTTAGCAACACATTAAAAAAAAGATTTAAAAAAAATGTAAAAAAAATGTAAAAAAAATGCATTAAACCCTTACACTACCCCACCCACCCCAAACCCCACCCCCTTCTGAACTCGCCCCCCCCCCCAACAGATACACCTTCCAGACCAGTGATGGGAATGATGGAGAAATGGTCATGCATAGATTTGGGTTTCAGGCTTCCAATCAGCTTTCCTTCTCTTTTGCTGAGAAGAGGTCCTGAATATCACCCTGCGGAGAGACTTTGTGACAGCAGTATCTTCACTTGTGGCCACAGAGTAAGAAGGCCCTGATAGTATACATGCAGAGGAGTCCATTGGTTAATGAGGAGGGCTCTACAAGTCTTGGCAAAATGAACTTCTATGGGTGAAGTAATCTCTTGGCTTCTTATAGGATTGGCAGCACAGTTTGGATCCCAGCCAGGGCACTATCTGCATGGAGTTTGTATATTCTGCCCGTATCTGTGTGGGTTTCCTCCGGGCACTACAGTTTCCTCTCACATCCCAAAAACATACAGATAAGTTGATGGACTTACCCCTAAATTGGCCCTAGACTACCGTAGATATATAAATATTGTAGAGATTAGATTGTAAGATACTCTGAGGAACAGTTAGTGACAAGTCTATGTATACACTCTGTAAGGCGCTGTGGAAGATGTTGGCACTATATAAATACAAAAATAATAGTAAAAAAAAGAAGAAGAATATTTCTAGCTAAGTATACATGCTGGATTAAACTCGGATGAGGCGGGTGGTAAAGATGGCCTCTGACGAGAACCTACTTTGTGTAAACTGTCACTTCCAATGTCATAATAATTACTATTTTGCCAGGAGTCAACAGTAAAAATATACCTCTGACTCAGCTTCTGGGCAGGAAGTCTGTCTTCTCACTGGAAGCAGAACCTACCACCCCTCCTCATGCAGTAACAGAGGCCCCACCCACCTTTTCCCACAGTGCACAGTAAGGTGAGTGAGAATGGGAGGGGCAGGATAAGAAAGATGGGCAGGATTAGGCAGGTCGGCAGAGCTGGAGAAGAAAGATTAGGAAGTTAAGCAGGAATGGGAGGAGCATCATTAAGAAGGTGGGCAACAATGGGAGAGAGCATGATTAGGAAGGTGGGATGGGAGAGGCAAGATTAGGAAGGTGGGTGGGAAAGGGAGAGGCAAGTTTTGGCAGGTGAGCGGGGATGGAAGAGGCAAGATTAGGAAGGTGGGTGGGAAAGGGAGAGGCAAGTTTTGGCAGGTGAGCGGGGATGGGAGGAGCTGGATTAGGAAGGTGGGTGGGAAAGGGAGAGGCAGGATTAGGAAGGTGGGCAGGGATGTGAGATGGCAGGATTAGGAAGGTGGGCGGGGATGGGAGGAGCTGGATTAGGAAGGTAAACAGGGATGGGTGAGGGCAGGATTAGGAATATGAGTAGGGATGGGAGATGGCAGGATTAGGAAGGTGAGCAGTGATGGGAGGAGCAGGATTTTGGCTTCTGGTTGGATTGGAAGTGAAATTTTCTGGTAGGCTCCTAGCAAAACAGTAACAGTTATGGCAAAGAAATTTACAGTTTTGGAACAGCATTGAATAAGCAGGATTAGGAAGGTGGATGGGAAAGAGAGGAACAGGATTAGGAAGGTGCAGGGCTGCCATCAGAAATTTTTGGGCCTCATACTGGAAAAAAACTACTGGACCCCCTTCCCTGCTATATTAAAGGTGACCCCCCTATATTTAAGGTGATCACCAAAGCACTGTGACACATGCAATTCTATGGGAGCATAACTTGCAAAGTGTGAAAATCGCAAACTCACTGCATGAAGCATTTTCTCAGCAATTGTGATGTGATTCTCATTTGCTGAAATGGGAATGGCAAAGCACAAGCATGGCAAAACAATAAAAAAAATGCAATGCAAAATCAGCAGGGCAGGTCGAACGGGATTAGGAATGTTGGCGGGGATGGGGGGAGCAGGATTAGGAAGGTGGGCGGGGATGGGAGGAGCAGGATTAGGAATGTGGGCGGGGATGGGGAGGGCAGGATTAGGAAGGTGGGCGGGGATGGGAGATGGCAGGATTAGGAAGGTGGGCGGGGATGGGAGATGGCAGGATTAGGAAGGTGGGCAGGGATGGGAGAAGGCAGGATTAGGAAGGTGGGCGGGGATGGGAGATGGCAGGATTAGGAAGGTGGGCGGGGATGGGGAGGGCAGGATTAGGAAGGTGGGCAGGGATGGGAGAAGGCAGGATTAGGAAGGTGAGCAGGGATGGGAGATGGCAGGATTAGGAAGGTGGGCAGGGATGGGAGAAGGCAGAATTAGGAAGGTGGGCGGGGATGGGAGATGGCAGGATTAGGAAGGTGGGCGGGGATGGGGAGGGCAGGATTAGGAAGGTGGGCAGGGATGGGAGAAGGCAGGATTAGGAAGGTGAGCAGGGATGGGAGATGGCAGGATTAGGAAGGTGGGCAGGGATGGGAGAAGGCAGGATTAGGAAGGTGGGCGGGGATGGGAGATGGCAGGATTAGGAAGGTGAGCAGGGATGGGAGATGGCAGGATTAGGAAGGTGGGCAGGGATGGGAGAAGGCAGGATTAGGAAGGTGGGCGGGGATGGGAGATGGCAGGATTAGGAAGGTGGGCGGGGATGGGGAGGGCAGGATTAGGAAGGTGGGCAGGGATGGGAGAAGGCAGGATTAGGAAGGTGAGCAGGGATGGGAGATGGCAGGATTAGGAAGGTGAGCAGGGATGGGAGATGGCAGGATTAGGAAGGTGGGCGGGGATGGGGAGGGCAGGATTAGGAAGGTGGGCAGGGATGGGAGAAGGCAGGATTAGGAAGGTGGGCGGGGATGGGGAGGGCAGGATTAGGAAGGTGGGCGGGGATGGGGAGGGCAGGATTAGGAAGGTGGGCAGGGATGGGAGAAGGCAGGATTAGGAAGGTGGGCAGGGATGGGAGATGGCAGGATTAGGAATGTGGCCGGGGATGGGAGATGGCAGGATTAGGAAGGTGGGCGGGGATTAGGAGATGGCAGGATTAAGAAGGTGGGCAGGGATGGGAGATGGCACGATTAGGAAGGTAGGCGGGGATGTGAGATGGCAGGATTAGGAAGGTGGGCAGGGATGAGAGATGGCACGATTAGGAAGGTGGGCGGGGATGGGAGATGGCAGGATTAGGAATGTGGGCGGGGATGGGAGATGGCAGGATTAGGAAGGTGGGCGGGGATAAGAGATGGCAGGATTAGGAAGGTGGTCAGGGATGGGGGATGGCAGGATTAGGAAGGTGGGTGGGGATTGGGAGATGGCAGGATTAAGAAGGTGGGCAGGGATGGGAGATGGAGGATTAGGAATGTGGGCGGGGATGGGGAGGGCAGGATTAGGAAGGTGGGCGGGGATGGGGAGGGCAGGATTAGGAAGGTGGGCGGGGATGGGAGGAGCAGGATTAGGAAGGTAAGCAGGGATGGGAGATGGAGTATTAGGAATGTGGGCGGGGATGGGAGGAGCAGGATTAGGAAGGTGGGCGGGGATGGGAGGAGTAGGATTAGGAAGGTGAGCAGGGATGGGAGATGGCAGGATTAGGAAGGTGAGCAGGGATGGGAGGAGGATTTGGCTTTTGGTTGGATTGGAAGTGAAATTTTATGGTAGGCTCCTAGCAAAACAGCAATAGTTATGGCAAAGAAATTTACAGTTTTGGAACACCTTTGAAGGGATACTGTAGGGGGGGTCAGGGGAAAATGAGTTGAACTTACCCGGGGCTTCTAACGGTCCCCCGCAGACATCCTGTGTTGGCGCAGCCACTCACCGATGCTCCGGCCCCGCCTCCGGTTCACTTCTGGAATTTCAGACTTTAAAGTCTGAAAACCACTGCGCCTGCGTTGCCGTGTCCTCGATCCCGCTGATGTCATCAAGAGCGCACAGCGCAGGCCCAGTATGGTCTGTGTCTGCGCAGTACACTCCTGGTGACATCAGCGGGAGCGAGGACACGGGCGTGCATGCGCAGTGGTTTTCTGACTTTAAAGTCAGAAATTCCAGAAGTGAACTGGAGGCGGGGCCGGAGCATCGGTGAGTGGCTGCGCCAACACAGGATGTCTGCGGGGGACCATTAAAAGCCCCGGGTAAGTTCAACTCATTTTCCCCCAACCCCCCTACAGTATCCCTTTAAATACCGTAAGCTCTTGAAGAGGAATTCAATCAATTAAAATTTCTAAATCTAAAAGAAATTAGTCTGTAAAACTCCACTATAAGTTTCTTGTCGGCATCATAAGCTGTGTGAGGTGTTGTGTGTGATGGTGAGTGGTGTAGTGTTGTGTGTGATGGTGACTGGTGTAATGTTGTGTGTGTGGTGTTATGTTGTGTGTGATGTTATATCACAGCCTGTTTCTGTGCAGAACATTTCCTCCTATGAAGAGGGCTAATGCAGCTTCTCAATTGTGAATTCATGTCTGTTTATCAACAGAATTTCTCAGTAAAAAACTTTTCCCACATAAGAACATTAAAACAGTTTTGTGTAAGTTCCTTTGTTTTCTCAAAGATCATTGAACTGTTTCCACCTTCAGATCTAATAAAAACAAAAAAAAAGCCATTCTCCATTATAAAATAACTGGCATCTGCGTAGAAAACCTTTGATGGTTTTCTATTTCCCACACTCTGAATAAGAAGCAGAGCGCTCACTTGTGTGATTTCTCTGTACAAGAAACAGTCCTTTCTGCATGAGATTTTCCCAAACTATGAAGAGGAAGGAGGCTCAGCTGCGTGGGTTTTCTCATGTGTATGAAGATAATCTTTTCGACTGAAACCTTTCCCACAATGTGAACATGAAAAAGGCTGCACTCCTGTGTGAATTTTCATGTGTGCATTGAGTTTTCCTCGCTCACTGAAAGCTTTCCCACACTCTGCACATGGAAAAGGACGCTCGCCTGTGTGATTTCTCTCATGTTTACGGAGCTGCCCTCTCTCAAGAAAAGCTTTCCCACACTCTGAACAGGAAAAAGGTCGATCCTCTATGTGAATTCTTTTGTGCCGCTGAAATGCTCTTTCCTGAATAAACAACTTACCACAATCATCACAATGAAAACGAGGCTCACCTGTGTGAATTCCTTGGTGAGCAAAAAGTTGTTTTTCATCTCTGAAACACTTCCCACACTCTAAACATGGAAACGGCCGCTCACCTGTGTGAGTTCTTCTATGCACATAAAGGTGCGCTTTGTTAGCATAACGTTTCCCACACTCTGAACAGGCAAAAGGCCGCTCCCCCGTGTGACATCTCATGTGTGTTACAAGGATTTCTTTTAGCCTAAAACATTTTCCACATTCTGAACAACAAAACGGCCTATGAGTCGAATGACTTCTCTCATGTTTACGAAGATGCCCTTTTGTGCTGAAACATTTCCCACACTCTGGACAAGGATGAGGGCGTTCGCCTGTATGACCTTTCTGATGGGCAACTAAGTTGCCTTTGTGGCTGAAAGATTTCCCACACTCTGGACAAGTAAAAGTGGGCCCACCTGTGTGACTTCTCTGATGCGCAAGAAGAGTTACTTTAAGCCTAAAACTTTTCCCACACACTGAACAGGAATATGGCTGTTCCCCTGTGTGAATTCTCTGATGCCTAATAAGGTCTCCCTTGACAATAAACGATTTGGCGCATTCTTGGCAGGAATATGGTTTCTCCCCTGTGTGTAGCATAAAATGGGTTTTGAGGTTTGTTTTGTGTGGAAAACATTTGTTGCATATGGGGCAAGAAAACGGCTTCTCACCAGTGTGGACTCTCTGGTGACGGCTGAGCCCTGATCGTCCAACGAAGGTTTTCCCACAGTCAGAACAAGTATAGGGTCGCTCACCGGTGTGAATTCTCTGGTGAGTAATAAGTTTTGACTTTATGGTGAATGATTTCCCACACTCAGTGCAAGGATAGGGCCTCTCGCCGGTGTGACTTCGCTGGTGTATCTCAAGCTTTGATTTCCATTTAAATGCCTTTCCACATTCTGTGCATGAAAAAGGCCAATTGTGTGTCTTCTGGTGCACAGCCAAAGCTGCTTCAGACTTACAGATCTTGCCGCATTCAGGACAGGGAAATCTCTGATTGCCTCTATGCGTGCTGTGATGTGACGTGCTAGAAGATTGCTCCAGATAAGACGGATCTGCTGCTGTATTACCTCTGTAATATAGCGGATGGATATTAGCATGTGATTCCTCATTATTTTCCTCACCATTAGAGGTAGATGTTGGTCTATCTTTACTTCTGAGATGGAATTTTCCAATCATAAGATTTGCTCCGGAAGGAAATTGTGAGATGCCTCCAAGACGTCCCTCCGAGGGGTTCCAAAGACCAAGTTTGCCTGCTGGAGGGAAATAATATTGTTAGACACATTACTGGTTCAACTTCTGCACTTAAAAGTCAGGCATGTTAGCCTAGATGCTACCACAGTAACTGAGTTCTACCATAGAACTGGCAACACTGAATCATCTATGGTGCAAAGAGGAACAATGTACAGTACATTCACGACATAATTACTTATCAAGCAATGGAGGTGGACCTATCCTCACCTCAGCTGATTAGGAGGTTATATTATATTGAGGAATAGTGTACAGTATCATTTGTTGGTGCTATGATGTTATACTGAGGAATGGAGATAGGCCTTTCATATGGTGTACAGTATCTCCTCCTCATTTGTTGGTACTATGAAGTTATACTGAGGAATGGAGATGGACCTTTCATATGCAGTACAGTATATCCTCCTCATTTGTTGGTACTATGATGTTATACTGAGGAATGGAGATGGGCCTTTCATATGGTCTACAGTATCTCCTCCTCATTTGTTGGGACTATGATGTTATACTGAGGAATGGAGATGTACCTTTCATATGGTGTACAGTATCTCCTCCTCATTTGTTGGTGCTATGATGTTATACTGAGGAATGGAGATGGGCCTTTCATATGGTCTACAGTATCTCCTCCTCATTTGTTGGTGCTATGATGTTATACTGAGGAATGGAGATGAGCCTCTCATATGGTGTACAGTATCTCCTCCTCATTTGTTGGTACTATGATGTTATACTGAGGAATGGAGATGGGCCTTTCATATGGTGTACAGTATCTCCTCCTCATTTGTTGGTACTATGATGTTATACTGAGGAATGGAGATGGGCCTTCATATGGTGTACAGTATCTCCTCCTCATTTGTTGGTGCTATGATGTTATACTGAGGAATGGAGATGGGCCTTTCATATGATGTACAGTATCTCCTCCTCATTTGTTGGTGCTATGATGTTATACTGAGGAATGGAGATGGACCTTTCATATGCAGTACAGTATATCCTCCTCATTTGTTGGTACTATGATGTTATACTGAGGAATGGAGATGGGCCTTTCATATGGTCTACAGTATCTCCTCCTCATTTGTTGGGACTATGATGTTATACTGAGGAATGGAGATGTACCTTTCATATGGTGTACAGTATCTCCTCCTCATTTGTTGGTGCTATGATGTTATACTGAGGAATGGAGATGGGCCTTTCATATGGTCTACAGTATCTCCTCCTCATTTGTTGGTGCTATGATGTTATACTGAGGAATGGAGATGAGCCTCTCATATGGTGTACAGTATCTCCTCCTCATTTGTTGGTACTATGATGTTATACTGAGGAATGGAGATGGGCCTTTCATATGGTGTACAGTATCTCCTCCTCATGTGTTGGTACTATGATGTTATACTGAGGAATGGAGATGGGCCTTCATATGGTGTACAGTATCTCCTCCTCATTTGTTGGTGCTATGATGTTATACTGAGGAATGGAGATGGGCCTTTCATATGATGTACAGTATCTCCTCCTCATTTGTTGGTGCTATGATGTTATACTGAGGAATGGAGATGGGCCTTTCATATGGTGTACAGTATCTCCTCCTCATTTGTTGGTACTATGATGTTATACTGAGGAATGGAGATGGGCCTTCATATGGTGTACAGTATCTCCTCCTCATTTGTTGGTGCTATGATGTTATACTGAGGAATGGAGATGGGCCTTTCATATGATGTACAGTATCTCCTCCTCATTTGTTGGTGCTATGATGTTATACTGAGGAATGGAGATGGGCCTTTCATATGGTGTACAGTATCTCCTCCTCATTTGTTGGTACTATGATGTTATACTGAGGAATGGAGATGGGCCTTCATATGATGTACAGTATCTCCTCCTCATTTGTTGGTGCTATGATGTTATACTGAGGAATGGAGATGGGCCTTTCATATGGTGTACAGTATCTCCTCCTCATTTGTTGGTGCTATGATGTTATACTGAGGAATGGAGATGGGCCTTCATATGGTGTACAGTATCTCCTCCTCATTTGTTGGTGCTATGATGTTATACTGAGGAATGGAGATGGGCCTTTCATATGATGTACAGTATCTCCTCCTCATTTGTTGGTGCTATGATGTTATACTGAGGAATGGAGATGGGCCTTTCATATGGTGTACAGTATCTCCTCCTCATTTGTTGGTGCTATGATGTTATACTGAGGAATGGAGATGGGCCTTCATATGGTGTACAGTATCTCCTCCTCATTTGTTGGTGCTATGATGTTATACTGAGGAATGGAGATGGGCCTTTCATATGATGTACAGTATCTCCTCCTCATTTGTTGGTTCTATGATGTTATACTGAGGAATGGAGATGGGCCTTTCATATGATGTACAGTATCTCCTCCTCATTTGTTGGTGCTATGATGTTATACTGAGGAATGGAGATGGGCCTTTCATATGGTGTACAGTATCTCCTCCTCATTTGTTGGTACTATGATGTTATACTGAGGAATGGAGATGGGCCTTTCATATGGTGTACAGTATCTCCTCCTCATTTGTTGGTACTATGATGTTATACTGAGGAATGGAGATGGGCCTTTCATATGCTGTGCAGTATCTCCTCCTCATTTGTTGGTACTATGATGTTATGCTGAGGAATGGAGATGGGCCTTTCATATGGTGTACAGTATCTCCTGCTCATTTGTTGGTGCTATGATGTTATACTGAGGAATGGAGATAGGCCTTTCATATGGTGTACAGTATCTCCTCCTCATTTGTTGGTGCTGTGATGTTATACTGAGGAATGGAGATGGGCCTTTCATATGGTGTACAGTACCTCCTCCTCCTTTGTTGGTACTATGATGTTATACTGAGGAATGGAGATGGACCTTTCATATGGTGTACAGTATCTCCTCCTCATTTGTTGGTGCTATGATGTTATACTGAGGAGTGGAGATGGGGCTTTTGTATGGTGTACAGTATCCCCTCCTCATTTGTTGGTACTATGATGGTATACTGAGGAATGGAGATGGGCCTTTCATATGGTGTACAGTATCTCCTCCTCATTTGTTGGTACTATGATGTTATACTGAGGAATGGAGATGGACCTTTCATATGGTGTACAGTATCTCCTCCTCATTTGTTGGTGCTATGATGTTATACTGAGGAATGGAGATGGACCTTTCATATGGTGTACAGTATCTCCTCCTCATTTGTTGGCACTAGGATGTTATACTGAGGAATGGAGATGGGCCTTTCATATGGTGTACAGTATCTCCTCCTCATTTGTTGGTACTATGATGTTATACTGAGGAATGGAGATGGACCTTTCATATGGTGTACAGTATCTCCTCCTCATTTGTTGGTGCTATGATGTTATACTGAGGAATGGAGATGGGCCTTTCAAATGGTGTACAGTATCTCCTCCTCATTTGTTGGTACTATGATGTTATACTGAGGAATGGAGATGGACCTTTCATATGGTGTACAGTATCTCCTCCTCATTTGTTGGTGCTATGTTATACTGAGAAATGGAGATGGACCTTTCATATGGCGTACAGTATCTCCTCCTCATTTGTTGGTACTATGATGTTATGCTGAGGAATGGAGATGGGCCTTTCATATGGTGTACAGTATCTCCCCCTCATTTGTTGGTACTATGATGTTATACTGAGGAATGGAGATGGGCCTTTCATATGGTGTACAGTATCTCCTCCTCATTTGTTGGTGCTATGATGTTATACTGAGGAATGGAGATGGGCCTTTCATATGGTGTACAGTATCTCCTCCTCATGTGTTGGTGCTATGATGTTATGCAGAGGAATGGAGATGGGCCTTTCATATGGTGTACAGTATCTCCTCCTCATTTGTTGGTACTATGATGTTATACTGAGGAATGGAGATGGGCCTTTCATATGGTGTACAGTATCTCCTCCTCATTTGTTGGTACTATGATGTTATACTGAGGAATGGAGATGGGCCTTCATATGGTGTACAGTATCTCCTCCTCATTTGTTGGTGCTATGATGTTATACTGAGGAATGGAGATGGGCCTTTCATATGATGTACAGTATCTCCTCCTCATTTGTTGGTGCTATGATGTTATACTGAGGAATGGAGATGGGCCTTTCATATGGTGTACAGTATCTCCTCCTCATTTGTTGGTACTATGATGTTATACTGAGGAATGGAGATGGGCCTTCATATGATGTACAGTATCTCCTCCTCATTTGTTGGTGCTATGATGTTATACTGAGGAATGGAGATGGGCCTTTCATATGGTGTACAGTATCTCCTCCTCATTTGTTGGTGCTATGATGTTATACTGAGGAATGGAGATGGGCCTTCATATGGTGTACAGTATCTCCTCCTCATTTGTTGGTGCTATGATGTTATACTGAGGAATGGAGATGGGCCTTTCATATGATGTACAGTATCTCCTCCTCATTTGTTGGTGCTATGATGTTATACTGAGGAATGGAGATGGGCCTTTCATATGGTGTACAGTATCTCCTCCTCATTTGTTGGTGCTATGATGTTATACTGAGGAATGGAGATGGGCCTTCATATGGTGTACAGTATCTCCTCCTCATTTGTTGGTGCTATGATGTTATACTGAGGAATGGAGATGGGCCTTTCATATGATGTACAGTATCTCCTCCTCATTTGTTGGTGCTATGATGTTATACTGAGGAATGGAGATGGGCCTTTCATATGATGTACAGTATCTCCTCCTCATTTGTTGGTGCTATGATGTTATACTGAGGAATGGAGATGGGCCTTTCATATGGTGTACAGTATCTCCTCCTCATTTGTTGGTACTATGATGTTATACTGAGGAATGGAGATGGGCCTTTCATATGGTGTACAGTATCTCCTCCTCATTTGTTGGTACTATGATGTTATACTGAGGAATGGAGATGGGCCTTTCATATGCTGTGCAGTATCTCCTCCTCATTTGTTGGTACTATGATGTTATGCTGAGGAATGGAGATGGGCCTTTCATATGGTGTACAGTATCTCCTGCTCATTTGTTGGTGCTATGATGTTATACTGAGGAATGGAGATAGGCCTTTCATATGGTGTACAGTATCTCCTCCTCATTTGTTGGTGCTGTGATGTTATACTGAGGAATGGAGATGGGCCTTTCATATGGTGTACAGTACCTCCTCCTCCTTTGTTGGTACTATGATGTTATACTGAGGAATGGAGATGGACCTTTCATATGGTGTACAGTATCTCCTCCTCATTTGTTGGTGCTATGATGTTATACTGAGGAGTGGAGATGGGGCTTTTGTATGGTGTACAGTATCCCCTCCTCATTTGTTGGTACTATGATGGTATACTGAGGAATGGAGATGGGCCTTTCATATGGTGTACAGTATCTCCTCCTCATTTGTTGGTACTATGATGTTATACTGAGGAATGGAGATGGACCTTTCATATGGTGTACAGTATCTCCTCCTCATTTGTTGGTGCTATGATGTTATACTGAGGAATGGAGATGGACCTTTCATATGGTGTACAGTATCTCCTCCTCATTTGTTGGCACTAGGATGTTATACTGAGGAATGGAGATGGGCCTTTCATATGGTGTACAGTATCTCCTCCTCATTTGTTGGTACTATGATGTTATACTGAGGAATGGAGATGGACCTTTCATATGGTGTACAGTATCTCCTCCTCATTTGTTGGTGCTATGATGTTATACTGAGGAATGGAGATGGGCCTTTCAAATGGTGTACAGTATCTCCTCCTCATTTGTTGGTACTATGATGTTATACTGAGGAATGGAGATGGACCTTTCATATGGTGTACAGTATCTCCTCCTCATTTGTTGGTGCTATGATGTTATACTGAGGAATGGAGATGGGCCTTTCATATGGTGTACAGTATCTCCTCCTCATGTGTTGGTGCTATGATGTTATGCAGAGGAATGGAGATGGGCCTTTCATATGGTGTACAGTATCTCCTCCTCATTTGTTGGTGCTATGATGTTATACTGAGGAATGGAGATGGACCTTTCATATGGTGTACAGTATCTCCTCCTCATTTGTTGGTGCTATGTTATACTGAGAAATGGAGATGGACCTTTCATATGGTGTACAGTATCTCCTCCTCATTTGTTGGTACTATGATGTTATACTGAGGAATGGAGGTGGACCTTTCATATGGTGTACAGTATCTCCTCCTCATTTGTTGGTACTATGATGTTATGCTGAGGAATGGAGATGGGCCTTTCATATGGTGTACAGTATCTCCTCCTCATTTGTTGGTGCTATGTTATACTGAGAAATGGAGATGGACCTTTCATATGGTGTACAGTATCTCCTCCTCATTTGTTGGTGCTATGTTATACTGAGAAATGGAGATGGACCTTTCATATGGTGTACAGTATCTCCTCCTCATTTGTTGGTGCTATGATGTTATACTGAGGAATGGAGGTGGACCTTTCATATGGTGTACAGTATCTCCTCCTCATTTGTTGGTACTATGATGTTATGCTGAGGAATGGAGATGGGCCTTTCATATGGTGTACAGTATCTCCTCCTCATTTGTTGGTACTATGATGTTATACTGAGGAATGGAGATGGGCCATTCATATGGTGTACAGTATCTCCTCCCATTTGTTGGTGCTATGATGTTATACTGAGGAATGGAGATGGGCCTTTCATATGGTGCACAGTATCTCCTCCTCATTTGTTGGTGCTATGATGTTATACTGAGGAATGGGGATGGGCCTTTCATATGGTGTACAGTATCTCCTCCTCATTTGTTGGTGCTATGATGTTATACTGAGGAATGGAGATGGGCCTTTCATATGGTGTACAGTATCTCCCCCTCATTTGTTGGTACTATGATGTTATACTGAGGAATGGAGATGGACCTTTCATATGGTGTACAGTAT